>NC_074706.1:21627747-21956675 GCF_029448725.1 Salvelinus fontinalis
GTATGTTCATTGCCTCTTTTTGCTCTCAGCAATGTGAGTGGTTAATACTCTCCAGTTTCCACTCTGTCACTACACTGGGCTGTACAGACTGACATTTATTCTATTAAATGTCATTCATTTTCTCTGTTTGCTTCCCCCTCTCTCTCTCTCTCTCTCTCTCTCTCCCCCTCCCTCTCTCTCAGTCTAAGAGTAGTCTGGAGATGATGGAGAGCCAGTCGTGCGATGCGGAGCCCCCTCCTCCTCCCAAACCGGAGCTCAGGTACCCCGCCCTGTCCAGAGGCCACCAGGGACAACACACAGAGGGTACGTTCACCAGAGTTGTTCTCAGAGTTGTACTTGTACCCGTCAGTAGAGGATGCCTGGTTATTCTTTAAAAATGCCTTCCTCACCATCTTAAATAAGCATGCCCCATTCAATATATTTAGAATCAGGAACAGATACAGCCCTTGGGTCTCTCCAGACCTGACTGCCCTTAACCAACACAACAACATCCTGTGGCGTTCTGCATTAGCATCGAACAGCCCCCGTGAAATGCAACTTTTTAGGGAAGTTAGAAACCAATCTTTTCTAACAGAAAATCCAAAGCTAGCTTTTTCAAGCAGAAATTTGCTTCCTGCAACACAAACTCAAAAAAGTCCTGGGACATTTGTAAAGTCCATGGAGAATAAGAGCACCTCCTCCCAGCTGCCCACTGCACTGAGGATAGGAAACCCGGTCACCGCCGATAAATCCACTATAATTGAGAATTTCAATAAGCATTTTTCTACGGCTGGCCATGCTTTCCACCTGGCTACCCCTACCCCGGTCAACAGCACTGCACTTCCCACAGCAACTCGCCCAAGCCTTCCCCATTTCTCCTTCTCCCAAATCCAGTCAGCTGATGTTCTGAAAGAGCTGCAAAATCTGGACCCCCACAAATCAGCCGGGCTAGACTTATCTGGACCCTTTCTTTCTAAAATTATCTGCTGAAATTGTTGCAACCCCTATTACTAGCCTGTTCAACCTCTCTTTCGTGTCGTCTGAGATTCCCAAAGATTGGAAAGCAGCTGCGGTCATCCCCCTCTTCAAAGGGGGGGACACTCTTGACCCAAACGGCTACAGACTTATATCTTTCTGACCCTGCCTTTCTAAGGTCTTCGAAAGCCAAGTTAACAAACAGATCACTGACCATTTCGAATCCCACCGTACCTTCTCCGCTATGCAATCCGATTTCAGAGCTGGTCATGGGTGCACCTCAGCCACGCTCAAGGTCCTAAACGATATCTTAACCGCCATCGATAAGAAACAATACTGTGCAGCCGTATTCATTGACCTGGCCAAGGCTTTCGACTGTCAATCACCACATCCTCAACGGCAGACTCAACAGCCTTTGTTTCTCAAATGATTGCCTCGGCTGGTTCACCAATTACTTCTCCAACAGTGTTCAGTGTTTCAAATCTGAGAGCCTGTTGTCCAGGCCTCTGGCAGTCTCTATGGGGGTGCCACACGGTTCAATTCTTGGGCCGACTCTCTTCTCTGTATACATCAATGATGTCGCTCTTGCTGCTGGTGAGTCTCTGATCCACCTCTTCGCAGACAACACCATTCTGTATACTTCTGGCCCTTCTTTGGACACTGTGTTAACAAACCTCCAGACGAGCTTCAATGCCATACAACTCTCCTTCCGTGGCCTCCAACTGCTCTTAAATACAAGTAAAACTAAATGCATGCTCTTCAACCGATCGCTGCCTGCACCTGCCCGCCCGTCCAGCATCACTACTCTGGACGGTTCTGACTTAGAATATGTGGACAACTACAAATACCTAGGTGTCTGGTTAGACTGTAAACTCTCCTTCCAGGCTCACATCAAACATTTCCAATCCAAAGTTAAATCTAGAATTGGCTTCCTATTTTGCAACAAAGCATCCTTCACCCATGCTGCCAAACATACCCTCGTAAAACTGACCATCTTACCGATCCTCGACTTCGGTGATGTTATCTATAAAATAGCCTCCAACACTCTACTCAACAAATTGGATGCAGTCTATCACAGTGCCATCCGTTTTGTCACCAAAGCCCCATATACTACCCACCACTGCGACCTGTACGCTCTCGTTGGCTGGCCCTCGCTTCATACCCGTCGCCAAACCCACTGGCTCCAGGTCATCTACAAGACCCTGCTAGGTAAAGTCCCGCCTTATCTCTGCTCGCTGGTCACCATAGCAGCACCCACCTGTAGCACGCGCTCCAGCAGGTATATCTCACTTGTCACCCCCAAAGCCAATTCCTCCTTTGGCCGCCTCTCCTTCCAGTTCTCAGCTGCCATTGACTGGAACGAACTACAAAAATCTCTGAAACTGGAAACACTTTTTTCCCTCACTAGCTTTAAGCACAAGCTGTCAGAGCAGCTCACAGATCACTGCACCTGTACATAGCCCATCTATAAATAGCCCAAACAACTACCTCTTCCCCTACTGTATTTATTTATTTTTCTCCTTTGCACCCCAGTATTTCTACTTTGCACACTCATCTACTGTCAAATCTACCATTCCAGTGTTTTAATTGCTATATTCTATGTACTTCGCCACCATGGCCTCATTTTCTCACATTGTATATAGACTTATTTTTCTACTGTATTATTGACTGTATGTTTGTTTTACTCCATGTGTAACTCTGTTGTTAGATGTGTCGAACTGCTTTGCTTTATCTTGGCCAGGTCGCAGTTGTAAATGAGAACTTGTTCTCAACTTGCCTACCTGGTTAAATAAAGGTGAAAAAAATAATAAATAAAACAATCGCCACACACCGTAGGAAAACGTTTTGCAATGGAAAAAGATAAGCAAGCGGGTTTGCTGTTGGACATGGTCAGGTAGTCCCTCCCTGTTTGTTTCTTTCCTTCCGTTTGGTGCCTAATGAACATGACCCAGGTTGTTGCTGTGAATAAGTGTGTTATCAGTCAACTTAGCTGATAGAAGAAAATAAAGTTTACCTATGATAAATGATGAGGTAATTTATTTGTCTCTCCTCTCCCTCTCCACAGAGAGTAGTCTTCTGAACAAAGCCCCGCCCACACCCACCATGTATAAATACAGGCCGGCCTATAGCAGTCCAGGAAAGAACCACACTGCCCTCACCCATGCCTACGCCAACCAGGTAACAAACACACACGGTCTTTAATGCCAACCAACTAGCTCACGCATAAAGTGACTGTGGGAAGACTGTGTGTCTCTGTGTGAAAGAGTGTGTAAATGCTGTGCGAGGTGTGAAGTATATCAAACTACTTCGGTGACACACACATTGTTCTCTCTGACTCAGATTTATATTTGACATCTCATTGGCTGCTCGCCTGTCTGTCTTTTTAATCGTTTGATTTGTTATGATTTGTTAATGCATCTCTGTTTTTACTTGTGGCTTCTTTTCCTGCCTTTTGATTGGTTATTCAGTGGCTTTCAGTTGAACAGTATCAGTAAGTGAATGTTGGACTATTTGTCTTTTTATCTTCTTTAGTTTGAGTGTCTGTTCTTATATCTTGTTACCCAACCTTGTGTCCTCTTTCAGCCTAAAGCTTTCCCCACAGTGTTGTATAAAATATTCTCCCCTAGCAATTTCTAGTTGTAGAAAGATTTTGTGGAAGTTAATTAACATATTATTATTATTACATTTTTTTTTTTACCTATTTTACTTGTACGGTATGCTTCCTATATGTCACACAATCTGATCCTAATTCACTTCAATCAATTCTGGAATCACATAGTGGACTGTCAATGGCCCAGCTGCTGTTTGACGTTTTCTCCACAAGAGGGCATCAAGGTGCACAGTCGAACAGGCAGGGCCGCACGAGCCTCCTTCGGGCTCAGTACAACTAAAACCGTGCTTGTGTCAAAAAATGGCTCCCTAACCCCTATAACAGGAATAGGCAACTGGCAGTCGCAGGCCTTTTGAAGGGATCAATAAAATAAATATTTGTATTTCTTTTTTGGGGGAACTCAGTCTGGGCCTCAACTTACTGTTGAGAGTTAGAATAGTAAACTCAGCAAAAAAAAAACGTCCTCTCACTGTCAACTGAGTTTATTTTCAGCAAACTTAACATCTGTAAACATTTGTATGAACATAACAAGATTCAACAACTGAGACAAACTGAACAAGTTCCACAGACATGTGACTAACAGAAATGGAATAATGTGTCCCTGAACAAAGGGGGGGGGGGGGGGGGGGCAAAATCAAAGCAACAGTCAGTATGTGTGGCCACCAGCTGCATTAAGTACTAGAGTGCATCTCCTCCTCATGGACTGCACATGATTTGCCAGTTCTTGCTGTGAGATGTTACCCCTCTTCCACCAAGGCACCTGCAAGTTCCCGGGCATTTCTGTGGGGAATGGCCCTAGCCCTCACCCTCCGATCCAACAGGTCCCAGACGTGCTCAATGGGTTTGAGATCCGGGCTTTCGCTGGCCACGGCAGAACAATGACATTCCTGTCTTGCAGGAAATCACGCACAGAACGAGCAGTATGGCTGGTGGCATTGTCATGCTGGAGGGTCATGTCAGGATGAGCCTGCAGGAAGGGTACCACATGAGGGAGGAGGATGTCTTCCTGTAACGCACAGCATTGAGTTTGCCTGCAATGACAACAAGCTCAGTCCAATGATGCTGTGACACACTGCCCCGGACCATGACGGACCCTCCACCTCCAAATCGATCCCGCCCCAGAGTACAGGCCTCGGTGTAACACTCATTCCTTCTAAGATAAACGCAAATCCAACCATCACCCCTGGTGAGACAAAACTGCGACTCGTCAGTGAAGAGCACTTTTTGCCAGTCCTGTCGGGTCCAGCGACGGTGGGTTTGTGCCCATAGGCGACGTTGTTGCCGGGGATGTCTGGTGAGGACCTGCCTTACAACAGGCCTACAAGCCCTCAGTCCAGCCTCTCTCAGCCTATTGCGGACAGTCTAAGCACTGATGGAGGGATTGTGCGTTCCTGATGTAACTCGGGCAGTTGTTGTTGCCATCCTGTACCAATCCTGTGCAGGTGTTGTTACACGTGGTCTGCCACTGCAAGGACGATCACCTGGCCGTTCTGTCTCCCTGTAGCGCTGTCTTAGGCGTCTCTCAGTACGGACATTGCAATTTATTGCCCTGGCCACATCTGCAGTCCTCATGCCTCCTTGCAGCATGCCTAAGGCACGTTCACGCAGATGAGCAGGGACCCTGGCTATCTTTCTTTTTGGTGTTTTTCAGATTCAGTAGAAAGGCCTCTTTAGTGTCCTAAGTTTTCATAACTGTGACCTTAATTGCCTACTGTCTGTAAGCTGTTCATTGCAAAGTGTTTAAACCCTTTGCAATGAAGATCTGTGAAGTTATTTGGATTTTTACAAATTATCTTAGAAAGACAGGGTCCTGAAAAGGGGAGTTTAGAATGGACAAGGTGCAGTTTCTAAATGTGGTTGTGCAGCAGCAGTTGATCTTGTTAAGTCAGTCACTGAGAGTCAGTCAATTAGCCCAACAAAAATGTTTTAGATTGCTAGGTTAGTAATGCGGCCAGGTATCTAAACTTCTTATCATAGTCGAATTACCGACCGGAGGGGCCCCATTTGACTTTTGTTATTCAGATATCATATTAAAAATGGCAAAAACCTCTCTCTGCCCCGTGGCAAAATAAGTAGAATTCAGTGTAGGCTGCTGAGGGGAGGACGGTTCCTTATAATGGCTGGAACGACGCAAATGGAATAGCATCAAACACATGGAAGCTATGTATTTGATACCGTTCCACTGATTCTGCTCCAGTCATTACCATGAGCGCATCCTCCCCAATTGAGGTGCCACCAGCCTCCTTTAAAACTCAAGGGGGGTGCTACTAAAATCTTTTGCTCGCAATGTGGGGGGATACGCAGACCCGCGAGTCCTCGTGATGAGTTCAGATTTTCTTGTGGCCCCCTCCCCCGTCAAAGTTGCCCATCCCTGCCTTATATAATGCACTACTTTTGACCAGGTCCCCATATGGCTCTGGTCAAAAGCAGTGCACTATTTTTTTATTTTTAGTTCACCTTTATTTAACCAGGTAGGCTAGTTGAGAACAAGTTCTCATTTGCAACTGCGACCTGGCCAAGATAAAGCATAGCAGTGTGAACAGACAACAACACAGTTACACATGGAGTAAACAATAAACAAGTCAATAACATGGTAGAAAAAAAGAGAATCTATATACAATGTGTGCAAAAGGCATGAGGTAGGCAATAAATCGAATAATTACAATTTAGCAGATTAACACTGGAGTGATAAATCATCAGATGATCATGTGCAAGAAGAGATACTGGTGTGCAAAAGATCAGAAAAGTAAATAAATAAAAGCAGTATGGGGTGAGGTAGGTAAATTGGGTGGGTAGTTTACAGATGGACTATGTACAGCTGCAGCGATCGGTTAGATGCTCGGATAGCAGATTTTTAAAATTGTTGAGGGAGATAAAAGTCTCCAACTTCAGAGATTTTTGCAATTTGTTCCAGTCGCAGGCAGCAGAGAACTGGAAGGAAAGGCGTCCAAATTAGGTTTTGGCTTTAGGGATGATCAGTGAGATACACCTGCTGGAGCGCGTGCTACGGGTGGGTGTAGCCATCGTGACCAGTGAACTGAGATAAGGCGGCACTTTACCTAGCATAGCCTTGTAGATGACCTGGAGCCAGTGGGTCTGACGACGAACATGTAGCGAGGGCCAGCCGATTAGGGCATACAGGTCGCAGTGGTGGGTCGTATAAGGTGCTTTAGTAACAAAACGGATGGCACTGTGATAAACTGCATCCAGTTTGCTGAGTAGAGTATTGGAAGCTATTTTGTAGATGACATCGCCGAAGTCGAGGATCGGTAGGATAGTCAGTTTTACTAGGGTAAGTTTGGCGGCGTGAGTGAAGGAGGCTTTGTTGCGGAATAGAAAGCCGACTCTAGATTTGATTTTGGATTGGAGATGTTTGATATGAGTCTGGAAGGAGAGTTTGCAGTCTAGCCAGACACCTAGGTACTTATAGATGTCCACATATTCTAGGTCGGAACCGTCCAGGGTGGTGATGCTAGTCGGGCGTGCGGGTGCAGGCAGCGAACGGTTGAAAAGCTTGCATTTGGTTTTACTAGCGTTTAAGAGCAGTTGGAGGCCACGGAAGGAGTGTTGTATGGCATTGAAGCTCGTTTGAAGGTTAGATAGCACAGTGTCCAGGGAAGGGCCAGAAGTATACAGAATGGTGTCGTCTGCGTAGAGGTGGATCAGGGAATCGCCCGCAGCAAGAGCAACATCATTGATGTATACAGAGAAAAGAGTCGGCCCGAGAATTGAACCCTGTGGTACCCCCATAGAGACTGCCAGAGGACCGGACAACATGCCCTCCGATTTGACACACTGAACTCTGTCTGCAAAGTAGTTGGTGAACCAGGCAAGGCAGTCATTAGAAAAACCGAGGCTATTGAGTCTGCCGATAAGAATATGGTGATTGACAGAGTCGAAAGCCTTGGCCAGGTCGATGAAGACGGCTGCACAGTAATGTCTTTTATCGATGGCGGTTATGATATCGTTTAGTACCTTGAGCGTGGCTGAGGTGCACCCGTGACCGGCTCGGAAACCGGATTGCACAGCGGAGAAGGTACGGTGGGATTCGAGATGGTCAGTGATCTGTTTGTTGACTTGGCTTTCGAAGACCTTAGCTAGGCAGGGCAGGATGGATATAGGTCTGTAACAGTTTGGGTCCAGGGTGTCTCCCCCTTTGAAGAGGGGGATGACAGCGGCAGCTTTCCAATCCTTGGGGATCTCAGATGATACGAAGGAGAGGTTGAACAGGCTGGTAATAGGGGGTGCGACAATGGCGGCGGACAGTTTCAGAAATAGGGGGTCCAGATTGTCAAGCCCAGCTGATTTGTATGGGTCCAGGTTTTCCAGCTCTTTCAGAACATCTGCTATCTGGATATGGGTAAAGGAGAAGCTGGGTAGGCTTAGGCGAGTAGCAGCGGGGGGGGCGGGGCTGTTGGCCAAGGTTGGAGTCGCCAGGTGGAAGGCATGGCCAGCCATTGAGAAATGTTTGTTGAAGTTTTCGATTATCACGGACTTATCAGTGGTGACCGTGTTATCTAGCCTCAGTGCAGTGGGCAGCTGGGAGGAGGTGCTCTTGTTTTCCATGGACTTTACAGTATCCCAGAACTTTTTGGAGTTAGAGCTACAGGATGCAAATTTCTGCTTGAAAAAGCTGGCCTTTGCTTTCCTGACTGACTGCGTGTATTGGTTCCTGACTTCCCTGAACAGTTGCATATCGTGGGGGCTCTTCGATGCTATTGCAGTTCGCCACAGGATGTTTTTGTGCTGGTCGAGGGCAGTCAGGTCTGGAGTGAACCAAGGGCTATATCTGTTCTTGGTTCTGCATTTTTTGAACGGAGCATGCTTGTCTAATATGGTGAGGAAGTAACTTTTAAAGAATGACCAGGCATCCTCAACTGACGGGATGAGGTCAATATCCTTCCAGGGTACCCGGGCCAGGTCGATTAGAAAGGCCTGCTCGCAGAAGTGTTTTAGGGAGCGTTTGACAGTGATGAGGGGTGGTCGTTTGACCGTGGACCCGTGGCGGATACAGGCAATGAGGCAGTGATCGCTGAGATCTTGATTGAAGACAGCAGAGGTGTATTTGGAGGGCAAGTTGGTCAGGATAATGTCTATTAGGGTGCCCATGTTTTCGGATTTAGGGTTGTACCTGGTGTGTTCCTTGATGATTTGAGTGAGATTGAGGGCATCAAGCTTAGATTGTAGGACTGCCGGGGTGTTAAGCATATCCCAGTTTAGGTCACCTAACAGAACAAACTCTGAAGCTAGATGGGGAGCGATCAATTCACAGATGGTGTCCAGGGCACAGCTGGGAGCTGAGGGGGGTCGGTAGCAGGCGGCAACAGTGAGAGACTTATTTCTGGAGAGATTAATTTTTAAAATTAGAAGTTCGAACTGTTTGGGCATAGACTTGGAACGTATGACAGAACTTTGCAGGCTATCTCTGCAGTAGATTGCAACTCCTCCCCCTTTGGCAGTTCTATCTTGACGGAAAGTGTTATAGTTGGGTATGGAAATCTCAGAGTTTTTGGTGGCCTTCCTAAGCCAGGATTCAGACACGGCAAGGACATCAGGGTTGGCAGAGTGTGCTAAAGCGGCGAGTAAGGCAAACTTATGGAGGAGGTTTCTGATGTTGACATGCATGAGGCCAAGGCTTTTTCGATCACAGAAGTCAACAAATGAGGGTGACTGGGGACATGCAGGGCCTGGGTTTACCTCCACATCACCCGAGGAACAGAGGAGTAGTAGGATGAGGGTGCGGCTAAAGGCTATCAAAACTGGTCGCCTAGAGCGTTGGGGACAAGGAATAAAAGGAGCAGATTTATGGGCGTGGTAGAATAGATTCTGGGCATACTGTGCAGACCAGGGTATGTTGGGGCACGGGTACAGCGGAGGCAAGCCCAGGCACTGGGTGATGATAAGAGAGGTTGTATCTCTGGACATGCTGGTCTCAATGGGTGAGGTCACCGCATGTGTGGGGGGTGGGACAAAGGAGGTATCAGAGGTACGGAGAGTGGAACTACGGGGTCCATTGCAAACCAAAACGATGATAACTAGCCTGAACAACAGTATGCAAGGCATATTGATATTTGAGAGAGACATACAATAAGGCATAAAGTGATTGCAGGTCATGATTGGGAGAGCTAGCTAAAAACAACAGGTGAGATAACAGCAGCTAGTCAGCTAACACAGCAACAGAAGGTAAAAATGGCGACGACTGGGCAGAGAGGGTCGGATTAACTACACACAGATCCTGAGTTAAGGCACAGAGCCGACAGATAAAACACAAATAAACAGAATGGAGTACCATGAATTAATGGACAGTCAAGCAGGCATCAGCTATGTAGCCAAGTGATCATAGTGTCCAGGGGGCAGCCGTAGATGGAGCAGTGAGGCCTCCACTAAGCTAGCACGCGTTTAAAGTTAGTAGCCCGGGGGGTGGTCTGCTCAGACGGAGGGGGTCTGCTCAGACGGAGGCCGGTTGAGGGCACAGAGAATCCAAGCCGGATAGCGATGGCGAAAGAGAGGTTGTGAATTGTAGAATTGTGTTTGCTAACTGGTGCTAGCTTCCTGGCTGCGCTAGCTGCAAGATAAGCTAGCAGTTAGCAGACCGGGGCAGGCAAGTTAGCCTTTGGGGGACGTCGCGATGGGGGGGGGAGTCTGTTTTTGCCTCTTCGTGCGGTGACGTCGATAGACCATATAGGGAATAGGGTGCCATTTGGGACACGGAGCCATGTGTTCGAAGAGCTCTGTCAGGAGCAGGGAGAGAAGATAGTTTTGCTCTATAAACTCTGTTATCTGTTAGCCCCAACAACATCCATTTCATTAACTCTTACTGTGTTATCTGTTAGCCCCAACAACATCCGTTTCATTAACTCTTACTGTGTTATCTGTTAGCCCCAACAACATCCATTTCATTAACTCTTACTGTGTTATCTGTTAGCTCCAACAACATCCATTTCATTAACTCTTATTCTGAGTCCCAAATGGCACCCTATTCCCTATATAGAGCCCTGTGGGCCCAAAAGTAGTGCACTAAATGTGGACTAGGGTGCCATTTGAGACACAAGCTTATTGTTTCACTGGGCACACATGTGCACCCCCCCCATCCCACAGCCATCTGGCTATATATACTGTGTGTGTGTGTGTTTCATTTTTTTATTAAAGGTGTGGGACTCTTCTGTCCTATGTGTTGTAAAGATAACATACTGTAACAGAAGCCATGTGGGCATTGTACAAGTTGTAGCCCTGTATATTCTTCCCCCTGCAGTAGACCCCTTGTGTATAGTGAAGCCCATGCATCTGGTCTGAAAGAGTTGTTCCCTTGCCCTATGTCTCGCCTTGTTCTTCCCACTGTGCTTTTATTGGTAGTGGTCTAGTGCTGTGTCTGTACATTTGGACATCCAATTCTCATTCCAGGATAGAGTTAACATGGCTATCTTCTCTCCCTCTTTCTTTCTCTACCTCTGGCTCTTCTTTTTCTCCTCCTCTCTCTCTTTCTACCCCACCCTCTCTCTCTCTCTCTCTTTCTACCCCACCCTCTCTCTCTCCCCCCACCAGATGATTCGAGGGGACAGTCTGAAGGAGTCGTCTTCTCTGCTTCAGTCCAGCCAGCAGCCTGGCTTCCGCTCTGAACCCAGCCTGGATGGGAGAGAGGCCCCAGGGGAGAGAGGGGGAGGAGGATTGGGAGGAGGTGGAGACAGACCTGGAGGAGGGGGGGCACCAGGGTCAGGGGGTGGCGGTATCCCCGGTTACTCCCTAGGGGGACGTTCCTACCCCTCCTTTTCAGACCCAACGGTTCTATCTTCCGGTGGAGGGGGAGGTGCTTCCCATTCTTCCAGCGTGCGTTCTGGCTCCGCCCACAACGCGGCCCATGTCTCCGAGGCGACAACCTCCACGAGCTACAAGAGCCTGGCCAATCAGACGCCTCCTCCGCGCAACGGCAGCCTATCGTACGACAGCCTGCTCACGCCCTCCGAGAGCCCCGACTTTGAGTCGGCTGCACCCGACATGTCGCCCGGGCACCACCGTACCCCGGCCCCACCCCCCATCCTGGGGTACTCCTCCCCCTACCTGTCGGCCCAGCTCAGTCAGCAGAGAGACGCAGAGCTCCACCAGCCCTCCGCCTCCTCCGTAGCCCTCCTCTCCTCCCCACACCGCGCCCACTATCTCCAGGAATCGCATCCCCACTCCCACCACTCTCAGCCCCCTCCCTCCTCCGCGGCCCCCCAGCCCCCCCACCCACACCACCATCACCACCACCACCACCACCACCACAGCAGCCACAGCTCCAGACACCCCCGCTTCTCCCGGCCCCCGCTCCTGTCCGACTCGGCCGCCCCCCACCATTACCCGTACCGCACCCGGTCCACGGACACCCCCCTGGCCCCCTCCACGCACCCCCCGCGCTCCCCCCACCCCCCGCCGCTGGGGAAGTCTCTGTCGTACTCTTCGGCGGCGGCGGCGGAGATGCAGTACCGGATGGTGCGCAAGGCGTCGGCCTCGGCCGGAGGGGGAGGGGCGGGAGGGGGGATCCAGGCACCTAAGTGAGTAACGGCTCTGCTCTTTACCGACTGACTGCAGCCCGCTGCCTCCTTCTTCTTCCTCCTTCTCGTCCTCCTCTTCTTCTTCCTCCTCCTCCCAGGCTCCTGTGAGTTCCTTTACCTCTTCCCCCCCCCGTTGTCTGTTTTCCACTCGTCTGTAGAGTCGCTGCTCATCACTGCTTCTGTTGGTTCAGCCCCGAATGGTTCCCTATAGAGTGCCCTACTGTTGACCACGGCTCTGGTGAGAAGTAGCGCACTCTATAGGGAAGAGGGTGCCATTTGGTACGTACCCGTTGTCTGTTTTCACCTGCTGTAGTTGTTCCATTCAGTCTTTCTCTGTCGCCTGTCCTGGTTCCCTTCACTATGTGATGGTGTTGTTACTGTACGTGTAGGCCTTTGTTATGAGACATCACAGTACATTATGTAATGGCATGCTATTCCCTATATAGTGTACTACTGTTGACCACTTTCTGGTCCAAATGTGTACAGTATTTAGGGACTCGAGGGCCATTTGGGATGCAGCCATTCCTTTCTTTTATTTATTTGATCATGTATTATGGTCATGACAAAGCAATTATATGAGGACTTTAATCTCCCTATAAAGTAACGTGTTTTATTTCATCTCAAAATGCATTTTGTCCACCCTAGATCATGTTTGTGTTATCGACGTAGTTGTGGATGTGTTTTATCCTGTTGCCCTCTTTATCCTGTTGCGTGTGTTACCATTCTCCAGCATGACGTCCCTCTGTTTGACTTCAGGCTTACAGTAGAAGATATCTGTATGTGCCACCCCTGCATGATATATCCTATCCATTTGATTAGGAATGCTTCCACAAAGGCACACTATTCCCTAAAGTGAATAGGAGCTCTTTTGGGCCCTGGTGAAAAGTAGTGCACTATATAGGGGATAGGGTGCCATTTAGTGTGTGCTCTTCCTCTAAAATGTCCTAACTAATCCTTCTCTCCCTCCCTCTCTCGTTCTCTCTATCCAGGGACGAGATTCAGATGAAGTTGTTCAGCCGGACGAACGGGCAGCCCAGGTCCTCCCTTTCCTCCTCAGGCTCCACCCCATCCTCCCCCTCTCACCCAATCAGCATGTCCACTCGCCCCGGACAGGCCTATCCCAGCCCTGGAAACACCCAGAGCCCCGCCCACAAGCCGGGGGGCGGGGTGAAGAAAGTGACGGGCGTCGGCGGGACCACCTATGAGATTTCAGTCTGAGTTTGACGGGCGGCCACTCCGACTAATGGCGTCAGGGGTTGGAGGTGAAGGAGGGGTCAGAGATTGACTGATGATATTTCTGCCTCTCACACCCTTCAGGAGAGGAAAGCTTTTAATAGGCAGACGTTTTAAAAGTTGGGTGATGAGGAAGAGTGAAACGACAGACTTTTCTTGCTCTTCTTCCAAATGCGATGGACTCCGGACTTCCCCTCTCATTCAGAGACCTCCAGTCAAGGAACTACAGAACTAATCGGGAGGAAGTTGTTTAACCAATCACATTCAAGAACACAATGCACCATTATGACATGGTGGGTTTACGGGCCCAGGGAGCCAATCATAAGAGGCGAGACTCTTTGACAATCCACCAATTTCTGGGCAGATTGAACTCTGTGGGAATGATTGACTGACAGTTTCGACTGGGTTTGCCTTTATTGGATAAATCAAGGAAGAGCAACATGGCTGCGTATACACAAGCAGCTCAATTCTGATGTTTTTTTGACCAATCAGGTCAGCTCTGAGAAAGTAAAAGGATCTGATCTGATTGGGCAAAATACATCTGGATTGGTCTGCCTGTAAAAACAGCCCATATTTAAAAGAGAGAAAAAAAAGAAAGAAATGTACTTTCATTCATTCATAAATGTGTAATGATTCATTCTCTGTACAGAATTATATGGTTTGGAATTTATGCTGATTTCCTCCAATCAGTGGCATTTAAAGGTGACTGCGGCATGCACCGGCCACCATGGACCACTGTGATTGGCTAGTGATCACGCTGCCGTTCTCTTTCGACCAATCAGAAATGGAGATGCTAAACTGTAGTAGACAGCAGGATCATTGGAGTTTTTTTGTTTGTTGGTTGGCCTGGTTCCCCGGGTGGGTGGAGATTTCACTTAAGGACCAATGGAATGATAAAAAAAATAAGAAACTCGACCAGTGACACAATCATCGGGTCTGTACATTAAAGATGGAGCAGCCTTTTCTAAACAAACTTTGGAGCAATGGCCTTGATAATCGAGATGTTTTTAATTTTATTTTACTTATTTAATTTCAAAATGTTATTTTATATGAATTTATATATAGCTGTTGATAAGATTTCATTTTTTTTTTTTACGGGCTGATAGGGTTTTTCTGGTTTGAGTTAATTTCAGAATTGTAACCAAACAGGAAAAAAACTGTTGCCGCGTTCAAGTGCTAGTCGGAATTTGGACATTTCTGACGTATTAACTGGTTTTAGTTAAACACGTGCCAGTTAGCAAGTCGAAAATGTCCGTTTCCTAGTTCCGACTAGCACTAGAATGCGGCTCATTTGGATTGATGGCTGCACCAGCCAATCAGAGGCAGAGTTTTGAGTCTTCAGCCAAAGAGAGGAGCTGGACAATTATATGGTTCAGCCAATGGGAACCAATGTATTTGATAAAAGAAGGCGATGTAGCATTTTTAAAGTCCTTTGATACACAGTAACCACTTGACTTCTCTTGGGGCATATTTCAGAAATACCCTGCTGTACTTTCTGATTGTTTACTTCTGAGCTTTGTAATGGGTGTGTCTGAAATGGTACCCTATTCACTATATAGTTCACTACTTTTGACCAGGGCCTAAAAGACTCTGGTCAAAAGCAGTGCACTATGTAGGGAATAGGATGCCATAACACACACCTAATGTTTTGTTTTATTGGTCCGGATACTGACATCTCTGGTTGCCTTCCACTAGCTGACCTATTGAGAAACTAGCGAGGATCACATGCTTTGGCGCGACCAATCCAGAGAGAGCAAGAGATTCATATCAGCCTACTCTTTTATTCGTTAATGGTTTAAACCAATGACGAGCAGCTGAAAGTCAGTAACATCCTTTTTATATTTAATTTGTACTTTTCTTTTTTTTGCAAGATTTTAAGACAATTTACAGGGCATTGCTTTAGACTGACAGTTTGTTTGACCAGTCAGGAGCGTAGAATGAAACGAAATGGGATAGGACTAAAAAAAAGCACGTCGCCCAATGAGAAGGCAAATATGTTTGACTGCCATCAGGAACAGCCAATGCCCTTACAGATGATGTTTAGACAAGTACGGGCCCGGGACTTGGGTGTTTTGAAATGTAAAAAAAAAGAAAAAAAGTACTGTATAGCTCTGTGTGTGTGGGCGTGTGCATGTGTGTATGTGCGTGTGTGTTTGAGCATTGGTAATAAAGTATTTAAAACCAAAGGCAGTTTGCTTTGTTTTGCTTGAAATTGAAGTCTGCCAATGCAACACATGAGGTGAAAGGGCAGAACACAGGCTACTTACTACACATTCAGAGTAGAACCAAAGGATTCCACATTGGCTATTAAAAGGTAAGTTGATCCAGTTACAGTAGATTTTCATGCAACTTAACAGAATTTCTTCCACAGAGGGGCCAGAGAATGATTGTGGGGTTTACATCAGTCAGTGGTGCCTGTAAGTAGTTCTCAGGTTCATATGTAGGGAGCAAACTCCTACTGATGGGGGGGGCTCAAATCTTGGCTTCATGTCTCGCCTCCCTCCATAACTCTTAAATGCCGTCACTACCAGAAGGTGGCGCCAAAATGTAGGTTCAACATCCTGCGCCGACAGAGATGGCCACCTCGCTTTGCGTTCTTAGGAAACTATGCAGTATTTTTTAAATGTTGAATGTTATGCCACCAAAATGCTTAAATCCCCATTTATCTGCAATTGTAAACTGGGTGGGATGAATGCTGATTTGCTGACAGTGGTATATCAAAACATTCATTTTTACTACTCTAATGACACCGGTAACCAGTTTATAATGGCAATAAGGCATCTCGGGTTTATGTCCAGGCACTCTGATTTGTGCCTAAGAACAGCCCTTAGACGTGGTATATTGGCCATATACCCCCTCATGCCTTATTTAATAATGCAATGTTCCTGCGTTCGGGAAGATTGCCAGACTCAGTGTATTCATGTACACATTTTTATTGCATAAAAAAAAAGTCAGACACCTCTCACAGCAGGCAGGAGCAAACATACACAGAATCAGTCTACATATTCTGAACAGAACGTTGAGGCAATTCTACAGTAACCAAGGGAATGTCAAACAGGTAGTAAAATGTTCTGTTTCATCGCCTAGAGGCGCTGGTGTAAGAATGTGTTAATTGTTTAAATTAAGAAGTTAGTCCAGAAATGGGAGCTTTTGAAAGTAAAAATGTAATTCTCCCTATTCTGTGAGGGAGGAGGGAGAGACTACCTCAAGCTTCCACAACTCCATCTCTGATATGACTATTTTGTAGACGACAAAATAACACAGGTCTAGTTCTCACATGGAATTAGTGTTAATAGCAAAACGCTCTGTGTTCACTCTCCATCTTTCCCCTCAGCATCATGTTGAACTGAAAACTATTCGGTGATAATAACAGAATTCAGACAACCACTTATGGAAGATGAAAAAAAAGTTCTCTCAAAGACAACCTTTTGGGACGTGGCTCATATACACACACCCTACTTTATCATCACGGACCCAGTTGGAGATAGGTAGATGGCGTAAAATATTTGACCGTGTCTGAACCAATAAGTCATTTCAGACGAAGCCAATGTAACTTCAGTTCAATGGGTGCATGCAATTTGTCTCACCAAGCATGGACTGGACGGAGGGTAAATTCACACTATATCCCAAATGGGAAAAGTTTTAAATCAAGTGAAACACTATGAACGGAGTGTATAATTGGAGTGTGCCAATATTAAATGCATTCAATTGTTAAGTCATAAGTTACACCCTTTTCCCTAGTGCACTATATTAGGTAATAAAACGCCATTTGGGACACAACCAATGATGAGCATAGAGGTTCTCCAGGGAACTGGAGGAAGGATCGATGCAACTCATAAGTATGATGGAGATGCACAAATCTAACTGTACAGTTCAGATTTGAGTTAATATTGAGTTAATCATAATCACATTTTGCAACTCAAGTCGTGTTGTACATAGCAACATAAAAAAGGATTCGTAACAATCGTGTTTGTTCCCTCGATAGAACATAACACCACCTAGTCCCATTGTGATGTCACAGCGTTCTTCTGAGGCCACTACCCCCGACAATTCTATTTGTCCTTCTTGGTCTCCTCCTCCTGGGCGTCGACCTCAGGCTCCTCCTCTTCGGGCAACGGCGGGAACTGTGATTCGTTGATCTGGTCTCCCTTGGACTTATTGAGTTTCTTGGACTTCTGGTAGAGCTCGTTCAGGTTGAACTCCCGGATGATGTTCTCCTGTTGAGAGTGAGATTGAGTGTGAGCAAGAGTGTGTGTGTGTCAGGGTTTCCGGACATTTGTGAAATTAACTGGAAGTATATGCATTAGGTGCGTAAACGGATTAGGGCGTCCACACACGGTGCTCAGAATGACAAATCACATTTAGATGATGGTAATTCATATTAACAGAAGTCAAGGATGCAACAATGTGAGGTCTTTCTTACCAAATTCTGCTGTGCACTTTGAGGGTGTTAGAATGACTGTCCACATTTACTTTTCCTCAGCCAAGACAAGTAACGAACAGCAAAATCACTTAGCGTATGTCAATCTACTGTCCCGCATAGCAGAAAGGTTCACCTATTCTATTAAATCAGCTTGTCGAGTAAGAAATAGCCTATTCCAAACTGACTCTGGGACAGTTGTTAAAGCAATGAATCTGATGCAACAGATCAGAACATAAAATGTTGCTAAACTATTATTTCGTCACATTTTAAGTGCAGGAATGCACACAAGGCAGTAGGCTACGCACAAATGTTCATTCCATATTGCAATTAGCGGGGAAAATACCGTTGTCAAAAGGGCACAGCGCGCACGAGCCGTTTCATGTGACGGAGATGAAATCAGTTCGAAATTTAGAAAGAGGGGAAATCTAATATGCAACAACTAGCATTGGGTTGCTAATATGACTCGGATTTCGCCTTTGGCTACCAGACAATGAAAGAAAGTTGATATAAAATAATTGCCTCCACAGATCTGAGTTTGGTCTGATTTTGGCTAGGCTACTTTGAAGCAAGGTAAGACATGCCTCAATATGTACTAAAGCGTTCAGGTTTCAAACAATTAAGTATATATTTTCAAAATGCATACTGCCTCCAGTTCATGGCAAAGTGGTGCGTGACGTGCTGAAGAGCATGCCTTCCGTCGCCTATGTACGCATCTTCTGTTTTAGATGCTGTAGCATCAGCTCTCACGGTGTCAGACAGATTTCCCGCTCAAAGGCTCTGTATCCTATACGAGTGTGATAAAATACATAGAGAATATACTGTACACTAAATTATGCTAATTAACTTAGTACGATTTTTCCCTCTCCCAGTCAATGGGCTGGTGCCAATTCTCTCTCTCACACGCTAAAAGTCAGCTATTATCAGCTAACGGAAACCCCGGTGTGTGCGCATTTCTATGTTCTGCTTTGAAACCACTCCTCTCACCTCAGTGAAGCTCCAGGATACGGCCCTACACTTCTTGTCCACCTGGGGGCGTCTCATCACCTCCTTGCCCCCCTGGAACAGCAGCAGCGAGGGCAGCTGCTTGGAGAGGGGAGAGGTACTCACCTTGTACCTGGAGAAGAGCGATGGAGGAAGGGAAGCAATTACAATGATTCAAAATCAGACGCCCAATCAGAAACCTACTTCACTTAGATATAAGGAAAGAGAGTGAATGAGAAAAGGGACCTACTTCTTAGACACGTCTCCATACCGGCCGATGTCCACCTTCCCAAACTTGAGCCCAGCACAGTTATACCTGTAACCATGAGAGAAAAAATAAATTTCCCAACAAACTCACAGCAAAAGCATTACCACTTTAGTCGCACCACAAACTGACAGGTGATACTAATAGGGAACATAATCCAGGAGATGTTGATTGAAGCTATGGGTTTACGGTGCAATGCATTAAAATTGAGATATTTGTCTTGTATAGTGAAGATTAGTCGCTGGCTTACTTGAGGGAGAGGTCTGCGTAGACGGCGGCAAAGGACTGACACTCTGGGGACCAGTTAGCGAAGAACTCTACGATCCACGTCACCCTGTTGTCTCTCTCCAACTCATCCTGCAACCGGGTCACAAGTCAGCCATCAGATTCACTAAAGGCACCCTAAATTTAATCAGCATGTTGAATGCGCGACCCGGGCTGGCAAAATCCTGGATCATTGTTATTCTAACTTCTGCGACGTATACAAAGTCATCATGAAGTGCTTTTGAGAGACTAGCCAAGGACCATATCACCTCCACCCTACCTGACACCCTAGACCCACTCCAATTTGCTTACCGCCCCAGTAGGTCCACAGACGACGCGATCGCATTCACACTGCCCTAACCCATCTGGACAAGAGGAATACCTATGTAAGAATGCTGTTCATTGACTACAGCTCAGTATTTAAAACCATAGTACCCTCCAAACTCGACGTTAAGCTCGAGACCCTGGGTCTTGACCCCGCCCTGTGCAACTGGGTCCTGGACTTCCTGACGGGCCGTCCCCAGGTGGTGAGGGTAGGAAACATCTCCACCCCACTGATTCTCAACACTGGGGCCCCACAAGGGTGCGTTCTCAGCCCTCTCCTGTACTCCCTGTTCACCCATGCCTGCGTGGCCATGCACGCCTCCAACTCAATCATCAAGTTTGCAGACAACACTACAGTGGTAGGCTTGATTACCAACAACGACGAGACGGCCTACAGGGAGGAGGTGAGGTCCCTTGGAGTGTGGTGTCAGGAAAATAACCTCACACTCAACATCAACAAAACAAAGGAGATGATCATGGACTTCAGGAAACAGCAGAGGGAGCAGCACCTCATCCACATCAACGGGACAGTAGTGGAGAAGGTGGAAAGATTTAAGTTCCTCGGCATACACATCACGGACAAACTGAAATGGTCCACCCACACAGACAGCGTGATGAAGAAGGCACAGCAGCACCTCTTCAACCTCAGGAGGCTGAAGAAATTTGGCTTGGCACCAAAAACTTTTACAGATGCACAATTGAGAGCATCCTGTCGAGCTGTATCACCGCCTAGTATGGCAACTGCTCCGCCCACAACGGTAAGGCTCTCCAGAGGGTAGTGAGGTCTGCACAACGCATCACCGGGGGCAAACTACCTGCCCTCCAGGACACCTACACCACCCGATGTCACAGGAAGGCCAAACAGATAATCAAGAACAACAACCACCCGAGCCACTGCCTGTTCACCCTGCTATCATCCAGAAGGCCAGGTCAGTACAGGTGCATCAAAGCAGGGACCGAGAGACTGAAAAACAGCTTCTACCTCAATGCCATCAGACTGGTAAACAGCCATCACTAACATTGAGTGGCTGCTGCCAACATACTGACTCACCTCTAGCCACTTTAATAATTAAAAATTGGATGTAATTAATGTATCACTAGCCACTTTAAACAATACCACTTTATTTAATGTTTACATTCCCTACATTACTCATCTCATATGTATATACTGTACTCTATACCATCTACTGCATCTTGCCTATGCCGTTCGGCCATCGGTCACCCATATATTTTGATGTACATATTCTTATTCATTCCTTTACACTTGTGTATAAGGTAGTTGTTATGAAATTGTTAGATTACTTGTTAGATATTACTGCATGGTCGGAACTAGAAGCACAAGCATTTCCCTACACTCGCATTAACATCTGCTAACCATGTGTATGTGACAAATAAAATTTGATTTTGATTTAAAATCATCCTCCGCGTGGATCAGTTTTCAAATCACCGGATAAAAATACTTTCAACTGAAATGTAAAAAACAATCTAACTGGTGTCACCTGCGATCCTGTGAAAGTATAATTGTTGATACACACATCGGTGTTATTTTCAAACTAACATGGCAATATTGTCTGTCACAGTAGAGCCTTAGAGGTAATCTATGGAACTCACGTCTATGGTCTTGTCACTAAAGTACTTGATGTACTCTGGGCCCATGTAGAGAGGAGGCTTACAGGTCATCAGGAACACTGGAACACACAATCAGCCAATCAGAGAGCCGAATGAGGGGGTCATCAGGTTATAGGTCATGTCATCTAACTAGGCATTTACCGGTATAATTAATTACCACAACAGTAGAGTGCGTGTCTGTGTGTATCCATGCATTTGTATGAACAAAGTGTGTATGCATGCACACATTGTGTGGTGCAAGTGTGTGTACTGACCGATGCAGAAGGTGAGGTAGAGCAGGCCCATGCGGATGTCCAGTCTGAAGAAGAGGATAACGTTGGCCACCTTACTGAACAGAATGATGTTCCCCACATGCTGTTCCACCGTTACTGAGACAACGAGAAATGGAGAGAAGGGGTTAAATCAAGTAAACAACCTTTTTTTTTATCTTAAAAAAAAAGAAGAAGAAACTATTGCATAGATTAAGGATAATTTGCAGGTTGAAGACAATAGTGAACTTGGGGAGGGAACACAAAGAACAATAACATGTAGAGCAACAGAGAAAGAACAGATGTGAATAGAAGACAGGAACAAACTGTTTTTGTAAAAACGACAGATAAAGGAGTGACATGAAGAACTATGAAAAAAAAAAAAGTGTCAAAACTGTTTGAGCCTGAGGAAGAGGGACAGTTTATAGTTGAGGCCTAACAAGTGAGGGGTTCACTTTAGGGAGGAGGGAGAGACAGGCAGATGAAAGACGAAGGGAGTGCCACAACGACCAACAACAGAGCTACAATAACGTAAACACCACAATGACACCACAAGGTCAACAGACGACACAGCCTTATCAGTGCTTCCTATTAACGATCTATTAAAACAGTCTGTTTACAACACTAAAGTATTAACTTAAATAGGGCTGTGTGGACAAGACATTTGCCATAGCAGATTGGATAAATACTTAAAACAATAACATGAATATATAGCAGTAACCAAGAACAAAAACAATGGCTTTACACCAAATGATTTGCTCAGACAAAGTTTAAGTGTCTGAAATGCTATTAGCCCTTGTGGATACAAAAGTGAAACTTCGCAGGCAATGTGTGTGGGTACCAATCGTTTAACTGAAATGGTAACTATGTGTTGAATGTCATGTAAAATAAACATGTCTGTCTGCTGAAGGAGACCCCTAGCTCAAACTGAGGGGTTTTAGCCGAGATACAACAGACTCAAAATTGGCTATATCGTAAACATTCATCAAAAACAAAAATGGGCTTTTTTGTCTTCATTTAAGGTTAGGGATAGGCATATGGTTGGCAGAATGGTTAAGGTTAAAATCAGATTTTTATGTACTTATTTTATTTAACTAGGCAAGTCCGTTAATAACAAATTCTTATTTACAATGACGGCCTACCCCGGCCAAACCCTAACGACGCTGGGCCAATTGTGCTCCGCCCTATGGGACTCCCAATCACGGCCGGTTGTGATACAGCCTGGAATCGAACTAGAGTCTGTAGTGAGGCCTCTAGCACTGAGACGCAGTGCATTAGACCGCTGCGAAGATCAATTGTAGAAATAGGCGGGTCTTTCTGACCTCAGCCTGTTCTCCCCGCTTCCAACACGTAGCAGTACAGGAGCATCATGACAACAACTGACTGGCCAATAGCATCTACCCACAGACCACCAGGCTGCTGAATAGCCACCACTAGCCAGCTGTACCCTGCAATTACATCTGTGACCCTGTGCATGTGACTAATAAACTCTAAACCCTGTGTGGCTGTGGTAACTAGTAATGGCCAACTGATGGGGGGGGTGGTCAGTTTCATAATGTCTAAACACAGGCGGGTACAACTCTGCTAATGATTAACCTTTGACTTTAGCTCTGCATGAAATATTTACATGAGTGAATTTGTGATGTGGTAGTGAGCTGCTGTACCGGTCAATGATTTCTGTATAACAAACGGTACGTCTGTGTGTGCCGCCTCTGTGTCAATCTGTTTTCAAGTAATTAAACAGACGAGAATGGGTCACAAAAGTAGGCGTACGCTTGCTAGATCTCTGATAACAGGGCTCTAGTTCAGGGCTGATACTCACTAGCTCTTCTGTTTTTCATCATGACGATGGCACTGAGGAACATAAGGATCTCCACTTCTCTCTGTGGAACATGAGAACAGAATAAACATACAGGTCAGGGCATTTCAGTCTATAGACATGTCATCTACTGCTTTACATTACAGGGTCGGGGCAGGCGTGCAACTAACTCCAGTATTGCCCGTGTCACCGTGTACATTTTTGGGTGGTTCTGGTGCGTGTACTCATGGTGGTAGTGGCACTTCAGCCCTAGATAAAACAAGGTCCTGGTAGCCTAGTATCAGAGGGGGCACGCACCTGCAAACTCCCCAGGACACCCACCCTTTGCACGTTTCTGTCTCACATCACCTGCCTGTTACTTTCCGAGTTAGTTTCGGGTTACAGTCTACAGCATCTTTCAGTGTCGAACCCAGACCAGCTCCCACCGAATTTCAGAATGGCCATTCATGTAGCAAACTAAAACCCCCACTCTGTCATCACATTTAGCATAGGACAGCTAACGTTAGCTCATTGGCAATCTAACCAGTCTTTTTCCCGGCCTAATCACGCGTATCCTTCCTACCATTTTTCTCTATATTTTTCAATCCCCATTTGTTACACCATCCAATACTGACCCAATCAAAGTCGCAGGGGTTGCCATCCTCTCGTTGTGTCGAAAGATGTTCGCAGATGCCTGGCGTCTTGCGGATAATGAGAAACGCGAATGACATGAACAGAGACGCGACATAGTATGGCTTTAGCAGCCACTTGTACACCTGCGGCAAGTGGTAGAGGAATGCAAGGAGAGGTGTTAGCAACGCCATTTTCTAATTTAGATATACAAATAAAATAAAACTCGCTGGATGGATTTCCAGTCTGCCAATGTTTAAACTGCGAATTAAAGGGCAGGAAGGATGTGGCCGAGGTCAATGCGGACGAATCCTTGGAAATAGTTCCGCCTCTTTTGTGAAATGGTGGTGATTGGCCAGTTGAAAACATATAAGGAACAATGATTGGTTAAATTTTCCGAAAAAGGAAGGGCAAAAGAAAAAACAGATTCCTCCCTTTCCTTCATTTGGGAAAAAAAGGGGCGTTTTTGGAATACTTTTTACATGCCGGGCTTATTTGACATAGCAGCCGACAGTGCAGGCGACTGCCGACTGACTGATCTACAAATCACCAGTGGTGGGGAAAATACCCAATTATCATAAAAGTATAGATACCTTAATAGAAAGTTACTCAAATAAAAGTCAGACATTAAAATACTACTTGAGTAAAATTATTTGGTTTTAAATATACTTAAAGTATCAAAAGTAAATGTAATATAAATGTAAAATATACTTAAGTATTAAAAGTAAAACAATAAATACATAAGCAAAGCAGACGGCACCATTTTCTTGTTTTTAAACTCCAACACTCAGACATTATTTACAAAATATGCATTTGTGTTTAGTGACTCCGCCAGGCCAGATGCAGTAAGGATGACGACATGTTTTGTGCATGAATTTGACCATTTTCCTGTTCTTCTATGGATTCAAAATGTAAGGAGTACTTTTGGTTGTCAGGGAAAATGTATGGAGTAAAATGTACAATATTTTCTTTAGGAAGGTAGTGAAATAAAAGTAGTCAAAAATATAAATAGTAAAGTACAGATACTCCAAAAAAACTACTTAAGTAGTACTTTAAAGTATTTCTTACTTAAAACTTCTTATGGCTGCAGGGGCAGTATTGAGTAGCTTGGATGAAAGGTGCCCAGAGTAAACGGCCTGCTCCTCAGTCCCAGTTACTAATATATGCATTATTATTGGTATTGCATAGAACACACTCTGAAGTTTCTAAAACTGTTTGAATGATGTCTGTGAGTATAACAGAACTCATATGGCAGGCAAAAACCTGAGAAGAAATCCAAACAGGAAGTGGGAAATCTGAGGTTGGTCGATTTTCAACCCAGCCCCTATTGAATACACAGTGGGATATGGGTTGTTGCACTTCCTAAGGCTTCCACTAGATGTCAACCGTCTTTAGAAACTTGTTTGAGGATTCTACTGTGAAGTGGGGGCGAATGAGAGAGGAATGAGCCAGGTGTTTGGCAGATTGCCACAGGCTCTGAGGCGCGGTCACGAGAGAGTTAGCTCTCATTCCATTGCTTTTCTATAGACATAGGAATTCTGTTGGAACATTATTGACGTTATATGTTAAAAACATCCTAAAGATTGATTCCATAAATCGTTTGACATATTTCTACAGACAGTAACGGAACTTTTTGACATTTCGTCTGCAACTAGGGAACGCGCTTCATGACTTTGGATTTGTTTACCAAACGTGCTAACAAAACTAGCTCTTTGGACATAAATGATGGACATTATCGAACTAAATCAAACATTTAATGTGGAACTGGGATTCCTGGGAGTGCATTCTGATGAAGATCATCAAAGGTAAGTGAATATTTATAATGCTATTTCTGACTTCTGTTGACTACCCAATATGGCGGATATCTTTTTGGCTGCTTTGTTGTCTGAAAGCTGTACTCAGATTATTGCATGGTTTGCTTTTCCCGTAAAGTTTTTTTGAAATCTGACACAGCGGTTGCGTTAAGGAGAAGGGAATCTATATTTCCATGTCTAACAATTGTATTTTCATCGACATTTATAATGATTATTTCTGTAAAATGATGTGGCTCTCTGCAATATCACCGGATGTTTTTGGAACTAGTGAACATAATGCGCCAATGTATACTGAGATTTTTTTATGTAAATATCCACTTTATCGAACAAAACATATGTATTGTGTAACATGAAGTCCTATGAGTGTCATCTGATGAAGATCATCAAAGGTTAGTGATTCATTTTATCTCTATTTGTGCTTTTTGTGACTCCTCTCTTTGGCTGGAAAAATGGCTGAATTTCTGTGACTTGGCGATGACCTAACATAATCGTTTGTGGTGCTTTCGCTGTAAAGCCTATTTGAAATCGGACACTTTGGAGGGATTAACAACAAGATTACCTTTAAAATGGTATAAAATACTTGTATGTTTGAGGAATTTTAATTATGAGATTTCTGATTGAATTTGGCACTCTACACTTTCACTGGCTGTTGTCATATTAATCCCGTTAACGGTATTGCAGCCATAAGAAGTTTAAATACATAGGGGATAATGAGGGGAGATGGGAGACAGCTGGTGGGGGTGGAGACAAGCACAAAGACAGTGGAAACAGATCAGGGTGTGATACTGATGGCCTTGAGATAGAAACTGTTTTTCAGTCTCTAGGTCCCAGCTTTGATGCATCTGTACTGACCTCGCCTTCTGGATGATAGCGGGGTGAACAGGCAATGGCTCGGGTGGTTGTTGTTCTTGATTATCTGTTTGGCCTTCCCGTGACATCGGGTGCTGTAGGTGTCCTGAAGGGCAGGTAGTTTGCCACCGGTGATGTGTTGGGCAGACCGCACCACCCTTTGGAGAGCCATGCGGTTGCGGGCGGTGCAGTTGCCGTGCCAGGCGGTGATACAGGATTTAGGTGCCAAGCCAAATTTCTTCAGTCTCCTGAGGTTGAAGAGGTGCTGTTGCGCCTTCTTCACCACACTGTCTGTGTGGGTGGACCATTTCAGTTTGTCAGAGATGTGTACGCCGATGAACTTGAAAATTTCCACCTTCTCCACTGCGGTCCTGTTGATGTGGAAAGGGGGGTGCTCCCTCTGCTGTTTCCTGAAGTCCACGATCATCTCCTTTGTTTTGTTGACATTTAGTGAGAGGTTTTTTCCTGGTACTACACTCCCAGGGCCCTCACTTCCTCCCTGTAGGCTGTCTCATCATTGTTGGTAATCAGGCTAACTATTGTTGTGTCATCTGCAAACTTAATGATTGAGTTGGAGGTGTGCGTGGCCACGCAGTCATGGGTGAACAGCGAGTACAGGAAGGGGCTGAGCATGCACCCTTGTTGGGCTCCTGTGTTGAGGATCAGCGAAGTGGAGGGGTTGTTTCCTACCTTCACCACCTGGGAGCGGCCTGTCAGGAAGTGCAGGACAGGGTTGTACCGGGCGGGATTCAGACCCAGGGCCCTGAGCTTGATGAGCTTGGAGGGTACTTCTTAGTTAGGTATTCCTCTTGTCCAGATGGGATAGAGCAGGGTGCAGTGCGATGGCGATTGCATCGTCTGTGGATCTATTGGGGCAGTAAGCAAATTGAAGTGGGTTTAGGGTTTAGTGTGTCTGGGTCTAGGGTGACTAGGGTAAAGTAGAGGTGATATGATCCTTGACTAGTCCCTCAAATCACTTCATGATGACAGACTAGAGTGCTACGGTTCAGTTACGTTTGGTTTCTTGGGTACAGGAACAATGGTGGACATCTTGAAGCATGTGGGGACAGCAGACTGGGAGAGATTGAATATGTCGGTAAACACTCCAGCCAGCTGGTCTGCGCATGCTCTGAGGACGCGGCTAGGGATGCCATCTGTGCCGGCAGCCTTGCGAGGGTTAGCACGCTTAAATGTTTAATTCACGTCGGCCATGGAGAAGGAGAGCCCACATTCCTTGGTAGCGGGCCACGTCGGTGGCACTGTGTTATACTCAAAGCGGGCAAAGAAGGTGTTTAGCTTGTCCGGAAGCAAGATATCGATTTCCACGACGTGGCTGGTTTTCCCTTTGTAGTCCGTGATTGTCTGTAGACCCTGGCTAATCATTGTCTGCAGCCGGCTCTATCACAACTCAGGATATGACCCAGATGCAGAAACAGGAGGCAGATAGTACGAATCTCAGAGTTTACTATTGTACAAGGGGGCAGGCAAAAGATAAGTCAAGGCAGGCAAAGGGTCGTAATCCAAATCGGAGTCAGGCAGGTACAGGACAGCAGTCCTGATCCGAGTCAGAACAGGAAAAAAACGTCAGAACTGGGAAGACTAAGAAAAACAAAAACTAGAGGGAACACGCTGGTGGGACAAGACGATCTGGCAACAGACAAACAGAAAATGCAGGTATAAATACACTAGATAATGGGAGACACCTGCTGGGGGGTGGAGACAAGCACAAGACAGGTGAAACAGATCAGGGTGTGACAGGCTCTGATTGTAGTGTAATTTAACAGGCAGGGAGATTGAGCTCGACTGTCATGGTCGGCAAACTCTCAACCTTCTACCCCGTAGCCCTGCGTGGAATCGACTGTGCCACAAAGCATGCTGAAGTCCATATCCATGTTTATAAGCACGGTCGCTACAGTTATTGTTATTTGTGGTCGTAAACATTATTTGAGTTAATTCTATGAGGGGAGAGGGTAGGGGAGGGTCATGTACAAGGAGAGGGTCATGTGAAAATATTTGTACATTTTTTATGACACTGAGTTGTACCAGCCCCAGTACATTTCAATCTGTCCCTAACCAAATTGTTTTTCTGTTTATTGGCCCACCTCTAGAATCAAACTTATTTTGGGTTCACAATGTTTGACAAAATTATGTTCATAGTTACAAAACCAGGTCTGTCTGCTGCCTTTTCGTTGTCACAGCCTAAATGCCAATCACCAAATGAGGGATCTAATGGAAGTGTGGATTAAATCAACTTTAGTACATGCTGTCAAAAGGCTGCATTCTGCAATAGGGACAGGAGAGGGACAGGAGAGAAAGCAACCTAATTTTGTTGACAACATTGTACATAAAACTACCGTGCTGCTCTTTTACAGTTTTATAAACTCAGTGGAGAACGTTCTGTCTCTCCATTCAGATCCACTCTAATCTTGAGTGGCATTTCTTTAAAACAATCCCCTTGATCCCTTACATAACTAGACCAATCATGTGTTCACTGTGCTGTGGCAAAACAAGACAATGATAGAGGTTCCGCTCGTGATGTTAAATTGCAGGCACAGATGCTCCGATTTCAAAATGATTACAATGGACTAATTAGAAAAATAAATCAGTACTTTTTTAAGCAGATGATTATAAAAGTTCTATAGCTGCAGCATCGAGAGCATCCTGACTGGTTGCGTCACCGCCTGGTATGGCAACTGCTCGGCCTTCGACAGTAAGGCGCCGCAGAGGGTAGTGCGTATGGCCCAGGACATCACTCTGGCCAAGCTTCCTGCCATCCAGGACCTCTATAAAACAGGCGGTGTCAGAGGAAGGCCCAAAAAATTGCCAAGGACTACAGCCACCCTAGTCATAGTCTGTTCTCTCTGCTACAGCATGCCAAGTCCAGGTCCAAAAGGATTCTGAACAGCTTCTACCCCCAATCCAGCTAATCAAATGGCTACCCGGATTATTTGCATTGCCCCCCCACCCCCTTTTTTTACGCTGCTGCTACTCGCTGTTTATTATCTATTATCTATGCATAGTCACTTTACCCCTACCTACATGTACATATTACCTCGACTGACCTGTACCCCTACACATTGACTCGGCACCGGTACCCCCTGCATATAGCCTCGTTATTGTTATTTTATTGTTGCTCTTTTATTTTTTACTTTAGTTTATTTCGTATTTATATTTTCTTAAGTCTTATTTTCTTAGCTACATTGCTGGTTAAATTAAAGGCTTGTAAATAAGCCTTTTGTATTCGACGCATGTGACAAATACATTTGATTTGATTTTAGAGGTGTGCCGTGAGAGTGTGAGAAATGGATAAAATACATGTGTCTCATGGCCAATGTTAGGTGTGGTCCATCAAGTGATGGGCAGCATCAGTTTACAGATGGGAACAACTGAAGTGTGTGGGTCAGGATGAATGACTGACTCTGACTAAGTGTGACTGTGTGTTGTCTGCACTCTGGCTTCAGCTTGTCAACCTAACATCGCCTCTACACCTTCCAGAGGAGAACTCTGTCTGTTCAGGTTTGTTTCTTATTTAATGTAGGCAATGATTATTTTTTTTAAAGGATTTGTTGAATCAGATAATTGCATTAGATGTGTTGAAAAATACATTGGTGAGTTAATTCGATAACATGTCCTTTTGTGCTGATATGAATACATTTCCTGAACTGAAATGGAATTGAATCCAACCTTGTATGTTCCATTGATTGATTCATGACTGTTTGATTCCTGTTTTACCATGCCATTTGTTGTGACTTTGAGGTAATTAATATTCAAAATAATTGACTGATTAATTGGAACAATAAATGTATATGATTTGTTTGATTAATTAATGAATCCTATCTAAATTAATCTAAGATGGGCACCATTACTTTTTAATTGCCGTTTATATTTTTAGTTTTTCCCTTGCTCAACTTTTTTTCATTCAACTTTTTCACTCCGGACGCTTTATCTGGACGTGGTTCGTCAGGATGCCTTCTAATTGCAGTCGCTGTACTCATAATATACAGGAGAACGATCGCCTTACGGCGAGGATAGCTGTGCTGCAAGGCCAGCTTCAGATGCAATCGTTAGGCAAGGGTAATTTAAGTGTAGGAAAGGATGAAACAGCGTCTGTGCCACCAGTAAGTACAGATAGTAGTATAAATCCCCTCGCACAGTCCCCGCAGCCGGAAAACTTTCTCATGGCTTCTGGAAGGAAATGCTGTAGGAATGCTCAACCGGTGTCGCTCATTCAGCCGACAGAAACTTTCAACCGGTTCTCCCCATTTAAGCAGCGAGTCGGAGTCAGAGGCCGAGCCTTCCCTGGTCTCTACTTATCCCTTTACGGGGGTCTGAGATGCCGAAGCCTCCCACCATTATCTCTGACAAATTGAAAGCCCTAGTCATTGACGACTATTACCCGCAGTATTAGACGTAAGACGAATCATCCAGCGATAATACACTGTTTACCAGGGGGCAGGGCTACCGGCGTTAAGGCTAATCTGAAGATGGTGCTGGCTAAAGCTAAAACTGGCGAGTGTAGAGAGTATAGGGAGATTGTTATCCGCGTCGGCACAAACGATGTTAGGATGAAACAGTCAGAGGTCACCAAGTGCAACATAGCTTCAGCGTGTAAATCAGCTAGAAAGATGTGTCGGCATCGAGTAATTGTCTCTGGCCCCCTCCCAGTTAGGGGGAGTGATGAGCTCTACAGCAGAGTCTCACAACTCAATCGCTGGTTGAAAACTGTTTTCTGCCCCTCCCCCAAAATTGAATTTGTAGATAGTTGGCCCTCTTTCTGGGACTCACCCACAAACAGGACCAAGCCTGGCCTGTTGAGGAGTGACGGACTCCATCCTAGCTGGAGGGGTGCTCTCATCTTAGGGGTAAAGTGAACATAGACAGGGCTCTAACTCCCCTAGCTCCACAATGAGATAGGGTGCAGGCCAGGCAGCAGGCTGTTAGCCAGCCTGCCAGCTTTGTGGAGTCTGCCACTAGCACAGTCAGTGTAGTCAGCTCAGCCATCCCCATTGAGACCAGGTCTGTGCCTCGACCTAGGTTGGGCAAAACTAAACATGGCGGTGTTCGCCTTAGCAATCTCACTGGAATAAAGACCTCCTCCATTCCTGCCAGTATTGAAAGAGATTGTGATACCTCACATCTCAAAATAAGGCTACTTAATGTTAGATCCCTCACTTCCAAAAAAGTTATAGTCAATTAACTAATCACTGATCATAATCTTGATGTGATTGGCCTGACTGAAACATGGCTTAAGCCTGATGAATTTACTGTGTTAAATGAGGCCTCACCTCCTGGTTACACTAGTGACCATATCCCCCGCCAATCCCGTACAAAAGGCGGAGGTGTTGCTAACATTTATGATAGCAAATTTCAATTTACAAAATAAACTAAGTTTTCGTCTTTTGAGCTTCTAGTCATGAAATCTATGCAGCCTACTCAATCACTTTTTATAGCTACTGTTTACAGGCATCCTGGGCCATGTACAGTGTTCCTCACTGAGTTCCCTGAATTACTATCGGACCTTGTAGTCATGGCAGATAATATTCTAATTTTTGATGACTTTAATACTCACATGGAAAGTCCACAGACCCACTCTACACTGCTTTCGGAGCCATCATCGACTCAGTGGGTTTTGTCCAACATGTCTCCGGACCTACTCACTGCCACAGTCATACTCTGGACCTAGTTTTGTCCCGTGGAATACATGTTGTGGATCTTAATGTTTTTCCTAATAATACTGGACTATCGGACCACCGTTTTATTACGTTTGCAATCGCAACAAGTAATCTAATACACACAATCTTGTAAAGGAATGGGATGAGAATATATAAGTATAAAATATATGGATGAGCAGTGACAGAGCGGCTAAGATGGTCTTAGCTTTTGCAGTTCTGCTCCATTTTATTCAGTGTTGTAGGCCATTTGAAATGCATACGTTCATCCTGCTCTATCCATTGCATTCCATGTATATATTCATTATTTATGAGTTTCTGTACCTTTTCCTGTGTGTGATTAAAGTTCCTGTCTTTGTTAACTCTTGGGCTGCTTTAACTTGGGGCGGTGTCAGTGAGTTACAAACCAGTGAAATATGTAGAGCCAGGTTGCCCTCTTTCACTCACAGGGTTAGGGCCCTGATATAGACCAGACAGGGAATCACGGAGCCGCCCATTGATTCGGAGAACCACACACATTTATGTTCATATGAGATAAATCGGAGACCTCCCATGAATGTCCACAGCCTTTTCTAGCATGAGAGCTACTTAAAAAAAATAACTTTTTTTATAGATTTCAAAAAGGCACACTCTTCTCCTCCACCCTGTGACTCTTCCACAGGTCATTGGTGTACAAGATATGTGTTTTCTGTCAATATAACTAGTAAAATAATGGTTAGTAAACAACTCTAAGGGGGCCCCATAAAATCATATTTCGTTTTTTCCTGAATTCTGTTTCCTCTGTTAGATTTGTCTGTTTTGGGATTTTTCTCCTGTTTTTTACTCTCAATATTACACTTATTCATAGAGAAACAACAAAAATGGATATTCTGAGTCCATGTCAATGCTTAAATCACATCAGAATACAATTTTGAGGCCCCCCCTGTCAAAAAAACGAACACATTAAGATTTTCTTGTGTAATTTCCCATTAATTGCTCAGCGGAATGTGTCGGTCTAGCCTACTGCTGCAGAACATGCTCATGGGAGAGTTTGCTAAACAATCGCCACCCAATTGATACAAATAATCATGAAATCATTCTGTCAGGTAAGTCTACTTTGCATTTAATTGAGAAGGTTTTAGGGAAAAGTCTTTCTGTCTACCCACAAGACGGTTATCATTAGCATCGCTAACTGGCTACATACAGAGTGATAGACAAACCCAATATCTATGGAAATGAATTGGCAGATATTGTGTTATGTTTGGCTTTTTAAACCAACAGTGGCTAACCAAGGGTACGATAATGTCAATGTGGCTTTGATTGGATAGTAGCCGGTAGCTTTGTCTTTGACAGTGTGCGATTGAACACATGACAATGCATGGGTAACACTTTACTTGGATAGTCAGGATTTTCCATCTGTAGATAGTCTACATACTATCAAACTATCAACAAACTATTTGTTGATAAAGCAGTCTTGCTAAGTTTAGGGTTATGCCGAAACCACACAGAGATGCCGACAGCTGGCGTTACAATTTGTGTGCAATAGTAGAGCGTGTCACGATCCATTTTTTTATCCATCAGTGTGATCTGTGAGATTGTGTAGCCCCTTCTCTACCTCCACAGGGCTGGGAAACTGCCCTGTATCAGAGGACTATGAGGAAGAGGTAACTTCTTCTTATGGGGCGCTCACACTGCTCACTTCTTTCAGTTACGAAGCTACCGGAAATCAGTCATTTTCTAAGGAAAGAGACACTAGGAGACATTCAGTAATTTAACCATTGGCAACTAGAGCTTGCAACCAAAGTTGAGAAAGTTACAACTTAATGCCGATTATCAGCGATGCGACTGCGGGATAGCCAATCGGAGGAGGGTGGGTCTTGCTAGCTAGCTTTGAAACTGTGCTGGATAGGCTAACAACCAACAGGACGTTTTGCATTATGTTCAGAAGATACACCCCTGAGGGGAGGTTTTGGCAACAAGGTAGCTTCAGGTAGTGAGTAGTGTGAGTGTCCTGCTAGATGTCCTGCTAGATAGCATTGACAAGATAGTTTTACTTAAACAGATTTTTGTCATTCATCATTTTCTATATCAAAATTTGTCAAAGATGACAAATCTGTTCTTGCGCGATAGGTAATGTAGGAATAACGTTGAAAAAAGGAGATAAGAAGTGGAAATAATGAAAATAACACTTTTGAACCTTGAGTTTATAATCAGTTAAGTTAGTCCCGTTGACCTTTCAATTCAATTATTTTAAAAATGATTAACAAACTGATTGTGATGTTATATGGGTCTCTTAGTAATGGCTAACGTCCACAGACCTTACAATTGGCTGTACTATTGGTTTTCTGTTTTTCAGGAAGAGGCTGAGCAACACTGTGGATCTTATAGACAACTATCACTGTTAAATGTACATCTCAAAATCATTTAAACTGACATGAGATTTTTCACTGTTTGTAAATGCTGAACAAACAGGGTTTATCCAACAGTGGAAAGACCAGAAAATAAATGTAATCTATTTCATATAATTGAGGCATCTAAGAAAGAAAATGTACCCATTTGTTTGAATGTAGTTCTAGTATATCATGGACACACTGTGGTGTAAAGTACTTAAGTAAAAATACTTTAAAGTACTATTTAAGTTGTTTTTTGGGGTGTCTGTACTTTACTTGACTATTTATATATTTGACTGCTTTTACTTTTTCCACCACTATGGACACATTGCATTTTCAGATTTTACTTTGGAAACAGACTGTTTAATAGATTTGCCAATAAACTTGTTGTATAATAACCTTTTCAACATCAACTACCTCTATCTATTTTCGGGTTGTATTGTTTATGAAAATGATACTACTAGAATTGTTAGTGTATAGACTTTCCCTCCATTTTCTTATTTCTAATAAAGGCTGAAGCTGAGTACACACCTTTGTCTGTCTTGTTAGATAATAACACCAGCATCATTTAAATAAGTGACACATTTAACCTGACCTGGTCATGAGTAAATCAGAGCCCGGTCCCTGACACGTTCCACACAACACGCCATATTCTCTTCAATCATACTAAAGTATTGTCATAACCAATATACAACATTTGCATGTCTGGTGTGGTCCATCAAGTGAGGGGATGGGCAGCATCAGTTTACAGACGGGAGCGACTGAGGTGTGTGTGAGTGAGGGTGAGTGGTTGTGTGTTGTATCCCTCAAAGATGAAAATGTATTGAATCGAATTAGTCAGATCCAATGATTTACCGCCCATAGGGCAGAGTGCCACTTGTACTACTATAATACGGGAGGAGGCTACAGCTAACAAAGACTGAGCAAATGTCAGAGAACACTTCATTAACCTTTGCATACACATTGTTGTCTCTTTAGTAAGCCTTGTATACTACTTGAAAAATAACTTACATTTCTTCTAACATATCATAAAAATATTATATTTTTGGCTAGCATGTAGTAGCACCAACCAGCTCTGTGTTTAACAAGTTGGCCTACAGTAGCGACAGCAACACATTCTCATCAATCACATTGACAGATGTGGTTCTTGTCACACGGGGTAGGATATCCGCATGGCATGTGGTCCTTGAGTGTAGCTACAGAGATTGGAAATGTGATATGTCACACAGGTGTGTTGGCAGGTATATGGTTTAGCTCATAGATGTAAATATTTGATTTAGCCTGTAGTTGTACCTAGCTCAGTTCTAAGGAGAGACACAATCACAGAAATACCGGGAAGAGAGGAAACACCAAACACAGAGTTCAGGTAGGAATACATTTTACGATCTCTGATATTATCTGTGTAACTGAGTGAAATGTTTGTATTTAAATTCCTTTCAATTTGTTTCATGTTATTTTCATCGGGAAGTGCACACATTGCCTGATATTCTGAATTAGGTTTTTACTAAGTCCCTTTGATAGTGAAGAGTTAACATGGTGGTGATGTTATTGTCACCTCTCTCTTCCATAGCGATCATTTGAAAGTAAAAGCCGGTACTTCCAAAATGAACTCCTCCAACAATTCCTCTGTCCCCTCTCCCTATCTGGAGCCTGACGCAGCTGTCAACACTGCCTGCTATGCAGTCAACCTCATCCTGAGTCTACCCACCAATGGCTATGTCCTGTGGTTGATACTGACCGGAACTGGAGGGACGGTGGCCTCAGAGTTCTTCGCTCTCAACTTGGCTGTATCTGAGATCCTCTACTGCCTGTCTTCTGTCTTTGTCTTTGTCTCCATACACCTCCCTATTCCTCCTCTCCTAGATCTAATTACATTCTTTAGTGGTTTTATTCTCGCAGGCCGCACCCTGTTCCAGTGCTGTATATGTTTTGAGCGCTACCTGGCAGTTGTCCACCTTGTGGTCTTCCTGAAGTACAGACCCCTGAGATACAAGGTGGGGTGTTCTGGATTGGTTTGGCTGGTTTTGATTGGGTTCTGTTTACCTTTTACGTTTGTAAAGCAACAACAATTCTTATTTTATTTGTTTTGGGGTGAAATTCTGGTCTTAATTTCATTTATATTATTCTGCTGCCTCAGTTCTCAGGGCTCTGAAACATCCTGGGCCTGGGGAAGGGGAGGGAGAGAGGGAGGGGACAAATAACATGAAGATGAGGGCGTTTAAGATAATTTTGATTATCTTGTTGTGATGGCAAACTACCTCCCATGGCAACTGGTCTAACTTTTTATGGAATCTTAGATGTGGGTCAGTTTTTATATGCCATATCTGTGTGTCTCTTCATCAGTGTGGTTAGTGGGTTTGTGCAGCCCCTCCTCTTCCTCCACAGGGCTGGGAAACTGCCTTGTATCAGAGGTCTCTGAAGGAGAGTTGATACCCCCTGTTTCACCTGATACACAGAGCAATTTGTAACCTGTTTGTTTACAACTGTTAGGTGATCATTTGTAAAGAGGTTGCTAGTTGTAGAGGTGCTGGCAAAAATGTGTCCATTTACCAGAAAGGTTCTCCAGAAATCCTGGTCAGAAGATTCCGTAATCAGGTGGGAAAAAGGAAATCCAGAATTTTGCAACCCTACGTTTGATTAATTCCCTCTCAACTGGGATGATTACTTATCAATCGTCTTGCTAGTGCTTCACATTGCATCTTTGTGTCTGTATTTAATAATGAGTTGGGAAAATAAGAACTACATTGTTTAAATGGTTCTAAAAAAGTGTTTTTTTGCATGTTTTTCTTTTTTTGAATCCTTCATGTTCAATAAATGCTTGTGTTGAACTGCTCATGTCTTTAGCTTTTTGTAGAGCAGAAATAATCCGGCAATCATGCAGTCAGAATAATAGTTTTTACAAGTTGTTGTCTTTACATACACATTTCAATCAATCAATCAATCAATTTTATTTCATATAGCCCTTCGTACATCAGCTAATATCTCGAAGTGCTGTACAGAAACCCAGCCTAAAACCCCAAACAGCTAGTAATGCAGGTGTAGAAGCACGGTGGCTAGGAAAAACTCCCTAGAAAGGCCAAAACCTAGGAAGAAACCTAGAGAGGAACCAGGCTATGAGCGGTGGCCAGTCCTCTTCTGGCTGTGCCGGGTGGAGATCATAACAGAACTATGCCAAGATGTTCAAAAATGTTCATAAGTGACAAGCATGGTCAAATAATAATCATTAATAATTTTCAGTTGGCTTTTCATAGCTGATCATTAAGAGTCGAAAAACAACAGGTCTGGGACAGGTGGCGGTTCCATAACCGCAGGCAGAACAGCTGAAACTGGAATAGCAGCAAGGCCAGGCGGACTGGGGACAGCAAGGAGTCACCACGGGCGGCAGTCCCGACGCATGGTCCCAGGGCCCAGGTCCTCCGAGAGAAAGAAAGAGAGAAGGAGAAAATTAGAGAGAGCCAAGATTTTCAAAATGTTCATAAATGACAAGCATGGTCAAATAATAATCAGGAATAAATCTCAGTTGGCTTTTCATAGCTGATCATTAAGAGTTGAAAACAGCAGGTCTGGGACAGGTAGGGGTTTCGTAACCGCAGGCAGAACAGTTGAAACTGGAATAGCAGCAAGGCCAGGCGGACTGGGGACAGCAAGGTGTCAGCATGCCCGGTAGTCCTGACGTATGGTCCTAGGGCTCAGGTTCTCATTGAGAGAAAGAGAGAACGAGAGAATTAGAGAGAGCATACTTAAATTCACACAGGACACTGGATAAGACAGGAAAAGTACTCCAGGTATAACCAACTGACCCTAGCCCCCCGACACATAAACTACTGCAGCATAAATACTGGAGGCTGAGACAGGAGCGGTCAGGAGACACTGTGGCCCCATCCGAAGAAACCCCCGGACAGGGCCAAACAGGAAGGATCTCTTAGATGGGTTTGGGTCCAGTCAGAGTAAACAGGCTATTTGCATGTCGGGTCAAGGGAAATGTGATATAGTCCACACGAGTGCAGGCAGGCCGGTTGGGGGGCAGACACTCCTCCTGTTTGTGCTTTGGTCTGCACCCGAAATGGCACATTGCAAATTTGGGGTTGAAAAAAAGAAATCCAAAACTTTCAGCACACATGTCTACCATCATATATCAGGTAGACATATACACTGCTCAAAAAAATAAAGGGAACACTTAAACAACACAATGTAACTCCAAGTCAATCACACTTCTATGGAAGTGTGCCCTGCAAAATGACCTCCAGCAGGCCACAAATGTGCATGTGTCAGCATATGGTCTCACAAGGGGTCTGAGGATCTCATCTCGGTACCTAATGGCAGTCAGGCTACCTCTGGCGAGCACATGGAGGGCGGTGCGGCCCCACAAAGAAATGCCACCCCACACCATGACTGACCCACCGCCAAACCGGTCATGCTGGAGGATGTTGCAGGCAGCAGAACGTTCTCCACGGTGTCTCCAGACTCTGTCATGTCTATCACATGTGCTCATGTGCTCAGTGTGAACCTGCTTTCATCTGTGAAGAGCACAGGGCGCCAGTGGCGAATTTGCCAATCTTGGTGTTCTCTGGCAAATGCCAAACGTCCTGCACGGTAATGGGCTGTAAGCACAACCCCCATCTGTGGACGTCGGGCCCTCATACCACCCTCATGGAGTCTGTTTCTGACCGTTTGAGCAGACACATGCACATTTGTGGCCTGCTGGAGGTCATTTTGCAGGGCTCTGGCAGTGCACCTCCTGGCACAAAGGCGGAGGTAGCAGTCCTGCTGCTGGGTTGTTGCCCTCCTACGGCCTCCTCCACGTCTCCTGATGTACTGGCCTGTCTCCTGGTAGCGCCTCCATGCTCTGGACACTACGCTGACAGACACAGCAAACCTTTTTGCCACAACTCGCAATGATGTGCCATCCTGGATGAACTGCACTACCTGAGCCACTTGTGTGGGTTGTAGACTCCGTCTCATGCTACCACTAGAGTGAGAGCACCGGCAGCATTCAAAAGTGACCAAAACATCAGCCAGGAAGCATAGGAACTGAGAAGTGGTCTGTGGTCACCACCTGCAGAATCACTCCTTTTTTGGGGGTGTCATACTAATTGCCTATAATTTCCACCTTTTGTCTATTCCATTTGCACAACAGCATGTGAAATTTATTGTCAATCAGTGTTGCTTCCTAATTGGACAGTTTGATTTCACAGAAGTGTGATTGACTTGGAGTTACATTGTGTTGTTTAAGTGTTCCCTTTATTTTTTTGAGCAGTGTATATACTAACCACACTCTTTGTTTGTATTGCTTAATTCAATATATTTACCTGAATTCCTTCCCACTAGGGACTAACACTGGTAACTTTAACTGTCCTGGTACCATTACAAATGTAATGACAAGACCTGGGGAAATAAAACATTTTCCCCCAATGACGCACTAATGCAATTCCTCAAAATACACATCCGCAGCAGCAGATTGGAAAAAATCAAATAGCACATTATCCGAACAGGTTGTTCCATTGAAGCCTTAGGCCTGGTGTATTTACTTCATACAAAGTTGGCAAAAATTCAAAGCACAAGCATAATTGTCACCGCTGGACAGCACAAGAGACACCAAATGGAGTTTATTGTTCTCATCAGAACAGAAGATTTTATCCCGGTCTGACCAAAACCCGAGCCCTGGCCTGGTCTGAAATCACAAAAATGTCATGAGCCTGGAACAGAAAAAAATCATCCTGAGTCTCACCACCAATGTCTATGTCCTCTCTGGCTGATAGTGAATGGAGCGGGTGGGAAGATGGCCTCAGAATTCTTCGCTCTCAACCTGACCGTGTCTGAGATCTTCTTCTGCCTGTCTGTGTCTGTGTGGCGCGCTACCTGGCAGTGGTCCACCCTGTGGTCTATCTGAAATTCCAACCCCCTGAGATACAGGGTGGGGTGTTGTGTGGCTGATGGTGCTTGGGTCCTGCTTTTTCTGTATGCTTCTGATTCATAAATCAATATACTACTATACTTTCTTGGTTCAGGACCTCATCCTGATGTTTGTGATGTCATTCTGCTGCCTCAGTTCTCAGGGCTCTGAAACATCCGGGCTGGGGGATGAGGAGAGAGCGCGAAAGGGGACAAATAACATGTAAAATCATTAAAATCATTAGGATTATTCTTCTGTCTATTATGGTGAACTGCCTAACTATGATTGTAATTATGTCTTTGTACAATGTCCTTGATCGGATTGTGTTCTATTTGTCACTATCCATTTGTTTCTCCATCACTGTGATCTGTGGGTTTGTGCAGCCCCTCCTCTACCTCCACAGGTCTGGGAAACTGCCCTGTGTCAGAGGTCTCCGAGGAAGAGGTGACTTCCTATTTCTGGGTGCTCACACTGCTCACTACTTTCAGTCACTAAGCTACAAGAAATCAGTCATTTTAAAAAGGAGACATTCACTAATTCACCAGTTCATGACTAGAGAGCTTGCATCCAAAGTTGAGAAATGTCCAACTTTATGCAATTACGCAATTAGCCAATTGGAGCAGTGATAGTCTCGCTAGCTAGCTTTGACACTGCGCTGGATAGGCCAACAACCAACATGTTGTTTTACATGCTGTTCAGAAGATACACTGCTGAGGGGAGGTTTTGGCAACACGGTAACTGAAGGTAGTTACACGGAACCCAAACCGGCTGCGCGCGTGCTTCATCGTGCATACATTTATTTTGTCCCCCCACACCAAATGCGATCACAACACGCAGGTTAAAATATCAAAACAAACTCTGAACCAATTACATTAATTTGGGGACAGATCGAAAAGCATAAAACATTTATGGCAATTTAGCTAGCTAGCTTGCACTTGCTAGCTAATTTGTCCTATTTAGCAAGCTTGCTGTTGCTAGCTAATTTGTCCTGGGATATAAACATTGAGTTGTTATTTTACCTGAAATGTACACGGTCCTCTACTCCGACAATTAATCCACACATAAAACGGTCAACCGACTCGTTTCTAGTCATCTCTCCTCCTTCCAGGCTTTTTCTTCTTTGAACTTATATTGTGATTGGCATCTCAACTTTCATAGTATTACCACGACGACCGACAACACAGTTCATCTTTCAAACACCCACGTGGGTATAACCAATCTCCCTCATCAGGATCGGAGATGTCCCTCATCATAATTCCTCACCGTGGAGTTAAGATGATGGGAGAAGAAGGCACAGGAATGCAGCTTAAGGTCCAGGGCAGAATACTGGGACAGGATGGTCCCCACTCCGATCCGACGCGTCTACCTCCACCAGGAACTGACGGGATCGGTCCGGATGGATCAATATGGGAGCTGTGGTGAAATGGTGCTTAAGGTCCAGGAATGCCTGGTCAGCAGCTGGGGACCACATGAACGGGACCTTGGGAGAGGTGAGTGTTGACAGGGGAGAATCCAGGGTGCTGTAAGTCGAATAAAACTGCAATAGAAATGGGCAAATCTTAAGAATCGTTGCTGCTGCACTCTGGATAGCAGAAGGACGGATACCCCCTGCAGCCAAGGAGTCCTCAATGTACGTCTCCATAACCTTGGTCTCCGGCCCAACAGTGAATACAGCTGTCCCCGAGGTGGTGTAGTGCCTGTTAGAAGGTAAATCCCGCAGTCATAGGGTTGATGCGAAGTGTCGAAAACCTCCTGGAGGTCTTGGTAATCCGCGGGAACGGCAGAGATGTCCGAGGCTTCTTCCGAGCCCACAGGAAGACGTCCCGGGGCAGGCTGCACCGACTTCAAGCAATGGGTGTGGAAGAACGGGCTCCATCTCGGGGACGTAGACGCCGGGGACTTCTTGGCTTCCTCGGAGACAAGGTGGGATTCTTGGGCGAGCGATTGGGACCAGAATCAGACCACCTCTCCCTCCTACGTTCCCGTAGCCGCCCATCGATCCGGATGGTCAAGGCGATAAGCGAGTCGAGATCTGTAGGCAGCTCCCGGGCTGCGAGCTCATTTTTGAGATGCACTGCATACGCCTTCCCCTGGATGTCAGCGAATAGTGAGAATTGAAATGGTGTTGCTAGGCAGATCTGAGAGCTTATAAATGGGCTGGCAACGTGGGGTCCTTCCTTTCTTCTCTTCGCCATGACGCAAAAAGGACCTCTGGATGTCGTTCTAGAAAGCTCCCGTTATAGTCCTTAGATATATCCGGCTCTGTTTTTATTCGATATAGGTGTTAAAGACATCATAATGTTGTTATTTTAAACCGAGTTATATCAGTTTATATCAGTATATTGCGATTTTCGGATATTTATTAGTGCTGCGTTATAGTGAGTTGGACACGTCTTTGCCACATGGCTAATGTTTACTGCTAATTCCAACGTTGAAGACGACAATCTACAACCGAGCAACGATTCTTTTGGAAAAAGGACAACTTGCCCAAGATTCTGATGGGAGCTCATCAAAAAGTAAGAACTATTTATGATGTTAATTCGTTGTTCTGTTGAAAAATGTTAAACTCATATTCCGCTATTAATTTCGGTGCGGTCTCGCTTTAACCTGTCTAGGATGAGGGTGCCGCTCGCGGCACTCCCCCCCCCCCCCCCCACTGAAAAGGCAGAGCCGCGAAATTCAAAAAAAAATTATTTTTTAAATATTGAACTTTCACACATTAAAGTCCAATACAGCTAATGAATGACACAGATCTTGTGAATCCAGCCAACATGTCCGATTTTTAAAATGTTTTACAGGGAAGACACAATATGTAAAGATGTACATCTATTACCTAAAAACACATTAGCATAATCCACCATCTTTTATTTGTCCACCAACACCAGTAGCTATCACCAATTCGGCTAAACTAAGATATTTATAGCCCCTAACCAAGAAAAAAACTCATCAGATGACAGTCTGATAACATATTTATGGTATGGGATAGGTTTTGTTAGAAAAAAGTGCATATTTCAGGTAGATGGCATAGGTTACAATTGCACCCACCGTCACAAATGGACTAGAATAATTACAATGAGCAACGTGTTTACCTAACTACTAATCATCAAACATTTCGTAAAAATACACAGCATACACTAATCGAAAGACACAGATCCTGTGAATACAGACAATATTTCAGATTTTCTAAGTGTCTTACAGCGAAAACACAATAAATCGTTATATTAGCATAGCACATAGCACATAGCAGCCCAGCATTGATTCTAGCCAAAGTGAGCGATAAAAGTCAACATCGCCAAAATATATTAATTTTTTCACTAACCTTCTCAGAATTCTTCAGATGACACTCCTGTAACATCATATTACACAATCCATATAGAGTTTGATCGAAAATGTTTATATTTAGCCACCAAAATGATGGTTAGACAATGTGAAATGTAGCCAAGCTGGTGAGAAAATGTCCGTGCGCCACTTAGACAGTGATCTACTCTTATACATAAATACTCATAAACGTGACTAAAAAATATAGGGTGGACAGGGATTGATAGACAATTTAATTCTTAATACAATCGCGGAATTACATTTTTTAATTTATCCTTACTTTTCAATACAGTTTGCGCCAAGCGAAGCTACGTCAAAAAACATGGCGTCCTAAGCCACTAACATTTTTCGACAGAAACACGATTTATCATAATAAAAATGTCCTACTTTGAGCTGTTCTTCCATCAGTATCTTGGGCAAAGGATCCTTTCTTGGGAGTAATCGTCTTTTGGTGGAAAGCTGTCCTCTTGCCATGTGGAAATGCCAACTGCGTTCGGGATGAACTGGAAGCGTGCCCAGCAATTCACAGCGTTTCAGAAATAAATGTCCCAAAATCGCACTAAACGGATATAAATTGCTATAAAACGCTTTAAATTAACTACCTTATGATGTTTTTAACTCCCATAACGAGTAGAAACATGACCTGAGTAATATTACTCCCTCCACTATTGCTTGGAACAGGTGCGGGTTGGTGTCCTCTAGGCGCATGACGCAGCAAGAAAAGAGTGACTAGCCTCAGGGTTTTTTAATTTGTAGTGCCTGTGAACGCGCAATCGACCCCATTCAAATCGTCATCACGTAAAGGCATCCAGGGGAAGACGTAAGCAGTGTCCGTATACTCATAGCAATAACAGTGCCCTTTTAACTGACTCCAGATCAGGGGCCAAAATTTCTGAAATCTGACTCCATGTCAGGGAAATTGCTGTAAAATGGGCTCTGTTCCACTTAGAGACAAAATTTCAACTCCTATAGAAACTATAGACTGTTTTCTATCCAATAATAATAATAATATGCATATTGTACGATCAAGGATTTTGTGGGAAGCCGTTTCAAAAATTACACGATTAGCATAAATAGTCACAACAGCGCCCCCATCCTCAACAGGTTAACGCACGCTGTATGTCGTAGTAACGTTAATTTTAAAAATCTAACACAGCGATTGCATTAAGAACTAATGTATCTTTCATTGCTGTCCAACCTGTATTTTTTAGTCAAGTTTAGGATTAGTTACTGATTAGATTATGTTCCTCTCCCAAGATTTCTCCCGACATATTGTTGGCAGCTTGGCTACTTTTCTCATTGTATAACCACAATTTGTGCCGCTAAATATATACATTTTCGAACAAACTCTATATGTTGTGTGTAATATGATGTTATAGGACTGTCATCTGAAGAAGTTTGAGAAGGTTAGTGAAAAAATTAATATCTTTTGCTGGTTTATTCGTTATCGCTATTGTTGGCCTGAATCAATGCTGTTGTGTGGTTGGCTATTGTAGTAAGCTAATATAATGCTATATTGTGTTTTCGCTGTAAAACACTTAAAAAATCTGAAATATTTGCTGGATTCACAAGATCTTTGTCTCATTTGCTGTACGCTGTGTATTTTTCAGAAATGTTTTATGATGAGTATTTAGGTAATACACGATGGTCTCTGTAGTTATTCTAGTTGCTTTGGTGAGAGTTGTGATGGTGGCTGCAATGGTAAACTATGATTTATACCTGAAATATGCACATTTTTCTAACAAAACATATGCTATACAATAAATATGTTATCAGACTGTTATCTGATGAAGTTTTTTCTTGGTTAGTGGCTATTTATATCTTTATTTGGTCGAAATTGTTATGGCTACCTATGCAGGAAAAAATGGTGGGAAAAAAAAGTTGTGTCTTTTGCTATCGTGGTTAGCTAATAGATTTACATATTGTGTCTTCCCTGAGAAACATTTTAAAAATCAGAAATGATGGCTGGATTCACAAGATGTGTATCTTTCATCTGGTGTCTTGGACTTGTGATTTAATGATATTTAGATGCTAGTATTTACTTGTGACGCTATGCTAGGCTATGCTAGTCAGCTTTTTTACTGATGGGGGTGCTCCCGGATCCGGGTTTGTGATTAAGTAGAAGTTAATAATGATAAATGTCGATAAACAAAACATAAGAAGCGTACAGAACGTGAATCAAAAACAATGCTACCTAATGACTGATCAAATCAAATCAAATGTATTTTGTCACATGCGCCGAATACAACAGTTAAATGCTTACTTACACGCCCTTAACCAACAATGCAGCTTGAAGAAGAATACCTTAAAAGTAAGAAATAATTAAAGAGCAACAGTAGAATAACAATAGCGAGGCTATTTACAGGGTGTACCGGTACAGAGTCAATTTGCGGGTGCACCGGTAAACTACTTCATGGCTACATATGTGAGTGCTATGCAACGGTAGTCATTTAGGCAGGTTACCTTAGTGTTATTGGGCACAGGGACTATGGTGGTCTGCTTGAAACATGTTGGTATTACAGACAGACAGGGAGAGGTTGAAAACGTCAGTGAAGACACTTGCCAGTTGGTCAGTGCATGCTGGAGTACACGTCCTGGTAATCCGTCTGGCCCTGCGGCCTTGGGAATGTTGACCTCTTTAAAGGTCTTACTCACATCGGCTGCGGAGAGCGTGATCACACAGTCGTCCGGAACAGCTGATGCTCTCATGCATGTTTCAGTGGTACTGGCCTCGAAGTGAGCATAGAAGTAATTTAGCTCGTATGGTAGGCTCGTGTCAATGGGCAGCTCTCGGCTGTGCTTCCCTTTGGCTACTGAGGGCTAAATAAAGGGAGAGTAATAATGAAAATAATGTAGTCCAGGTCTGCGTAATGATTGTTGCTAGGGCCGTTGGTTAGTAGACTGGCGACGTCGAGAGCCAGAGCGGGGGAGATGGAGTAGGTGTGACAATCTTCTTGCTAGTGCTTCACATTGCATCTTTGTGTCTAAATTTAATAGAGAGATGGGATGATAAGACCAACATTTTTTCAATGGTTTTAAATTCAGATTTCTTTGCATGTTTTTCTTTTTTGAATCGTTCATATTCAATAAATGCTTATGTTGAATTACTCGTCTTTTACTTTTTGCAGAGTGGAAACAATCCGGCAATCATTACGTCAGAAAACTTTTTAAAACTATTAGCGGTCTTTGCATACACATTTGTGTCTTTTAGATGGGTTGAGTCCAGTCAGAGTAAACAGGTTATTTGCATGTCAGGTCAAGAGAAATATGATATACTCCACACGAATGCAGGAAGGGGGGCAGACTCTCCTCTTGTTGATGCTCAGGTCTGCATCCAAAATAGTACCCTATACCCTATAAAGGGCTCTGGTCAAAAGAAGTGCACTATAAAGGGAATGGGGTGTCATTTTGGATGCACTTTGAAATAAAAAATGTGACGAAACACTCAGGTGAGGCAGGAAAGGGTTTGGGCAGAGCAGAGATTTGGATCAGGTCCAGTGTCTGTGACAGACACAACCACATCACAACCCAGAGGACAGGGACGCTGCATCTATACAGGTTAGTCAAATGTTTGTTTTTTATTTTAAAATGTAAATATTTGAATTCAAAACCCAATTAATATCCAATATATATGTTTGTGAATACAACAATAAGAGGTAGAAAGATATTATTTTAAGGCCAGGCACCACTCCATAATAGGGATTTTATTTCCCCTTAATCATATCACAATCAACTTTTACCGTTTGATTGTAGACACAAATATTATAATTTGTTATATTAAAATTGTGAATCCATTTTGTTACATTCTCTATGAAATGGGCTTTTAAAACTGCTTACATGTAAATTCCCCTGTTTAGGGAACCTGTATGGTTTGGTACCGGTTCCAATTTACATTTTTGCTTATAAATAAATCGGTGAACACTGTAGATCGAAATGGCTTAAATTGAGTGATAGCCCTTGTTCCCAAAGACAAAGTAGTATATTTTTGCACCTGTGTGACATAAAATGTGAAATCTGAAACCACTTGAAGCTGGGATGTCCCACCTTCCATTTCATTTGATCTTCCGACTGTCCATCAACTCCTGGCTGAACCCTACATCACAGCCATTGGCAAAGCACATGCCTTTCGGGACGAGAGTGGTTTCATCACTATAGCACATTCAGAGATTGATTGAATACTTCATATATTTTAAATTAAAAACACTTTCTGTTTGTCATAGATGGTCATCTCATGATAAATAATTACTTTCGGGTATTACATTTTAGATTATGTGTAGTTTAATTTAGTGAGCTTTGAAATGGATGTATGGATGTATGTCCATTTTAAAGGGGTTAATATTCATGACATTTTGATGAAGGTAGTATGATAAACTAAAGAAAATATACATTTTTATCAAGATTTTGACAATTGTATAATTACTTTTTGAAAATACAAATATTAATGGACAAAATACCAACAAATCTCAAAAAATTGATAGGAAGATGCAAAATTGTAATTTCAGCCTTAAATCTGAATATTGGAATATTCAGATGTTGACTACAGTATGACATTATATACATATATTTGTCTGTCGTGTCTTTGATAATATAGTTGGAGTAAAGGAGGTGTTTCAAGTGACAACTTGATGATCATCTTCTCTTGATGCATTTGTGTGTTTCTGATCTGATCGTGTCTCTCTTCTCCCAAAACCAGGATGTGTCCCAAATGGCACCCTATTCCCTATATAACACACAGGAATCTGGTCAAAAGTAGTGCACTATGTAGGGAAAAGGGTGCCATTTGAGATCCATTCCAGAACTCAACCGTTCACTCCTCCATCTGTATCCACAGAAGCAGCTTCCAGAGAAGCGATGAACACTTCTGAAGGGGATTCTTATTTCCCCTCTGTGGTCAACAACACCGGCCTTACATCTCAACAAGAGACCTTATTCGTTGTGTCCCATTCAATCAACCTCATCCTGAGTTTCCCCACCAATGTCTACGTCCTGTGGCTGATAGTGACCAGAGCCAGAGGAACGATGGCCTCAGAGTTCTTCGCTCTCAACCTGACCATGTCTGAAATGATTGTCTGCCTTTTTGACGTCCTTTCTTTGATGGATTTTTACTTCCCAAAAGTTTATCTTTCTCTTGCTGTGCAATTTTTCTCAGGTTTCTTGATTGCTGCTCGGCCCCTGTTCCAATGCTGTGTCTGTGTGGAGCGCTACCTGGCGGTAGTCCACCCTGTGGTCTACCTGAAGTACAAACCCCTCAGATACAGGGTCGGAATCACTGGTTTTGTCTGGTTGGTTGTGATCGGGTTCTGTTTGGACACATTTTTCATAGGTTTGTTTGCTCCCTACTTCAGACAGGCCATGAGCGCTTACATCGTGATTTTATTAGTGATGTCATTCTGCTGCCTCTCAGTTCTCTGGGCTCTGAAACGCCCCAGGCCGGGGGATGGTGAGAAGGAGGTGACAAACAACATGAAGATGAGGGCGTTTAAGATCATTTTGATCAATCTAATAGCTTTAGTGGTGACCTACCTCCCAATGCTGTTGGTAGCAGCTCTTTACGGGCACTTGGGATCCAGATTACATCAGGCTTTGATTGTGTCTCTCATCATTGCTGTGGTGACTGGGTTTATCCAGCCCCTCCTCTACCTCCACAGGTCTGGGAAACTGCCCTGTATCAGAGGTCTCTGAGGAAGACATGACTTCCTATTACGGGGTGCTCATACTACTCACTACTTTCAGTAACTAAGCTACTAGAAATGCCTCATATCCAATGGGAGGACACTTTCTGCAATTTAACAGTTGGCGACTAGAGAGATATGACCAAAGTTAAAGAAGTTTTTAACTTCATGCAAGTGATCAGTGATGCAACCACTTGATAGCCAGTTGGAGAATGGAGGGTCTCGCTAGCTAACTTTGACACCGTGCTGGATAGGCTAACAACCAACATGTTGTTTTACATGCTGTTCAGAAGATAAACCGCTGAGGGGAGGTTTTGGCAACAAGCTGAAGGTAGTGAGTTGTGTGAGTGTCATGTTTTATGTCACTGCTCTGAAGTATGGCATCGATAAGATATTTAGTTTGACTTAATTTTAATTCTGTCATACATCATTTTCAATATCAAAACTTGTGGAAAAGGATATACTTGTGTGATAGATAACGTACGAATTGTAGTAAGAAAGTAGATATAATGAAAATAACATTATAAACTTCAGTTTATAATCAATAAGTTAGTCCTGTTGACCTTTATTTTTAAATGATTAAGAAACTGATTGTGCTGTTATATGACTCTCTTAGGAATGGCTAATGTCCATAGACTTTATAACTGATGTCAGAGTTTTCTGTAAGCAGGAGGAGGCTGAGCAACACTGTAGATCTTAAAGACCACTATCACTTTTAAATGTAGATGTCAAAATCTATTTAAAACTGATATATTTGTTTCACTGTTTGTAAATGCTAACCCTACAGGGTTTATCCAACAGTGGAAAGATCAGAAAATACATCTGTATTATTTCACATAATTGAGGCTTCTAAGAAAGACAATATACCCGTGTGTTTGAATGTAGTTCTAGTATATCATGGACAAATAAAAAATATATTTTTTTTACTTTGGAAAACCGACTGTTTGATTGATTTGCAGAAAATCTTGTGGTATAATGACTTATTCATAATTAATCCTACTAATGTTATTCACTGTGTGCTAAACTATCATGATGTTTGAGGAATTATTACTCTGTTTCATTGTCCTCCATTTTCTCTTCTCCAATAATGGCTCAAGTTAAAGCAAGCGTGTTTGTCTGTCTTGTTAAATAATAATAGACGCATCATTTAAATAAGTTAAACACTTGTCCTGACCAAATCTCTGGTGGGCGTAACATAAATGGTGTCATATTAGTTCGCAGCCCTTACATAAAAACTGCATGTCAAATAACTGTTTTCACATGTTGATCTTAAATTTCACATGAAACCGTATGTTCAAATGTACTCAATTTAGAGTTCACATGTTAACACCACCTTTTCACTTGTGAGCAGAATAACACGTTTACCTCCCATGTGAATTGCAGTGTCACATGTGAAATTTGAAGCTTCAAATGTTAACCCCCTAAGGTAGATGTCCGTGCCCCCCCCCAGATATCGAATTAGAATAATACAAAAATCCCCATAAAAAATATGTCCCTCTAAGCTAGAGATATCTGTTTTATTTGCATTGGATGCGTCTCAATCCAACACATCCGCCTATGTCACACATCTGCTTTGAAAGGTGACAGAGCTAGAACTGTGTTTGTCAGACAACGAGACATCTCGAAAATCGTTCTTTTCACAAAATCGTCTGTAGCGTCCGAATGGTTTGACCTAAAAACTATTATGACCTCTCTATGGACTGGTGAGACTCTTACAAGCCCATACATGTAAGTTGCTCTGGCCTCACAGCCTCACAAGACCCTGGTACCAGTTGAAAAATGAATGGCAGTATATATGGAGACTGTTTAGTGCCAAAAATGAGGGGTTAAATACATGTAAAGAAAAAAAATCTCTGATATAGGACAGACACTTCAGAACAAACTTCAGAACAAACTTCCTTTAGAATTTTTTGGGGGGACATTCTGTTGTTCCATGTAGTGAATCTCGTATTCATTGCGTTTGTACGGGATAGTAGAAGTAGGGCCGAATAAAATGTTTCATAAAATATTTTTTTCATATATTTTTGGGGCTTCAAATATCCAAATTATCCTTGGTATGATCTTCTAAAAACAATTCCATATAGCTTAGTAGAACTTTCAAATGTAGAAATCACATTTGACGTTTCACATTTAAGAAAACTCCACGTGGAAATATAACTTTCAAATGTGGAATTGCAAGTTGCAAATCAAATTTGTTGTTTCATACATGAAACACTTTTACACGATTGTTTTGCACATGTGAACTTGCAAATCCGCATGTCTAAGGGAAAATATAATTTGTAGTTTTACATGTAAGAAAAAAACACATTTATGTTTGTAAACTAACACTGTATATGTCACGTTCCTGACCTATTTCTGTTAGTTTATGTGTGTTAGTTGGTCAGGACGTGAGGTTGGGTGGGCATTCTATGTTTTCTGTTTCTGTGTTGGTTTTGGGTTGCCTGGTATGGCTCTTAATTAGAGGCAGGTGTTTGGCGTTCCTCTAATTAAGAGTCATATTTAGGTAGGCGTTGTCACAGTGTTCGTTGTGGGTGATTGTCTTCCGTGTCTGTGTAATTGTTTGCACCATACGGGACTGTTTACGGTTTGTTCGGTTTGTGTAGCCTATGTTTCCTATTCGTGCGTTCTTCTTGTGTTGTGTAAGTTCGTCGTCTAGGTCTGTCTACACCGTTTGTTGTTTTGTTAGTTTAGTCAAGTTCGTGTTTTCTTTAATAAATGATGTGTTCAAACTCCACTGCGCCTTGGTTCGATCACTACTCCTCCTTTTCGGTAGAAGAGGAGGAGGACCGCCGTTACAGTATAGCCTAACACATGGTTAAAGCTACAGTTTTGATATCATGGATGGTCCATCCTTGCATCCATATTGTAGTCTTTGGATTTGAGAGTGGTTGCATTTCTCCAGCCCCATCCCTCAGTTTTTTACCAAAACTGTTTTAAACACCGTTTAATAGAGTAAAAGTGTTGTTATCTGGTCTAATCCTTTAGTGAGCGAGTTGTGCCATTTATATCAAGGACAACTTCTCATGTATTTTTGTTGAATAGCAAACAAAAAGAATGATCTTGAAAAGCAAAACATGAATCCAAAGTATTGATAGCAAAACTAAATATACATTTTAAAAGCAATAGTAAAAGATTAAATAGATGCAACAAAAAAAAATGTTTTCAATGAAACACTGTTCATGATAACGCAATTAAATCAAATCAAGTTGTATTTGTCACATATACATGCTTAGCAGATGTTATTGTGGGAGTAGCGAAATGCTTGTGGGAGCTAGAAGCAGAGCTGCCCTATCTGTCGGCGTCATCTTGCCATTCCTAAACTAACTAAACGCATCTTCCCTTTTTACTGTAATTCTCCTGATCTTTGTTTCCAGTTGCAAGTTTAGGCACATTCATTCCAGCAACATAGCACCCTGCATCCCACTGCTGGTTTGCCTCTGAAGCTAAGCAGGGTCAGTCCTGCATGGTCGGTCCCTGTATGTGAGACCAGATGTAGCTGGAGGTGATGGAAGATTGCACCGTAAGGGTGCGCCACCGTAAGGGTGCCCGACAAGGGTGCATTCTGAGCCCTCTCCTGTACTCCCTGTTCACCCACGACTGCGTGGCCATGCACGCCACCAACTCAATCATCAAGTTTGCGGACTACACTACAGTGGTAGGCTTGATTACCAACAACGGCGAGACGGCCTACAGGGAGGAGGTGAGGAACCTCGGAGTGTGGTGTCAGGAAAATAACCTCACAATCAACGTCAACAAAACAAAGGAGATGATTGTGGACTTCAGGAAACAGCAGAGGGAGCAGCCCCCCTATCCACATCGACGGGACAGTAGTGGAGAGGGTAGTACGTTTTAAGTTCCTCAGCGTACACATCACGAACAAACTGAATTGGTCCACCCACACAGACAGCGAGGTGGAATCATATGACACAGGCTTTGACACACGCCGCATGTGGCAGGGACTACAGTCCATTATGGATTACAAAGGAAAACCCAGCCATGATCTGCCCAACGATGCCTCTCTACCCAACAAACTCAATGTATTTGATGCACACTGACAATAAAAACATTGTGTCGGGTGTGAGGGCCGGCACCGAACCCAGGAGATTGGGTGATCTCGCTCTCCAAGGCCGACATCATTAAAGTCTTTAATCAGGTCACTACCCGCAACGCTGCAGCGCCCGATGGTATTCCAAGGGGTGTTCTCGGAGCATTTGCAGAACAGCTGGCAGGTCAGCTGGCAGGTATATTCACAGTAATTTTCAACTTCTCCTTGTTCCAGCCTTTAATCCCCACGTTTTCCTGTTCCCAAGAACTCTGGCGTCATGCCACAATGTCTACAACCCTGTAGCACTCACATCTGTAATCATGAAGAGCTTTGAGAGGCTGGTTATGTCACACATCATCTCCATCACCCCAGACACCTTAGACCCACTCCGATTTGCATACCGCCCCAACAGATCCATAGACGCCGCAATCTCAATTGCATTCCACGCTGCCCTTATCCAACTAGATATGAGGAATACCTGTGAGAATGCTGTTCATTAACTCCAGCTCAGCGTTCAACACCATTGTCTCCTCCAAGCTCATCACCAAGCTTTAGACCCTAGGACTGAACACCTGCCTCTGCAACTGGATCCTGGACTTCCTGAAGAGCCGTCCCCATGTGGTGAGAGTTGGCAACAACAACCTCTCCCTCAATGTCAGTAAGATCAAGGAGCTGACCGTGGACAACAGGACACGAGGGGGCAAGCATGATGGGGCTGAAGAGGAGAGGGTCGAGAGCTTCAAGTTCCTCAGTCTCCAAATCTCTAAGAACTTAAAAAGATCCACACACACGCGCACAGTCTTGGAGAAGGTGCGACAGTGCCTCTTCCCCCTCAGGAGGTGGAAAAGGTTTGGCATGTCAACAAAAAGTCCTACAGCTGTGCCCTTGAGAGAACCTTGACTAGCTGAATCTCTGCTTGGTATGGCAATAGCACGGCCTTCGATCGCATGGCGCTGCAGGGGGTGGTGCGGACAAGCCCAGTACATCACTGGGGCTGAGCTCCCTGCCATTCGGGACCTCTATATCAGGCGGTGTGAAAGGAATGCCCGGAAGTCGTTAAAGACTCCAACCACCCGAGCCATAGACTGTTCTCTCTGCTTCCGCACGGCAAGCGGACCCTGTGCATCAATTCTGACACCAACAGGCTCCTGAACAGCTTCTGTCCCCATGCCATCAGTCTGCTGAATAGCTAATCAAATATCTAACAATGGCTACATGGGCTGAGTTGACTTATGTATTTTCTTTTCTTATTTCTGTACTGTCTCTATGCATACTGATACTCCAACACATATACAAACAGTCACCCCATCATTTTCTCACATGCACATAATATGCACACACACCCACTCAAATATAATCATCATATACTGTACACTGCTGCTACTCTGTTTATCATATATCCGGATGCCTAGTCACCATACCCCTTACTCCTGCACATTGTAAATATGGTACCGGAACGGACCCTGTGTATATCGTAGGCTTACTTACTTTTTCGTGTTCTTCTTATTTCTTATTTTTGTATCTCGTGTGTTTTTCTTCCACCTTATTATTTTTTGTTTCAAATTGTTATTGATTACTGCATTGTTGGGGTTAGGCCTTTCAAAAAAGGCTATTTCGCTGTACCTTTGCATGTGATATTAAAACTTGGAAGTGGTGAAACAAAATCATGTGAAAAATAAAAGTGTTGGGATGAAAATGTACTTATTTGGGGAGTTCTTTTGATACTGTTTATGTGAAGTTGTTATGATTTAGCAGGTGCATCTTTCGGAATTCGGAAGGGGAAGGTTCACTTGAGCCATACACTTGAATGAAAATGGAAAAAATTTGACCCTGCTACCGGTCTTATTTCTCATATCTCTTCTCATCTCCTTACAGAACTTCATTAAGTAGCCAATACAATTATGCAAGATTTTAGTTCTGGGTTTTTGAGATAGTTAGTTAGTTAGGAAAAACTCAGGGCCCCTGTCCATCCATAAAACATTCCACATGTCATGGCATATTCTCTTCAAGCATACTTAACGTCACTTAGTGTTGTCATAACCAGTGGATGACATTTGCATGTCTGGTGTGGACCATCCAGTGACGGGCATCATCAGTTTACAGATTTGAGCGACTGAGGTTGTTTTGGTCAGGGTGAATGACTGAGGGACTGTGTGTTGTCTGCACTCCGGCTTCAGCTTGTCAACCTAACGTCTCCTCTACATCTTCCAAATGAGAGGAGGCCTCTGTCTGTTCAGGTTTGTTAATTTTGTTAATTTTATTTCATGTTTTTTTTAAACGATTTGTTCAATTCGATAATTTCATTAGATATGTTAAACAATACATTGTTGAGGTATGTCCTTTTGTGCTGATATTACCTAATTACCTGATTTGACAGAGTTTACATGGAATTTAACCTAACCTAGTATGTTCCTTTGATTGATTCATGATTAATTTATTCATCTTTTAACGTGCCATTACAACAGAACAAATCCTAGTGACAAATATTTATTGTTGTAGAATATTGAAGCTCACACATCCGTCCAGAAGGAGAAGAGGTCAACAGCTCAGAGACAAACAGCTCTTCAGTAATTATCCTCCATGCACAACTCACATCCATCTCCACTACTGCCTACGCAATCAAACTCATCCTGGATCTCCACACCAATGTCTACATCCTCTGGCTGATAGAGACAGGAGCTGGAGGGGCTATGGCCTCAGAGTTCTCTCAACCTGACCGTGTCTGACATCCTCTTATGTCTCTCTTCTGTCTTATTCTTGTCTATATACACATTCTTACATGTTTTATTGGTTTCTTGAACACAGGCCGGCCCATGTTTCAAACTTATGTCTGTGTGGAGCGCTACCTGGCAGTGGTCCACCCTGTGGTCTACCTGAAGTCCAACCCCCTGAGATACAGGGTGGGGTGTTGTGTGGCTGATGGTGCTTGGGTCCTGTTTGTCCTGTATGCTTCTGATTCATAAATCAATATACTACTACACTTTCTCGGTTCAGGACCTCATCCTGATGTTTGTGATGTCATTCTGCTGCCTCTCAGTTCTCAGGGCTCTGAAACGTCCTGGGCCAGGGGAAGGGGGCTGGGGGGGAGAGAGAGTGGGGACAATAACATGAAGATGAGGGCGTTTAAGATCATTTTGATTATCCTGGTGTCTATGATGGTGAACTACCTCACTATGACTGTAATTAGGTCTTTGTACAATGTCCTCGATGTTGTGTTCTATTTGTCTCTATCCATTTGTTTCTCCATCAGTGTGATCTGTGGGTTTGTGCAGCCCCTCCTCTACCTCCACAGGGCTGGGAAACTGCCCTGTATCAGAGGTCTCTGAGGAAGACGTGACTTTTTTATATAGGTGCTCAAACTGCAATTGAACAGTTCACCACTAGAGAGTTGGCATCCAAAGTTGAGAAAGTTTCCAACATTATGCAACTTATCATCAATGTGATAGCCAATTGGAGCAGTGATAGTCTCACTAACTAGCTTTAACACTGTGCTGGATAGGCTAACAACCAACATGCTGTTTTACATGCTATTCAGAAGATAAACCGCTGCGGGGAGGTTTAGGCAACAAGGTGGTTGCAGGTGTGAGTGCTCTGTTAGATGTCACTGCTATGAAGAATGGCATCGACAAGATATTTTGTTTTACTTCATATGATTTCTGTAAGCAGGAGGAGGTTGACCAACTCTGTGGGTCTTTATAACCACTATCACTGTTAATTGTAGATCTCCAAATCCTTTAAAACTGCTCTTAGATTATAATCTGTTTATAAATGTTGACCAGGAAACTCCCAAAAAGAATGATCTACTATTTCATATAATTGAGGCACCTAATATAGAAAGTGTGTCCATTTGTTTGGATGTAGTTCTAGTACATCATGGACAAATTGCATTTTCAGTTTTTACTTTGGAAACACTGTGTGATAGATTTGCAGATAAACTTGTGGTATAATTACTTTTTAATAATTGATACTAACATCTATTTTTGGTATTGTTTATGACAAAGCTATTATTTGAGTAATTACTCTGTAGATTTTCACTCCATTTTCTTATTTCCAATAAAGGCTGAAGCTGAGTACACACATTTGTCAATCTTGATAGATAATAATACCAGCATCATTTATATAAGTGACACATTTGCCCTGACCTGGTCAAGAATAACTCAGGGCTCTGTCCATCCATAACTCTTTCCACACAACACGGCATATTCTCTTCAATCTTACTAAAGTGTTGTCTTAACCAATGGATTATATTTGCATGTCAGGTGTGGTCCATCAAGTGAGGGAAAGGGCAGCATCAGTTTACAGACGGGAGCAGTGAGGTGTGTGGGTGAGTGGTTGTGTGTTGTATTCCTCAAAGATGAAATTGTATTGAATCAAATTGATCATATCCAATGACTTACCACTCATAGGGCAGAGTGCCACTAGTACTACTATAATATGTGAGGAGTGTGGTGGTTAATTTCTGTATTTACCAAATGAGGAGAGAGACAAACTTCACACACCAGCCAGAGTTATACTTAAACTACATCTTTAATAATAAGAGCTTTTCAATAGCATTGACTTTCAACGATGCACCATTTCTAATGAACCATTGTGACAACACAAAAGTACAACGATCTTTTATAGCCAAGATATACCCCTCTCAACCTACATGATGAACAACAGATACATAGAATGGTCACAAGGTTAAGATTTGTATGAAAAATATCTATAATACATAGCAGACAGCATCTGCTATGTCAACAGTTTTCATTGTATAGACCAGTGTCTGGTCCTCCTACTCCAAACTGGAACCGTCTCACCCTGGTACGGTATAGCACAAAAACATTACCTCATGTTATCTGGAATGCTCTTTAGGTTTTATCACCCAAAGACATCGTAAAGCTCCTCTGTCAGTGCTATCTCATAGAGGCCCTCCTCAGTAGAACACACACACAATAGTTAACAGAACACTCTATTCTGTCAAATAGAACAACCATTATAATGCAATACAAGCATTATAACATAATCTTGCAATTTCCATGACAGGAGGCTCAGCTAACAAAAACTGAGAAAATGTCAGAGGACACTACATTAACCTTTGCATACACATTTTGGTCTCTTTAGTAAGCCTTGTATACTATTTGATAAATTACTTATATTTCTTCTAGCATATCAAGAACATACTATATTATTTTGGGCTAGCATGTAGTACAACCAACCATCTCTGTGTTTAACAAGTAGGCCTACAGTATCAATACTTATAAATCCACATCAATCACATGGTAGGTGTGGTTCCTGTCACAGTGATTAGGATATCTGCAAGGCATGTGGTCCTTGGCTGTAGCTACAGAGGTTGTCAATGTGATATGCAACACATGTGTGTTGTCAAATATTTGATTTAGCCTGTAGTTGTACCTATCCCAGTTCGAAGGAGAAACACAATCGAAAAACAACCGGGAAGAGTTGAAACACCAATCACAGAGGTCAGGTGGGATGACACTTTTTAGTCTCTGATATTAGCAGTGTAACTGGGTTAAATGTTTGTATTTCAATTCCTTTCAATTGATTTCCTGTTATTTTCATTGGAAAGTGCAGACATTGACGGACATTTCTGAATTCGTTTTTTTTGGTCCCTTTGATAGTGAAGAGTTAACATGGTGGTGATGTTATTGTCACCTCTCTCTCTTCCACAGTGATCATTGGAATTTTAAAGCCGGTACTTCCAAAATGAACTCATCCCACCATTCATCTGTCCTCTCTGCCTATCTGGAACTTGATTTCGCTGTCCCCACTGCCTGCTATGCAGTCAACCTCATCCTGAGTCTACCCACCAACGGCTACGTCCTGTGGCTGATACTGACCGGAGCCGGAGGGACGGTGGCCTCAGAGTTCTTCACTCTCAACTTGGCTGTATCTGAGATCCTCTACTGCCTGTGTGTTGTCTTTGTCTTTGTCTATATACACCTCCCTATTCCCCCTATCCTGGCTCTAATTACATTCTTTAGTGGTTTTATTCTCCCAGGCCGCACCCTGTTCCAGTGCTGTATATGTTTTGAGCGCTACCTGGCAGTGGTCCACCCTGTGGTCTTCTTGAAGTACAGGCCCCTGAGATACAAGGTGGGGTGTTCTGGATTGGTTTGGCTGGTTATGTTTGGGTTCTGTTGAACTTTTATGCTTGTAAAGAACCAAAATGTCTCAAAGTATTTGTCTTTGGGTAAAATTCTGGTCTTAATTTCATTTATGTTATTCTGCTGCCTCAGTTCTCAGGGCTCTGAAACATCCTGGGCCAGGGGAAGGGGAGAGAGAGAGGGAGGGGACAAATAACATGAAGATGAGGGCATTTAAGATAATTTTGATTATCATGGTGTCTATGATGGCAAACTACCTCCCATGGCTAGTGGTTATATATTTTAATGGAATCTTAGATTTGGGGCAGTTCATTTATGCCACATATGTGTGTCTCTCCATCAGTGTGGTCAGTGGGTTTGTGCAGCCCCTCTACCTCCACAGGGCTGGGAAACTACCCTGTGTCAGAGGTGTCTGAGGGAGAGTTGATACCCCCCAGTTTTACCTAATAGAGGGACAATTGTAACCTGTTTGTTTGTTTACAACTGTTATGTGATATCTTGTGAAGAGGTTGCTAGTTGTAGATGCGCTGGCAAAAATATGTACGTATGTGTTTTGATTAGGGTTGCAATATTCCAGTAAATTTACCAAAAAGTTTCTCCAAAAATCATGGCTGATTCCCGTGTCATTCGGGAATAACCAGGAAATTCAACATGCATCAACTCTAGGATTGATGCATTCCCTCTTATCTGGGAAGGTTACCCATCAATCTTCTTGCTTATGCTTCACAATGCATCTTTGTGTCTGTATTTAATAGTGAGATGGGACGATAAGACCCACATTTTTTCAAGGATTAAACAAATGTGTATATTCAACGTTTTTTTAATCCTAAATATTCAATAAATGCTTGTGTTGAACTAGTCATGCCTTTATCCTTTTTGTAGAGCAATTATTAAATCAGTAAACAAAACAAAAAAAAACAATTAACTGGCTTTGCATACTCATTTGGGTGATGGGTTTGGGTCTAATCAGAGTGAACAGGCTATTTGCATGTCAGGTCAAGGAAAACGTATACAGTATACTCCTCACGCGTGCAGGCAGGGGCCCAGACACTCTTGTCTCTGCTCTGGTCTGCATCCGAAGTGACACCCTATACCCTATGTGGGTCATTTGACAAAAGTGGTGCAAATTGGGGGTGAGAAAGAAATACACATTTGTATCCTATTTTTCCCAAACTTTCAGCAGACGTCTTCCAACATATGTCAGGTATAATACTCACACTTGTACTCACACTTATACCATTTGTTTGCATTTGTAAGTGAGTGCGTCACTGGCGGCAGCAAAGTCAGGCACAGGAGAGCAAAACTTGATAATCAACGGAGCAGTTTTATTCATATAACCACCGGTAACCAGAACCACAAACAAATGGGTACAAAAAATCCTGGTGCGTACCAGAGAAAACATGCACATGCACTTTCAATAAACAATTCCGCACAAATACATGGGGGGAACAGAGGGTTAAATACACAACATGTAATGAGGGAAATTGATACCAGGTGTGTGAGAAGACAAGACAAAACAAATGGAAAATGAAAAGTGGATCGATGATGGCTAGAAGACCGGCGACGCCGAGCGCCGCCCGAACAAGGAGAGGAACCAACTTCGGCGGAAGTCGTGACAGTATTGTATATTTCAACATATTAACCTGAATTCCTTACCACCCAAATAAATGTACCACTACCAAAACATAGTGAACAAGTTGCAACAAATTACAGATTAATTTTAGACATACCAAGATACCAAATTAATAAATAGTAAAAACATGATTTTCAAAACCTTTACATTGAAATTAGAGAAATACCATCTCTATTGTTCTCTGTCAATTTTTCAGTGTTGATTGTATGAATCTGAAATGCTAATGTATCTAACTAATTATGTTATTCGTTGTTTAATTGGTCACTTTACATATCTTTATTTTGGCAAAATAACAGGTGTTTTGGTGTCAAGTTTCAATCATAGAGATAAATGGAGCCCCTAGATGCATATAACTGGTGTAACCATTCCCAGCTTCAATCGGTGCATTCATCCCCCCTCTTCCCTATAACTACCCCCAGGTCATTGCTGTAAATGAGAATGTGTTTTCAGTCAAATTTCCTGAGTAACTTAAAAAGGAGTCAAATACCTTCTCCCATGCCTCGCCCAGACATTTTTTGCATTGTTTTATTATATGTATAAGGCAAGTAATAGCCAAAATAAATGAATGGTTGTCTCAGTGCCTGTATTGTCTAGTGACTATCCACCGCAGATGACCCCAGCACACACATACCAGAGCTGGCATGGGTTTGAATCCAGCCCACTGTTGCCCTTTGAATTTTTGGATGAACTAGTACTCTTTTAGTTACTCTGTGTGGGCTGTAATTGTGCTCCTGCTCAAGTAATTTCTGAAGGAAGTAACTTACTTTATTACTCTGCTACTCTCTTCAAATATTTTCAGGATGAAGAGTCATCCTATTTTCCCTGGACATTTGGCGACAGATTTACCATAACTAAAGGGGATTTGGAAAATGTTGAAGAAGCAGCGATGTGTCCGAGCTGCTCGCTCGACACCCTAAACAGTTCAAAGGACGGCTATCTGCGGTGTCAGAGTGGAAAACAGACAGGTGGGAGGTGGAGAGAGCCCAACGGCTGCTTCTGTCTTATAGGTCGATAAGCATGGAGGGGAGAAGATAGTGGTCGTTAAGCGTAAAACATAAGTTGATGAGAGTGAGCGGGAATTAACTGAGAGAGGAAGAGTGCAAGAAGAGAAGAAGATGGCGGTCGTAAAGCGGAAAAAAAGGACAGATCTTCATCTCCCAAAGAGAGGGGGGGGGGGGGGGTTCTTGAAGATGCAGAGTCTCGTCCTGGTGGTTATGATAAAGATGAGTTTCATCTAGTGGGAGCAGAGTCTCGTCCTGGTGGTTATGATAAAGATGAGTTTCATCTAGTGGGAGCAGAGTCTCGTCCTGGTGGTTATGATAAAGATGAGTTTCATCTAGTGGGAGCAGAGTCTCATCCTGGTGGTTATGATAAAGATGAGTTTCATCTAGTGGGAGCAGAGTCTCATCCTGATGGTTATGATAAAGATGAGTTTCATCTAGTGGGAGCAGAGTCTCGTCCTTGTGGTTATGATAAAGATGAGTTTGCCCAGCGGGAGTGAGATTCTTGGAGAAATTAGAACAAGTCCTTTGGCTGATCCGTATGTGGTATCAGGTTGGGTGGAAAATATATTGGATACTGTTAAATCTGTGAAGGTAACCAGAAGTGGACTTGTGATGTTTGTTTGTGTTTCTTCCACCCAGAGGGTTGCGAGCACTCCGTGTCTTGCTTTGCTCTTAGGAACAGGGCACCATTGAAATGAGTGATTTCTGGGGGTAGCGTTAGATGTGGTGGAGCAATTTAAGATGAAGATTTCTGGTGTTTGTGACGCACGCTGTTTGGTGCGACACACAGGCCCGGTGGCGAGCTTAGTGAAACAGGAGAGTCATTGCCTGTTCTTTTGTGTTTTGACAATGAGTCTTTACATTATAAAGTAATGTTAGGATATATCTGTTTTTCAGTATGAGCTTTTGTGCCGAACCCACTAAGGTGTTTCAGGTGCCAAACATATGGTTATTTAGCAGTAGTGTGTAAGAGGAAGAGGTGTAAATGACGACATGTGAAATATCAGTGAAAGAAGTGGTGGTGTAAACTGTAGGGGTGCCGATGGTGCTGGGGATTGGAAGTGTCCGGTGCGAGAGAGAAAGGTTGAGGTTGCCAGGGTCAGAGTTGTAGAGGAGGTGTCGTATGCTGAGGTAGTGAAGAAAGTAGAGGAAGATCGGTCAATGGCGAGGGATTATGAGAGGCTCCCAGTGAAGAGTCAAATTTTGCCAGTACAGAGTCATATAACTACGAATGAAATGTGTTTCATTAAGGTTGGCTTTTTAAATCATTGCCATGGTTATCAACTGAACCACAGGAATGGAACGTAAATAGAAAATATGTGATGTGGGGGCAGCTGCAGAGAAGTACTTGGAGTAACCAGATTTAACTGCAGAATAGTTACAGGGGTGTTGATGATTGGTAGAGCCCCATTCTCCCAGCCTGGCGGCCTGGTGTAGGATCAGCTGAGGTTAAAATTGTGGAATGGGTCTTTTTTGTGTAAGGTTAGTTGGTAGGGTCATTTTTTTCAATTTTCCTTTTCCCCTTTTTGTATCACAAAGCATAATGGATGTATACTTCAGTCCAGTTGGTGGCGGTAATGCAACCTATTAGATATCAACCGCCATTAAACCTCACCGAAGAAGAAGTTGTCCAGTAAACCTCGCAGCTCAGCATTTCCCAAAACTCGTTCCAGGGGACCCCAAGGAGTGCACATTAAGGTTTTTGCCCTAGCGATAAACAGCTGATTCAAATAATCAAAGCCTGATGATGAGTTGAATTTTTTTAATCACCTGTGTAGTGCTAGTGCAAAAAACTAAAATGTGTGTCCCTTGGGGTCACCAGGACGGAGTTTGGGAAACTTTGCCGTATCTCCACCATGGCTCTTGAAGTGAAATGCACGTCTTCACTGCTGAGGATATTTTTGCTCTTGGGTTCTTAGCCAGACGCCATCAGAGGTCATTTGTAATTTGATTACCTGCTGTCTTTGTAACATTATATATTTTTGGAGTAAGATAAGCATTTCTAAGATATAATGTTGCAGTTTAAATGTCATATACCACAAGAAGCCTAAACGGATATAATGTTTGACTAAAACATAATAATTTTAAACCTTGCCTACACTTGTATAAGATTCTGTGTCTCTCTGTTATGCGTGATTATGCGGACTTATGTTAGTCTTCATTGGAGACTGGCAGCCTTAAATAATACATCAATGTCTTATCCATTGCATTAATTGGTTGTCCTTTTGTCACAATTGACAATAAGGTGTAAAAAATTACAAAACTACATTTGTAACTACTACTTGAGTAATTCTCTGACCAGATACTTTTTTCTTATGAGGGTTACTATTACTTGAGTAAATTACAATCTAATTTCTATTGCAATCATTATTGGCCAACTCATTAGCACTCCCAAAAAGATGTTGGTGTTACCTCATATCTGTATATAATAACGAGATTATTATAAATATAGGATATGTTATACCTACTGTGACTATTAAAACCTACCCAAACCAGAAACCATGGATAGATGGCAGCATTCGCCCGAAACACCGCATTTAACAATGGCAAGGTGATTGGGAATTTAGCCGAATACAAACAGTGTAGTTATTCCCTTCGTAACTCATTCAATTAGGCAAAACATCAGTCCAGTGACAAAGTGGAGTCGCAGTTCAACGGCTCAGACAAGAGACGTATGTGGCAGGGTCAACAGACAATAATGGACTACAAAGAGAAAACCAGCCAGGTCGCTGACCGATGTCTTGCTTCCAGATAAACTAAACACCTTTTTCGCTCGCTTTGTTGATAACACAGTGCCAAGAATGAGGACAGCTACCAAGGTCTGTGGGCTCTCCTTTTCCGTGGCCAATGTGAGTAAGACATTTAAGCGTGTTAACCCTCGCAAGGCTGCCAGCCCAGATGGCATCCCTAGCTGTGTCCTCAGAGCACGCGCAGACCAGCTGGCTGGAGTGTTTACGGATATATTCAATCTCTCCCTATCCCAGTCCGCTGTCCCCACATCCTTCAAGATGTCCAACATTGTTCATGTACCTAAGAAAGCAATGGTAACTGAACTAAATGACTAGCACTCACTTCTGTCATCATGAAGTGCATTGAGAGACCAGTCAAGGATCATATCACCTTGACCTTACATGACACCCTTGACCCACTTCAATTTGCTTACCGCCCCAATAGATCCACAGACGATGCAATCGCCATCGCACTGCACACTGCCCTATCTCATCTGGACAAGAGGAAGACCTTTGTAAGAATGCTGTTCCTTGACTATAGCTCAGTATTCAACACCATAGTACCATCCAAGCTCATCATTAAGCTCGGGGCCCTGGGTCTGAACCCCGCCCTGTGCAACTGGGTCCTGGACTTTCTGACAGGCCACCCCCAGATGGTGAAGGTAGTGTTGTGTCTTTACTATCATTAATGTGATGACGATTATTTTATCAAATCAATTAATTATGTTTAATTATTACGATGATTAAATAAATCCTGCAACAATGAACTAATTAACAATTTTGGGGCACCAGGGAAAAAGCTTATTTAACAAGTTACCGCTTTCTGAATGAACTCTTAACGATATAAAGATCTCTTAAATTTCAGTCATCAATCAGTTAATCGATTAATTGTTATTTACCTACAGTCTCATTCTGAAATCCTTGAAAATCTGCACGAACCCTAGCATAAAATAAATGAATCACCGATATACAAATTGGCTTACTTATTTATTTACTAACTAACTAAATATTCACACAGATTTACATAAACACACAAACAGAATAGCTTACACATTGATTACTACATAAAGCAATGAAAAATCCCTAGCGGACTAACCCTATATAACGGCTTGGTAGACAATGGAAAGGGGTGGGGACAGATAAAGAGCGAGAAAGACAGAATGGACCCACTACATACAGTTGATAACTATGCTCATGGAAATGCTAATACTTTGCACATGAATGGCCGCTCATTCGAAAATGATTCCAATATCCATATTTTCGCTTGTATGTCTTTTTCGGCTCTCTCTGTTGAAATTGTCCGGTCCATTTTCTGTGGTGAGTAATTCATCAGAAGTCTATGGCTATGTTCCCAAGAAGTCACAATGTCTTTTGTAGGTTTAGCTTCTCAGATTTCACAGAAAGTCTATTATAATGTATACGTCAGATGTACCAATGGTCGTTTGATAGGGAAATGTTACTTCTCTCGTCTTCGGTCAAGTTTTTTAGACTATTTAACATAGACAGCTGCAGACTGTGAATGTGTAGTCTTTAGTTTTGTAAATTTCCTAACTATTTGTAACGTATTTAGCTGGCGCTGCAGGTAACTGGTCTATAGAGTGGTAGACATAAATTGCTAACCATTTCAGCATGTAGCTACAGCTCCATGCTCTCTGGTCTATAGAGATTTTCTTCTTCACTGTTGAAAGTTTCAGAGTGTCTAACCATTTTGTATATTCCCGCTCACACTGTTGGTCCCGCTGGTCTTGTAGAGTCTAACCATTAATTTAGCTAGAAGTGGGTTTTATACACTCTGGGAAAAGAGGGCATTGCATGATGTTTGGCACGTGGGCGTGCTCACTGACTGGTTTAGACTTGAAAACAATTATCTCATTTAGAAGGCTAACATCACGTTACATCTCACAAATAGTTTCATATTTAATCATATAAGTTCCACAACATCTAGATGTGAATCTGATCACTGGGAAATATACACATTCAGAGACACAGTTATGTTGTTCTACTGTCCTTAGTTACATCACAATTTAGTAATGAATTCGACACGATTGTTCTTTAAGTTCCCACGGACCCTTACAACTGTTTAGATTACAGAAATAGTGTTTAATTATTCAACCTTTTGATGTTACCGTACTGCAACGTTTCTCTCTGTGGTAACAAAGGTATTTTACTTCCATTTCTTAAAATGTGGGGGAGAGAGTTCTCCTGCAGGTATTTACGACCGTCAAAAAACTGTGGTGGGAGATAGGGTGGGGGGATCTGACGCCTATGATCCTCACCCAAAAGGGCAAGTCTTGACAGTCCCCCTCTGGTGGTTTCAATCTTGTGATTATCCTGCAAGTTGCAAACCAACATAAAATTGACCATGGGATGTCCTGGTTGTGGATCAACCTTTGCGGTCCTCCGCAGGTGGTTGACCCAGGTAGGCTGTCTGGAAGCTGCAAAGCACCACAAGAATGGCTAGGGGATGTCCTGGCTGGTGATCATTGTTGCGGTCCCCCTCTGGTGGTCTCCCAAGCTGGTAGATCTGGACAGTAACTTAGGCAGATGTTAACAATGCACACACACTAACAATATATAGAATTACATTTATTCCCAAATGAGCGCCATTGTGGAACTAAGGGATGGCTGTATGGGGAACTTATTTATGGCTCTATCGCTTCCTAAGTGTCAAAAGAAATGAAACGAAAAGGAATAAAAGCATAAATCAAAGACATATAAATATAGTTATCACACCTCATCTAATTGGACTGTATTCTATATACATTCAAGGTCTTGGCAAAATGACCCTATCATGGCATTGTCTAATGTATTTCTAGGGCCTTCCTAATTTGCAGTGTGTTGCTTAGGGCACTATCCTAAGTTGATAACGACATGATAAGTCTACAGCTGTAAGGCACCAGCTTCGGGCAGTCTACAGGGATAACCTATGGACTGGTGAGTGCTGTAGTCAAAGGTATTTTGTTCGAACCCTTATGTGATCCGAGCATAAATCCTCATTAAATGTTCCGTTGTACGTGTGCGTTTGTGCTTACACAAGCGCACATACCAAGGGAAAGAAAACCAAGTATCCAGGTAGGCTGCAGCCAGTTCAGAATGAGTCTGACGTCATCAGATAATTCTATTCATTAGTAGCATGTGTGTTAACCATCAGAATAGTGTTCTGGAGATTCCCTTACACGTGTTGCAATTTGAGTGACTCCTCTGTCGCTATTCTCAACAGTAATTTGACTTGAGATGTCTCTATCCTTCTTATTGATTGTGGCTGGACCGACTGTGCTGTCATTGGTACTGGTACTAAAGGGGACCAGTTATCCTCTTAGAGCGGAGATCCCGTTGCCGGGATCAAATTCGACAACATCCGGTGAAATAAGGAGCGCGCCAAATTCAAAATACAAAATCTTAATTTTAAACATTCATGAAAATACACATTTCTTACATCGTTTAAAAGCTTATCTTCTTGTTTATCCAGCCGCTTTGTCAGAGTTCAAAAAGGCTTTACGGCGAAAGCATACCATGCGATTATCTGAGGACAGCGTCCCGAACATTCCAAACATTTCCCAACCAAGCAGAGACATCACAAAAGTCAGAAATAGCGATAAAATAAATCACTTACCTTTGATGATCTTCATCAGAATAGACTCCCAGGAATCCCAGTTCCACAATAGATGTTTGTTTTGTTCGATAATGTCCATCATTTATGTCCAAATTCCTCCTTGTTGTTTGCGCGTTCAGTACACAATCTAAACTCACGACGCGCGGGCAGGTCCAGACAAATGTTCAGACGAAAAGTCATATGTTTATGTCAGATGTCAGATGTTTTTAACATAAATCTTCAATAATGTTCCAACCGGAGAATTCCTTTGTCTTCAGAAATGAGATGGAACTCAAGCTAACTCTCACATGAACGTGCATGGTCAGCTTATGGCAGACCTTACTCAATTCCCTCTCATTCGCCCCCACTTCACAGTAGAAGCATCATACAAGGTTCTAAAAACTGTTGACATCTAGTGGAAGCCTTAGGAATTGCAACCTGACCCCATTTACACTGTATCTTGGATAAGCAAGGAGTTGAAAAACTAAAAACCTCAGATTTCCCACTTCCTGGTTGGATTTTTTCTCAGGTTTTTGCCTGCCATATGAGTTCTGATATACTCACAGAAATCATTCAAACAGTTTAAAAAACTGCAGAGTGTTTTCTATTCAAATCTACTAACAATATGCATATCCTAGCATCTGGGCCTGAGTAGCAGGCAGTTTACTCTGGGCACGCTTTCATCCGGATGTGAAATTACTTCCCCCTACCCCAAAGAAGTTAACGGGTTCCCGGCCATAAGAAGTTAAACAAATGTGATTTCTACTGACAATTGAGATGTACAAACTATGGCATAAGTGGATGACAAGCAGATAAGAGGCAAACTGTAATTTCGATTAAGACATTAATGAGCGAGCTAGGACGGACATAGTCAATATAACTATTTGTTCAGCACTGAAATGTACAGCGACAGAATTCAGAACATGGACCGTTCTTACAGTATTCTCCCTGTACATCAAGTCAGAACCGTAGGATAAATAAAAGGGGCATAGAAGCTTACAATGAAAGCTCTTACAATATTCAATGATTACATTTCTCTAGAACAGACTATAGGCTACATGAGCACCATCAAGTCACAACAATTGTTCGAAATTAAGAGCGAAAAAGGGACCAAATTATTATTAGGGTGAGGCACATGAGCTACTATCAGCTTACTATACAACATATACTTAGTATAACTTTCTTAGCTACAGTATACATATCTCCCTGGCATATTACATAATTTTGTCATCAAACTTTGTAATCAAAATCTGCCATTCTCTGGATTGATGGTGCTTTCAAGACATCTGGTAACTCGGAAAAAAACAAGTTTATTCATGATGACATCAGTGATCTTCAGGCCGGAGCTCTAGAAAGAGGCCCGAGTTCCCGACTTGCAAATCCGAGTTAGATGACCGTTCAAAATGTATTTTCCCAGTCGGACCAAATTTTTTTCAGAGTTCAAATCAAACATTATTTGCCACATGCACCGAATACAACAAGTGTAGACTTTACATTGAAATGCTTACTTACAAGCCCTTAACCAACATTGCAGTTCATAAAAAGTAATAATTTAAAGTAACACAATAAGAATAACAATAACGGGGCTATATACAGGGGGCACCGGTACCGAGTCAGTGTGCAGGGGTACAGGCTAGTTGAGGTAATCTGTACATGTAGGTGGGGGCGAAGTGACTATGCATAGGTAACAAACAAACAGCGAGTAGCAGCAGTGTACAAGAGGGGGGGTCAATTTAAATTGTCCGATGGCGATTTTTATGAATTGTTCTGCAGTCTAATGGCTTGGGGGTAGAAGCTGTTGAGGAGCTTTTTGGTCCTAGACATGGTGCTCCGGTACCACTGCATACCACTGCTGGCTTGCTTCTGAAGCTAAGCAGGGTTGGTCCTGGTCAGTCCCTGGATGGGAGACCGGATGCTGCTGGAAGTGGTGTTGGAGGGCCAGAAGGAGGCACTCTTTCCTCTGATCTAAAAAATATCCCAATGCCCCAGGGCAGTGATTGGGGACACTGCCCTGTGTAGGGTGCCGTCTTTCGGATGGGACGTTAAACGGGTGTCCTGACTCTCTGAGGTCATTAAAGATCCCATGGCACTTATCGTAAGAGTAGGGGTGTTAACCCCGGTGTCCTGGCTAAATTCCCAATCTGGCCCTCAAACCATCATGGTCACCTAATAATCCCCAGTTTACAATTGGCTCATTCATCCCCCTCCTCTCCCCTGTAACTATTCCCCAGGTCGTTACTGCAAATGAGAACGTGTTCTCAGTCAACTTACCTGGTAAAATAACGGTAAAATAAAATAAAATAAAAACTTGCCGTGCGGTAGCAGAGAAAACAGTCTATAACTTGGGTGACTGCAGTCTCTGATAATTTTATGGGCTTTCCTCTGACACTGCCTATTATATAGCTTCTGGATGACAGGAAGCTTGGCCCCAGTGATGTACTGGGCCGTTTGCACTACCCTCTGTAGTGCCTTATGGTCAGATGCCGAGCAGTTGCCATACAAGGCGGTGGTGCAACCTGTCAGGATGCTCTCGATGGTGCAGCTGTTGAACCTTTTGAGGATCTGGGGACCCATGCCAAATCTTTTCAGTCTCCTGAGGGGGAAAAGGTATTGTCGTGCCCTCTTCACGACTGTCTTGGTATGTTTGGACCATGATAGTTCGTTGGTGATGTGGACAAAAAGGAACTTAAAACTCTCGACCCGCTCCACTAAAGCCCCATCGATGTTAATGGGGGCCTTTTCGGACAGCCTTTTCCTGTTGTCCGTGATCAGCTCCTTTGTCTTGTTCACATTGAGAGAGAGGTTGTTGTTCTGGACCACACTGCCAGTTCTCTGACTTCCTCCCTATAGGCCATCTCATCGTTGTCGGTGATCAGGCCTAACACCGTTGTGTCGTCAGCAAACTTAATGATGGTGTTGGATTCGTGTTTGTACACACAGTCGTGGGTGAACAGGGAATGGAGGAGGGGACTAAGTACACACCCCTGAGGGCCCCAGTGTTAAAGATCAGTTCCCAGGTGTCTTGAGCTCACCGATGTCAGATTTCCCAGTTATTAGTATCCACTTGTTCTGAGCGCGGCAGAAGTCATACTGAATTGACAGCCAATGTTGATTTTAAAAAAATATATACATTTTTTACTTTAATGGTGGGGCTCAGAACAGGTGGGTCGCCACTGGATAAAGTTAGTGGGGTGGTAAGGCATTCAAGTAAATATATTAAAATATGCAATACAAAAAGGCATGTAAACATTATATACAGTATATCAAACTGACATTATATTGGAAGACATATGTGCTGAAAGTTTGGGGAAAACAGGATAAAAAAATGTCAACTCCCAATTTGCACCACTTCTGTAGAATGACCTATATATGGTATAGGGTGCCATTTTGGACACAGCCTAGAGCACAGATAAGAGAAGTGACTGTGCCCTTGCCTGCTTGCACTCATTTAGAGTATATCATATTTCCCTTGACCTGACATGCAAATAGCCTGTTAATTCTGTCTGGACCCAAACCCATCTAAGACACAAATGTGTATGCAAAGACCTCTCACAGTTCTTAAAAGTTTTCTGACAGCATGTTTGCTGAATTATTTATTCTATACAAAAAGTACAAGTAAAAATAATACGTGAGCATTTCAACATATGTTTTTATTGAATAAAGGCAGTTAACCCAGTTAACTCACTGTTCCTAGGCCGTCATTCAAAATAAGAATTTGTTCTTAACTGACTTGCCTAGTTAAATAAAGGTAAAATAAAAAAAATGGAATGTTAAGGATATAACAAATATACACATTTGTTTAACCCTTGAAAATATTTTTGTGTTTTCGTCCAATCTCTATTAAATACAGACACAAAGATGCAATGTGAAGCACTAGCAATAAGATTGATAAATCATCTTCCCAGATAAAAGGGAATGAATCAAACCTAGGGATGCAAAATTCTGGATTTCTTAGTTATTCCCTCCTGATTAATGGAATCTTCTGACCAGGATTTCTGGAGAACCTTTAAGGTCAAGTTACCTAAATATTGCAAACCTAAACACATACATATTTTTGACAGAGCATCTACAACTACCAAACTCTTTACAAGCTATCACATAACAGTTGCAAACAGGTAACAATTGGCCCTCTATCAGATGAAACTGGGAATATAAACTCTCCCTCAGAGACCGTTGATAAAGGGCAGTTTCCCAGCCCTGTGGAGGTAGAGGAGGGGCTGCACAAACCCACTGACCACACTGATGAAGAGACACACATATAGGGCATAAATTAACTGCTGCCATTAAAAAAAAATATTAAAAAGTAAAACCACTACCCATGGAAGGTAGTTCACCATCATAGACACCAGGATAAACAAAATGATCTTAAACGCCCTCATCTTCATGTTATTTGTCCCCTCCCCCTCTCTCTCCCCTTCCCCTGGCCCAGGCTGTTTCAGAGCACTGAGAACTGAGAGGCAGCAGAATAACATCAATGTAATTAAGACCAGAACTTCAGCCAAAGACACATCATTTATGACAAATTGGTGGTCTTTTAGAACCCAATCAAAACCAGCCAAACCAATCCAGAACACCCCACCTTGTATCTCAGGGGTCTGTACTTCAGGAAGACCACAGGGTGGACCACTGCCAGGTAGCGCTCAAAACATATGCAGCACTGGAAGAGGGGGCGGCCTGGGAGTAGAAAACCACTAAAGAATGCAATTAGATCTTGGAGAGGGGTAGACAAAGACAAAGACAGCACACAGGCTGTAGAGGATCTCAGAAACAGCCAAGTTGAGAGCGAAGAACTCTGAGGCCATCGTCCCTCCGGCTCCGGTCAATATCAACCACAGGACATAGCCATTGGTGGGTAGACTCAGGATGAGGTTGACTGCATAGCAGGCAGTGGTGACAGTGGAATCAAGTTCCAGATAGGCAGAGATGAAAGAGGAATGGTGGGAGGAGTTCATTTAAAAAAAAAAATCAAACATCAGCTTGAAGTTCCAATGATCACAGCAGCAGAGAGAGAGAGGGAGAGAAAGAGAGAGACAGACAGACGTAACAAGAACATCACTATGTTAACTCTTCATGTCAAAAGCACTTAACTCAATTACATTGCTAATCTCAGAGATTAAAAAGCGTCAACCAACCTGAAGTCCCTGATTGGTGGGTCGTCTCTTCAGGTTATTTTTCCGATTGTGTCTCTCCTTAGAACAGAGCTAGGTACATCTATAGGCTAAATCAAATACCTGCCAACACACCTGTGTGGCATATCACATTGCCAACCTCTGTAGCTACACCCAAGGACCTCATGCCATGCAAATATCCTACTCAGTGTGACAGGAACCACACTTATAAATATGAGGATGTGTTGCTGTTGCTTTTGTAGGCCTACTTGTTACTGCATGCTATCCAGAAATAATACATTTTCTTGACATGCTAGAAGAAACAGACATGTTTTATCATGTTGTACACAAGGCTTTCTGTAGATATCGAATCCTAAAGTGACCAGCATGTGTATGCAAACGTTAATGAAGTGTCCTCTGACATTTGCTCCGTCTTTGTTAGCTGTAGCCTCCTCACATATTATAGTAGTACTAGTGGCACTCTGCCCTATTGGCGGTAAATCATTGGAAGTGATTAATTCGATTCAATATAATTTCATTTTTGAGGAATACAACACACAACCATTCACCCACACACCCCAGTTGCTCCTGTCTGTAAACTGATGCTGCCCACCACCTCACATGATGGACCACACCTTTGTCATGACTGGCCTGTGAGGGTCAGTTTACCATGGATCACAGCTCTACAGCGATATCTCTCAGTCCCGCAGAGGGGGAGAGGTAGAGAGGGATTGATGGGCAGGCTTATGACACCTCAAGCCATTGTAAATCTTAATAACTTTTTATGGCTGCAATCCCTTTAACGGGATGATATGACAACAGCTAATGAAAGTGCAGGGATCCAAATTCAAACAACAGAAATCTCATAATTAAAATTTCTCAAACATACATGTATCTTATACCATTTTAAAGGTAATCTTGTTGTTAATACAACCAAAGTGTCCGATTTCAAATAGGCTTTACAGTGAAAGCACCACAAACGGTTATGTTAGGTCATCGCAAAATCACAGAAAAACACAGCTATTTTTCCAGCCAAAGACAGGAGTCACAAAAAGCAGAAATAGAGATAAAATGAATCACTAATGTAACGGTCCTGACCTGTTTTATGTTGTTTTTGTATGTGTTTAGGTCAGGGCATGTGTTTTGGGTGGGCAGTCTATGTTATCTGTTTCTATGTTGGTTTTGGTTGCCTGGTATGGCTCTTAATTAGAGGCAGGTGTTTTGCGTTCTCCTCTAATTAAGAGTCATATTTAGGTAGGGTGTTCTCACTGTTTGTTTGTGGGTGATTGTCTCCTGTGTCTGTGTCGAAGTTACACCATACGGGATTGTTTCGGTTTGTTCGTGCGTTTATGTAGTCTGTTCCTGTGTCAGCGTGCTTCGTGTATTTGTAAGTTTGTTTGTTCAGGTCTGTCTACATCGTTTTGTTATTTTGTTAGTTATATCAAGTATAGTTCGTTTTTCGTCTTTGGTCTGTTTTGTTTATTTAATAAATCATCATGTATTCACAACCCGCTGCGCCTTGGCTCGATCACTACTCCACCTCTTCTTATGAAGAGAGAGAGGAACGCCGTTACAGAATCACCCACCATTCCAGAGCCAAGCAGCGGAGTAATTGGAGTAAGGGACAGGAAAAGAAGGAGCAATGGACATGGGACGATATATTGGACGGAAAGGGTTGCTACACATGGGAGGAGATCCTGGCTGGTAGGGATCGCCTCCCATGGGAACAGCTGGAGGCACTGAGGAGAGCAGAGGCTACCGGAGAGAGGAACCGGAGCTATGAGGGAACGCGTCTGGCACGGAAGCCCAAAAAGCCTGTAAGTAATTCCCAAAAATTTCTTGGGGGGGGGCTAGGAGGTAGTGGGCCAAGGGCAGGTAGGAGACCTGCGCCCACTTCCCAGGCTTACCGTGGAGAGCGGGAGAGCGGTCAGGCGCCGTGTTACGCAGTAGAGCGCACGGTGTCTCCTGTACGAGTGCATAGCCCAGTGCGGATTATTCCACCTCCCCGCACTGGTAGGGCTAGATTGGGTATTGAGCCAGGTGTCATGAGGCCGGCTCAACGCGTCTGGTCTCCAGTGCGTCTCCTCGGGCCGGCATACATGGCACCGGCCTTACGCATGGTTTCCCTGGTTCGCCTACATAGGCCGGTGCGGGTTATTCCACCTCCCCGCACTGGTCGGGCGACCGGGAGCATTCAACCAGGTAAGGTTGGGCAGGCTCAATGCTCAAGAGTGCCAGTACGCCTCCACGGTCCGGTATTTCCGGCGCCACCTCCCCGCCCCAGCCTAGTACCTACAGTGCCTACACTACGCACTAGGCTACCAGTGCGTCTCCTGAGCCCAGTTCCTCCTCCACGCATTCTCTCTGTAGTGCGTGTATCCAGTTCGGTGCCTCCAGTTCCGGCACCACGCACTAAGCCTCCTGTGCGTCTCCAGAGCCCTGAACACACTGTATCTTCTCCCCCTACTAATCCTGATGTGCTTGTCCTCAGCCCGGTGTCACCAGTGCCGGTACCTCGCATCAGGGATAGAGTAGGCTTTGAGAGTACAGTGTGCCCTGTCCCTGCTCCCCGCACTAGTAGGAAGGTGCTTATCCTTAGCACGGTGCCTCCAGTTCCGGCACCACGCACCAGGTCTACAGTGCGCCGTATCCGGCCAGAGCCATCCGTCTCCCCAGCGCCATCTGAGCCATCCGTCTCCCCAGCGCCATCTGAGCCATCCGTCTCCCCAGCGCCGTCTGAGCCATCCGTCTCCCCAGCGCCGTCTGAGCCATCCGTCTGCCATGAGCCTGCAAAGCCGCCCGTCTGCCATGAGCCTGCAAAGCCGCCCGTCTGCCATGAGCCTGCAAAGCCGCCCGTCTGCCATGAGCCTACAGAGCCGTCCGCCAGACAGGAGCCGCTAGAGCCGTCCGCCAGACAGGAGCCGCTAGAGCCGTCCGCCAGACAGGAGCCGCTAGAGCCGTCCGCCAGACAGGATCTGCCAGAGCCGCCAACCAGACAGGATCTGCCAGAGCCGCCAACCAGACAGGATCTGCCAGAGCCGCCAACCAGACAGGATCTGCCAGAGCCGCCAACCAGACAGGATCTGCCAGAGCCGCCAACCAGACAGGATCTGCCAGAGCCGCCAACCAGACAGGATCTGCCAGAGCCGCCAGCGAGCCATGAGCAGCCAGGGCCGTCAGAGAGCCATGAGCGTCGAGAGCCGTCAGCCCGCCATGAGCGTCGAGAGCCGTCAGCCCGCCATGAGCGTCGAGAGCCGTCAGCCCGCCATGAGCGTCGAGAGCCGTCAGCCCGCCATGAGCGTCGAGAGCCGTCAGCCCGCCATGAGCGTCGAGAGCCGTCAGCCTGCCATGAGCGTCGAGAGCCGTCAGCCTGCATAGACCTGCCAGAGTCCCTCAGCCAGGATCTGCCAGAGTATATCAGCCGGGACCTGCCCCTTGTCCCGGTGCTGCCCCTTGTCCCGGTGCTGCCCCTTGTCCCGGTGCTGCCCCTTGTCCCGGTGCTGCCCCTTGTCCCGGTGCTGCCCCTTGTCCCGGTGCTGCCCCTTATCCCGGTGCTGGTCTTTATCCTGGTGCTGCCCCTTGTCCCGGTGCTGCCCCTTGTCCCGGTGCTGCCCCTTGTCCCGGTGTTGGCTGTTTATTTAGGGGATGTGAGTTTTAGGGTGGTCATTGGGAGGGGAAGACAGAAACGGGGAGTGACTATGGTGGTGTGGGGACAGCGTCCAGAGCCGGAGCCACCACCGTGGTCAACTGCCCACCCAGACCCTCCCCTGGACTTTGTGCTGGTGCGCCCGGCGTTCGCACCTTGAGGGGGGGGTTCTGTAACGGCGTTCCTCTCTCTCTTCATAAGAAGAGGTGGAGTAGTGATCGAGCCAAGGCGCAGCGGGTTGTGAATACATGATGATTTATTAAATAAACAAAACAGACCAAAGACGAAAAACGAACTATACTTGATATAACTAACAAAATAACAAAACGATGTAGACAGACCTGAACAAACAAACTTACAAATACACGAAGCACGCTGACACAGGAACAGACTACATAAACGCACGAACAAACCGAAACAATCCCGTATGGTGTAACTTCGACACAGACACAGGAGACAATCACCCACAAACAAACAGTGAGAACACCCTACCTAAATATGACTCTTAATTAGAGGAGAACGCAAAACACCTGCCTCTAATTAAGAGCCATACCAGGCAACCAAAACCAACATAGAAACAGATAACATAGACTGCCCACCCAAAACACATGCCCTGACCTAAACACATACAAAAACAACATAAAACAGGTCAGGACCGTTACAACTAACCTTTGATGATCTTCATCAGATGACACTCATAGGACTTCATGTTACACAAACATATATGTTTGTTTGATTAAGTTCATATTTATATCCAAAAGCCTCAGTTTACATTGGCGCCATGTTCACAAATGCACCCAAAATATCCGGAGAAATTGCAGAGAGCCATGTCAAATAACATAAATACTCATCATAAACTTTGATGAAAGATACATGTTTTACATAGAATTAAAGATACACTTGTTCTTAATGCAACCTCTGTGTCAGATTTCAAAAAGCTTTACGGCAAAAGCACAATATTCAATAATCTGAGAACAGCGTTCAGCCACAAAAGGAAGCCATACAGTTACCCGCCAAATTGTGCAGTCAACAAAACTCATAAAAATCATTATACATCTTCACTTACCTTTGCTGATCTTCGTCGGAATGCACTCCCAGGACTCCCACTTCCACAATAAATGTTTGTTTTGTATATTGTAATGTCCATCATTTATGTCCAAGTAGCTACTTTGTTAGTGCGTTTAGTACACAAATCCAAACGCTCGAGCAGGCATAACTTCAAAAAGTTGTATTATAGGTCGAAGAAACTTGTCAAACTAAGTATAGAATCAATCTTTAGGATGTTGTTATCAGAAATATTCAATAACGTTCCAACCGGAGAATTCCTTTGTGTCTATAGAAGTAATGGAACGAAGGTCCCTATCATGTGAAATGCGCATGACCAGGACCTGGCTCTCTGCCAGACCACTGACTCAAACAGCTCCCATCCGGCTCCACATCACAGTAGAAGCTTCATTCAAGGTTCTACAAACTGTTGACATCTAGTGGAAGCCGTAGGAAGTGCAAACAGATCCATATCCTACTGTCTATTCATTAGGCGATGAGTTGAAAATCGACCAACCTCAGATTTCTCACTTCCTGGTTGGATTTCATCTCAGGTTTTTGCCTGCCATATGAGTTCTGTTATACTCACAGACATAATTCTAACAGTTTTAGAAACTTCAGAGTGTTTCTATACAATACTACTAATAATATGCATATATTAGCAACTATGACTGAGGAGCAGGCCGTCTACTCTGGGCACCTTTCATCCAAGCTACTCAATACTGCCCCTGCAGCCATAAAAAGTTTTAAGGCAGCAGACGAATCCTCTGTCCTTTAGTGTTTGGGACTGGAATGTCTGTGTGGGCCTTATGGAGAACCTACCTAACTGTAACATACAGTAAATGGATTTGGGGACATTATATTTCGTCAGCCAAAATGGTGGTAACAATGATAGACGGATTAAGAAAATGAATGTCAGTTAAGTTATCTTATAAAATGTTAAATGTCGACGTTATAACGAAAACATTGTACCTTGAAGAGTTTTCATAATATGTACATGATGTTTACATATTGTGCGTTGTGTGAAAAATGTCCAGATCAAAGAGAATGTTTTTGTAACAATGAACTGTGATTTTAGTTGTCTAAATGTGAGCCTAGTAAGTTCTAATACCTTGCCTTGTAACAAGCTACACCCCAGGGAACCCAGAGAACATGTCAAAAATACATTGGTTATGACAACATTTTAGCATGATTGAAGAGAATATGCCATGTTGTGTGGAAAGAGTTATGGATGGACAGAGCCCTGAGTTACTCCTGACCAGGTCAGGTCAAAAGTGTCACGTATTTAAATGATGCCTGTATTATTAGACAAACGTGGGAACTCAAATTCAGCCTTTACTGGAAATAAGATAATGGAGGGAAATCTAAAGAGTAATAATTATAGTAATAACATTGTCATAAACAATACAACCCCAAAAAATATGGATTGGTTTTATTAACTATGAAATAGTAATTATACGACAAGTTTATCTGCAAATCTATCAAACAGTCTGTTTCTGAATAAAACATTTAAAATGCAATGTGTCCATGATATATTAGAACCACATTCAAACAAATGGGTACATTTTCTTTCTTAGATGCATCAATTATATGAAATAGTTTGTTAAATAAACCCTTTTTGGTTAGCATGTACAAACAGTGAAAAATATAATATCAGTTTAAAATAGATTTTGAGATCTATATTTAACAGTGATCGTGGTCTATACTGTACGATCCACAGTGTTGCTCAGCCTCCTCCTGCTTACAGAAAACAAATCTGATGTCAATTCTGAAGTCAGTGGACCTTTGCCATTCCTAAGAGCAGGGGCGAAAATCTGATATCAACTTTGGAGGGGACAATTACATCAAATTTTCTCAAGAGCCATTCCTAATGGGGACACCAAAAGTAGTGCTGTAACACACAGCCTACGTTGAAATATGTTAAATGTATATTAAGGAACCATAATTACTGCTAAATGATAATTGATATGTAGTTAACTGAAGGGTTGTTCTAACTTGTTCAAATGTTTAACTCATTATAATACTACTACTACTAATAGTTATAGCAGTGTTCTTTATCAGTCCAGTATGTATGCCGGTATTTGTATTTACAACCAGCAATACCAAGAAAGGCCAGTAGGGGAAATAGTCCTGTACACTGTTTATGTGTGCAGTTTTCGTAAATACAATGAGCATGCTGCGATCTCATTTAAAATAATCTCCATAGAGAACCATCACAAAGTTGGTCTCAGTATTTATTTGACCTTTTTATTAAATTTTTTCTGATACATTTATATAGTCATGAAATATGTGCCACTGGCCTGAGTCTACTACAATAGCTTTACAAGAACAAAAAGCTCAAAATAAATACAGTTCTAAAAGCGAAATAAGTACTTATGTAACGTCAGGTGAATGATGGGTGTAGAGTCAGGCGCAGAGAGAGCAAAAGTATTACGGGGACAAAACGCTTTAATGTCCACAGCATAAAACAGGAACAGGTACAAAAAGGGTGAAACACAGGCGCAAAACAACCCACAGACCACTGTTTAAATAAAGCTGGACAGCGAAAATCCCACAATCAAATAATCCACTCACGACGTAAATCATGAACACACAAAATAACAAAACGAATGTAGACAAACCTGAACATACGAACTTACATAAAACACGAAGAACGCACAACAGGAAAAATGACTACATAAAACGATGAACGAACGAAACAGTCCCGCATGGTGCAACAAACACTGACACAGGAAACAATCACCCACAAACTAACAGTGTAAAACAGCCTACCTATATATGATTCTCAATCAGAGGAAATGAATAACACCTGTCCCTGATTGAGAACCATATAAGGCTAATTAACCAACACACTCCCACATAGAACAAACAACACAGACTGCCCATCCCAACTCACACCCTGACCAACTAAACACATACAAAACAAGAGAAAACAGGTCAGGAACGTGACAACTTCAATGAATAACCCAAATAAATCAACCAAAAATATCCTTCAAAAATACTTATTTATTGTTCAGTCAGTGTTTCAACTCTTCAAACAACAGTTATGGACAAGTATGTCACACAAAGAATGCAGTTATAAATAAAATAATGTAAAATAAATAATTACGAAGTGTACTGTCATGTACTAAAAACTGAAAACAACTAAACAAAATAACAAATATCATACTATACACCAGGGGTTCTCAAACAGGGGTCCGTGGACCACTAGGGGTCCCTGGTGTAGTTACAAGGGGTCCATGAAATAAAAAAGTGTATTGAACGTATTCAGTACCACAAGGTTTCCAGTAACTTCACATATAATATAGAAGTGGTGGAGGTCCCTTGAGGACCGCTCGAAACCTTGCATCAAAATTTGCAGGGTTTCCAGTACGCCAAAAAGTTTGAGCACCACTGTTATACACACTACTGAACTAATGAACAAAAGAACCAAACTTACTTACATTTGCGGGTTTCAATGGATCCAACAAATTGCTGGCAGATATTTTCCCAATTGAGACTGTCAAGCCTGTCTTTACGTACATTACAGACAACTATGCCGTTCAGTCTCTCTTGGCGCATGCTGGTCCATAACCAAGTCTTCAACCTGTGGAGTGCACTGAAACTCCTCTCAACCCTACATGAAGACACTGGCACCACAAACAAAATTCTGATCAGCACCTCAACTTGGTCAAACAACCCCAGCACCTCCACTGGAAGCCTCCTGAGGACCTCTGCTGCCTCTCCACTGCTGCTATTGGGGTATTTGTTGCGAAAGAGAGGCAACTGCACTGAAAGAGAATATATGTTCAGCTCAGGGTACTGATCTAGAGACTCAACTCCCCCGTGAGAAGCGCTCTTTCCAACTTTTGCAGGACGTTTAGACTGTCCTGGTCAAAACGGTCGCCACACGGAACCTCCACACCATCCCCCAAAAATTCTGCCCTATAGTGATCCACTGCTTTGCCAGCAAATCGTTTTGAGTGTGTCTCAATGGATTCAATGGAGCCAATCAATGTTGTTGCTTTCTCATACAGTGTAAGGCAGCTTCGTCATTTCTCTTGCCCCTAAGAGATGACCGCTCACACTCGACTGCAGCCTGCATACCAGAGACAGTCTGAGTTGTCTTCTGCAGTGAAATATTTAGGCATTCAAACTCTCCAAGAACAGCAGAGGCAAGTGTGAGGCCCAACACAGTCCTGCCTTTGCTGAAGTGCTCAAATAAGCCACTGGCAGTTGAAGCTGTCTTGGATGCAGTTTTTTTCCATCTCCTCTAGAAACATCAGTTGCCACTTTTGCAATGCCCTCGCTTGTTGTCTCCGACACCCTATAGAGCCCAATAATCTCCTCGTGAGGGACAAGGTCATGGTCAACATAATGCAGGCAGACACTCTCCTGTTCAGCACCAGACATCTTGAGTACCATCAACAATTACTGAAAACTGTACAATCTGAAGAGACCTAATCTCAGCTGCAATGCCTCGAATGACTGTATTGGGCATGATGTTCAGAATTTCATTCTGTGCTTTGGGGCCTGCTTTGGGGCACTTCAGTATAATGGTATCATCTTCTTCTGCCCTAAGTTTCAAAAGCTGGTATAAATTGTCATCTGTGTGGCCTCTAAAAGCTTGTCCCTGTCTTGCTATATGCCGCACCGAACTAACAATTTTCATCAAGCAATGCCGTGTGTCCTCCTGCTGTTTACCCCACGCGCTGGATAACTGGGCACTGATTGGATTTAGCTGGTGTGCTGTTACAGTTACAAAGTGGCGGTGGGTTTGGCAGTTTGATGTGCTGTGAATTTTACAATGGCTTTTCTCCAGTTCCTAAATCTTGCACTAATGAAGGTAGCATCTGCTCTTTGGCCAAAAGATGGCTGGCTATAAAACCCTTGGCTACAGTGAAACACAACACTTCTTTTATTGATGGATTATAATGTAGCCAGGGGAAATTGCAAAACCATCTCTCTTGAAACCTCAACACTGTTGGCAAGAGTTTGCGGTTCTATAAATTGTGGGTGTGACTGATATGGTTTTGTGCCATCAATTAGGTGACTGGACAATGCTGTTTCACTGTCCCTTATACTGTTGCTGCTGGCAACAAGGTTGACACCTGGTTCTGCCGTGGCTGTGAAACTGTCATCTGAGGTCTCTCTCCCTGGCTCTTTCCCTTTCAACACCCTCACTGACTCACAGTCTGTCTCCTAGAAAATAAATAAGGTGTTTGACATACTCCTAACTACTGGTACCCAACACTACACAATTAATAACAACAGCAAATCCATTGCCTTAATCAAATCTTGGTCCAGTCACCAGTTTAAGTTGAGAGTTGGGGTATCCATGGCACTGTGCAATTATGTCGCTATTTTACAAGTCTAAAAAAGAGAGAACCTTTCATAATGTTGCCAAACAAAGACTCAACAAACTTACCTGAGACTCCCTGGCTCTGCCAGTCTGTCCCTGCCTATCTGTCCCCAGCTCTGCTGTCTGTGTGCCATCTGTTGCCTGCTCTGCCTAATGACATCATTGTGAAACATTTCTATTAGCATTTCACTTCTTTCTTATGAACATTTTATCAACTCGTCTTTGAGATATTAGGCTACAAGGGTTCTTACTTTGCGTTTTGCTGTACTGAAAAATGCTCTGATGTCCGTCTTTTACATTTTTTCTGCCATTTTTCTAGCTGGCTGGCTGGCTGGACACACACACACACACACACACACACACACATACACACACACACACACACACACACACACACACACACACACACACACACACACACACACACACACACACTATAGCCAATGTGTACCTTACACATTTCATTACACGTTTCATTACTGATGATATTTTTATTATTATATATTGCAAATAAAATAAGAAAATCTCCCCCAAAAATCTCAAATGAATAATATTTTATATTAATTTCAAACAACGACATTAGCATAAGAAGATTTTACCAGTCCAGCATGGCATCCTCTCCGTGCAGAAACATGTCTTCCGCCTGGGAGTCAAAACTTGCCTCGCTGAAGCAACTCGGTCTCGCTTTCTCTATCAATTTCCTATATAATTTGGGTTACATCTGTATATCTAGACTTTGTTTTAGCTTTTCCTGATTTATTCGCCATGATTTAAATATATAAAATTGCTGAAAATGCTCTTCACTATGTACTGCTTTGCGTAACACTCGTGGCTCCGTCAAGTAGGATTTGCAAAGGCGAATGAACCTCTTACGACAAAGGCTGGTCTTCGAACGTATAACCATTACATATTGCCGTTTACCTCAGCTCATTGGCTATCTTCCAAGCTAGATTTCAAGATGATAGATTTCAAGCCAAAATACAGTCAATCAACAATAAATCGTTACTACCATTGGTGCGCAATGAGGTCATTGATTGGTGTCTTCAAATCGGTTTGTTTCGGTCAATACCTAAAAAAAAAGAGCCATCGTGTGTGATTGTGTTACTAACAAACAGAGGATTGAAATGAAACCAACCATGACTGGATAAACGTGTGTTTAGTGTGTGTATTTACCACGAATGTTTCGTCCAAAGTTGAATGAGACGGAAATCACGACGCAAGCGGTTTACAAATGTTTCGTGTTAGGCTATAAAAATGGATTTTAACAAACAAAACTAACATTCACTGTGGAGCTAGGAAAATTGGCATTGCCACCAGAGGAATATTGTCAAAGGTAAGCGATTTATTTTATTGTTATTTCTGACTTTTCTGACGCTATTGCTTGGTTGGAAGATGCTAGTAATACTTTTGTTAGCTGGGTGCTCTCCTCAGACAATCGCATGGTTTGCTTTCACCGTAAAGCTTTTTTGAAATCTGACACATTTTATGGATTAACAAGAACTTAAGCTTTTAAATGATGTAGACACATGTATTTACAGGAATGTTTAATATTATGAATAGTGTATTTAGAATTTTAGCGCTCTGCAATTTCACTGGCTGTTGGTCAGGTGGGACGCTAGCACAAGAGAGGTTAAAGAAGCTGCGTTCTGTCCACAGCTCCACCAATTTGTCTTCCATCACCTCGATCCACAAGGTGTGTGTTGTTGTTGCAGTCCTTTTTGCCATCATTGACTTGGTCTCACATACTGCGTGCTCATTGGCTATTGGCAGTAGTCCTTGCTGAATAGCATTGTAGCACGGCTCATACTACAAGATGCATGACCAAAGGGACATCTGACAGGGTCCTGGAGAACGGAACAGCAATCACCACTCAAACTACGAGTCCCGACGTACTAATCCTTTCCCAAGTTCATAACATTTCACCCTGGTCATTAAAATTTGTCTGGGATGGCAAAAGCGTCTGAAATGAATGGTGAAAAATCGTGTAGTGTATGCACGGCATAAAATAACGAATTTATGTGGTCTAGACCAAGAGTCCATGGGCCCTTTCTTCAATTGTAAGAAACTCAAACAAACAGTACGTACAGTAAGCTACACTACAGAAGGGTACAGTAGAGTAGGGTACAGTGCAGTATAATAGAGCACAGTAGAGTACAGCACAGTAGAGTAGGGTACAGTATATTACAGTTGGGTACAGTACAGTAGATCACAGTACAGTACATTAGAATACAGTAGAGTGCAGTACATTAGAGCACAGTACAGTACATTAGAGAACGGTAGGATAGAGTAAAGCACAGTGACCGGTAAGCTGCTCTGACAGCTGATGCTTAAAGTTAGTGAGGGAGATATAAGTCTCCAGCTTCAGTGATTTTTGCAATTCGTTCCAGTCATTGGCAGCAGAGAACTGGAAGGAGAGGTGGCCAAAGGAGGTGTTGGCTTTGGGGATGACCAGTGAAATATACCTGCTGGAGCGCGTGCTACGGGTGGGTGTTACTATGGTGAACAGTGAGCTGAGATAAGGTGGGGCTTTACCTAGGTGTAATAGTTGACCTAGAGATGACCTGGAGCCAGTGGATTTGGCGATGAATATGTAGCGAGGGCCAGCCAACGAGAGCATACAGGTCGCAGTGGTGGGTAGTATATGGGGCTTTGGTGACAAAACGGATGACACTGTGATAGACTACATCCAGTTTTCTGAGTAGATTGTTGGAAGCTATTTTGTAAATGACATCGCCGAAGTCAAGGATCGGCAGGATAGTCAGTTTTACGAGGGTATGCTTGGCAGCATGAGTGAAGGAGGCTTTGTTGCAAAATAGGAAGCCAATTCTAGATTTTATTTTGGATTGGAGATGCTTATTAATGTGAGTCTGGAAGGATACAGTCTAATCAGAAACCTAGGAATTTGTAGTTATCCACATGTTCTAAGTCAGAACTGTCCAGAGTGGTGATGCTTGTCAGGCGGGCTGGTGCAGGCAGCAATCGGTTTAAGAACTTGCATTTAGTTTTGCTAGCATTTAAGAGCAGTTCGAGGCCACGGATGGAGTGTTGTATGGCATTGAAGCTCGTTTGGAGGTTTGATATCACAGTGTCCAAAGAAGGGCCAGATGTATACAGAATGGTGTTGTCTGCTTAGAGGTGGATCAGCGAACCACCAGCAACAAGAGCAAAATCATTGATATATACAGAGAAAAGAGTCGGCCCGAGAATTAAACCCAGTGGCACCCCCATAGAGACTGCCAGAGGTCCGGACAACAAGGCTATTGAGTCTGCCGATAAGAATGTGGTGATTGACAGAGACGAAAGCCTTGGCCAGGTTGATGTCTTTAATCGATGATGGTTATGATATAATTTAGGACCTTGAGCGTGGCTGAGGTGTACCCATTACCAGCTCGGAAACCAGATTGCGTAGCGGAGAAGGTACGGTGGGATTCGAAATGGTCGGTGATCTGTTTGTTGACTTGGCTTTCGAAAACTTTAGAAAGGCAAGGCAAGATGGATATAGATCTATAACAGTTTGGGTGTAGAGTGTCTCTCCTGTTAAAGAGTGGGATGACCGTGGCAGCTTTCCAATCTTTAGGGATCTCAGACGATACGAAAGAGAGGTTGAATAGGCTAGTAATAGGGGTTGCAACAATTGCGGCGGATAATTTTGGTAGGATAGGGTCCAGATTGTCTAGCCCAGTTGATTTGTAAAGGTCCAGATTTTGCAGCTTTTTCAGAACATCAGCTATCTGGATTTGGGTGAAGGAGAAGCGGAGGGGGGGGGGGGGGGGGGGGGGGGGCAAGTTACTGTGGGGCCGGGGTAGGGGTAGCCCTGTGCAAAGCATGGCCAGCCTTGGACAAATGCTGATTTAAATTCTCGATTATCGTAGATTTATTGGTCGTGACAGTGTTTCCTAGCCTCAGTGCAGTGGGCAGCTCGGAAGAGGTGCTCTTATTCTCCATGGACTTTACAGTGTCCCAAAACCTTTTGGAATTAATGCTACAGGATGCAAATTTGTTTGAAAAAGCTAGCCTTTGCTTTCCTAACTGACTGTGAATATTGGTTCCTGACTTCCTGAAAAGTTACATTTCAATGTAATAATATACCAATTCAAGACGTTCTATTGAAAGAATATCTCAAGGCCATCAGACTGCTAAACAGCAATCACTAACTCAGAGAAGCTGCTGCCTACATAGAGACTCAAATCACTGGCCACATTAATAAATTGATCAACAGTCACTTTAAACAATGCCACTTTAATACTGTTAACATATCTTACATTTCTCATCTCATATGTATATACTGTACCTTATACCATCTATTGCAACTTGCCTATGCTGCTTGGCCATCGCTGATCCATATATTTATATTTACATATTCTTATTCCATCCCTTTAGATTTGTGTGTATTAGGTCGTGGTTGGGGAATTGTTAGATTACTTGTTAGATATTACTGCACTGTCAGAACTAGAAGCACAAGCATTTTGCTACACTCGCATTAACATCTGCTAACCATGTGTATGTGACCAATACAATTTGATTTGATTTGACAGTAGTATTAAACCATTTTTTACAATCATTAATTGCTTTATTTTCAAACATGAAGTTTAGGCGTCAATACAGTTTAGGAGTAAATAAAAATGTTCCTCATCAATCCACACACAATACCGCATAATGACAAAGCGAAAACAGTTTTTTTGAAAGACTGAGCCCATGCAGCTGGGAGGTGTTCACATCTCGACTAAGGAGAGGGAACGGAGAATCACCAACCGCCTTTGCTTCTATTGCGGTTCTGCTGGACATTTTGTCATGTCATGTCCAGTTAAAGGCCAGAGCTCATCAGTAAGCAGAGGGCTACTGGTGAGCGCTACTACTCAGGTCTCTCCATCAAGATCCTGTACTACCTTGTCGGTCCATCTACGCTGGACCGGGTCGGCTGCTTCCTGCAGTGCCTTGATAGACTCTGGGGCTGAGGGTTGTTTTATGGACGAAGCATGGGCTCGGAAACATGACATTCCTCTCAGAGAGTTAGGGAGGATCACACCCATGTTCGCCTTAGATGGTAGTTCTCTCCCCAGTATCAGATATGAGACACTACCTTTAACCCTCACAGTATCTGGTAACCACAGTGAGACCATTTCTTTTTTGATTTTTTGTTCACCTGTTACACCTGTTGTTTTGGGTCATCCCTGGCTAGTATGTCATAATCCTTCTATTAATTGGTCTAGTAATTCTAACCTTTCCTGGAACGTTTCTTGTCATGTGAAGTGTTTAATGTCTGCTATCCCTCCTGTTTCTTCTGTCCCCTCTACTCAGGAGGAGCCTGGTGATGTGACAGGAGTGCCGGAGGAATATCATGATCTACGCACGGTCTTCAGTCGGTCCAGAGCCAACTCTCTTCCTCCTCACCGGTCGTATGATTGTTGTATTGATCTCCATCCGGGGACCACTTCTCCTCGGGGTAGATTATTCTCTCTGTCGGCTCCCGAACGTAAGGCTCTCGATGATTATCTGTCTGCTGAAGGCATTCAGATGGATCCCGCTAAGGTCCAGGATGTCAGCGATTGGCCTGTTCCTAAGTCACGTGTCGAGTTACAGCGCTTTCTCGGTTTCGCTAATTTCTATCGGCGTTTCATTCGTAATTTCGGTCAAGTGGCTGCCCCTCTCACAGCTCTGACTTCTGTCAAGTCTTGCTTTAAGTGGTCTGGTTCCGCCCAGGGAGCTTTTGATCTCCTCAAGAAGCGTTTTACATCCGCCCCTATCCTTGTTACTCCTGACGTCACTAAACAATTCATTGTCGAGGTTGACGCTTCAGAGGTGGGCGTGGGAGCCATTCTGTCCCAGCGCTTCCAGTCTGACGATAAGGTCCATCCTTGCGCTTACTTTTCTCATCGATTGTCGCCATCGGAACCCGAGGGGATTCTCCCTGAAGGGCGTGTTGTCGGGTTGACTGTCTGGGGAATTGAGAGACAGGTAAAGCAAGCACTCACTCACACTGCGTCGCCGCGCGCTTGTCCTAGTAACCTTCTGTTCGTTCCTGTCTCTATTCGTCTGGCTGTTCTTCAGTGGGCTCATTCTGCCAAGTTAGCTGGTCACCCCGGCGTTCGGGGTACGCTTGCTTCTATTCGCCAGCGGTTTTGGTGGCCTACTCAGGAGCGGGACACGCGCCGTTTCGTGGCTGCTTGTTCGGACTGCGCGCAGACTAAGTCAGGTAACTCTCCTCCTGCCGGTCGTCTTAGACCACTTCCCATTCCTTCTCGACCATGGTCTCAGATCGCCTTAGACTTTATTACCGGTCTGCCTTCGTCTGCGGGGAGGACTGTGAGAGCCGCCAATAAACGTAGGATTAAGAGTCCTAGGTATTGTCGCGGTCAGAGAGTGTGGCTTTCCACTCGTAACCTTTCCATTACGACAGCTTCTCGCAAGTTGACTCCGCGGTTCATTGGTCCGTTCCGTGTCTCTCAGGTCGTTAATCCTGTCGCTGTGCGACTGCTTCTTCCGCGACATCTTCGTCGCATCCACCCTGTCTTCCATGTCTCTTGTGTCAAGCCTTTTCTTCGCGCCCCCGTTCGTCTTCCCTCCCCCCCTCCCGTCCTTGTCGAGGGCGCACCTATTTACAAGGAACGGAAGATCATGGACATGCGTTCTCAGGGACATGGTCAACAGTACTTAGTGGATGGGGAGGGTTTCGGTCCTGAGGAGAGGAGTTGGGTTCCATCTCGGGACGTGCTGGACCGTTCGTTGATTGATGATTTCCTTCGTCGCCGCCAGGGTTCCTCCTCGAGTGCGCCAGGAGGCGCTTGGTGAGTGGGGGGGTACTGTCATGTTTTGTCTTTGATCTTCATGTCTTGTCCCTGTGCTTCCCTCTGCTGGTCTTATTAGGTTCTTTCCCTCTTTCTATTCCTCTTTCTCCTCCTCCCTTTTTCCCTCTCCCGCTCTCTCTCTCTATCGTTCCGTTCTTGCTCCCAGCTGGTTCTCATTCTCCTAACGACCTTATTTACTCTTTCACACCTGTCCCCTATTTTGCCCTCTGATTTGAGTCCCTATTTCTCCCTCTGTTTTCTGCTTCTGTCTTTGTCGGATTCTTGTTTGAGGTTAGCTGCTCTGTGTCCTTGTTCCGCCCTGTAGTGTTTTTGCATTTGTCAGAAGTTGCGTGTGAGCAGGTGTCTATGTCAGCTACGGTCTGTGCCTTCCTGAAGCGACCTGCAGTCGGTGGTCGCGTCTCCAGTCGTTCCTCTCTACTGACAAGAGGTTTTCAGTTTCCTGTTTTGGATTACCTTTGGATAATATCCAGGAACATCATTGTTTGTTTAAGACTGGAATAAAGACTCTGTTTCTATTACGTCGCTTTTGGGTCCTCCTTCATCAGCATAACAGACAGAGCTTGAGACGATCTGCAGAGAAGAATGGGAGAAACTCCCCAAACTCCCCAAATACTTGTGGCAAACTTGTAGTGTCATACCCAAGAAGACTCAAGGCTGTAATTACTGCCAAAGGTCCTTCAACAAAGTACTCAGTAAAGGGTCTGAATAGTTATATAAATGTGATATTTCTGTTTTTATTTTAGCAAGAAATTCTAAAATCCAGTTTTTACTTTGTTATTATGGGATACTGTGCGTAGATTGATGAGGGGAAAAACTATTTAATAGATTTTAGAATAAGGCTGTAACGTAAGAAAAATGTGGAAAAAGTCAAGGGGTCTGAATACTTTCCGAATGCACTGTAAGTAATTGAGATTGTGAATAAAATGTATATGTCTGGCCTGATCATTCACATTCTCCACTCTCTAATGCAAAGAACCTGTGTATGTTACATCAGACCCGAGGATCTCACCTCATGTATAAAAAAGGTGGCTTAGTATGGCTACAGGATTTTCTTTTTTGTGTGTAAATCCCCCACGGCACACATAAACAATGACTTTGTACCATGTTATTGCCTTAGATTGAATTAGAACATATTATGATGTAAATAAATGTCCTAAGTGGAGACTTAACTGTTTTTTTGGAATAGTTTTTTTGTTCTGCAAATTGCACCACTCACCAATATAGGGCTCTGGTCAAAAGAAGTGCACGGTATAGGGAATGGGGTTCCAATTTGGACGCAGAGAGATGAAACCATCAGTGTAACGTATCAAAGTTACTCATCAAAGTTTATGATGAGTATTTCTGTTATTTGACGTGGCTCTCTGTAATTACTCCGGATATTTTGGAGGCATTTCTGAACATGGCGCCAATGTAAACTGAGATTTGTGGATATAAATATGCACATTATCGAACAAAACATAAATGTATTGTGTAAAATGATGTCCTATGAGTGTCATCTGATAAATATTATCAAAGGTTAGTGATTCATTTTATCTCTATTTCTGCTTTTGTGACTATCTTTGGCTGGGAAAAATGTCTGTGTTTTTTTGGGATTTGGTGGTGATCTAACATAAATATATGTTGTGTTTTCACTGTAAAGCAGGGGTGTCAAACTCATTCCACGGAGGGCCTTGTGTCTGCAGGTTTTTGGTCTTTCCTTTCAATAAAGCCCTAGACAACCAGGTGTGGGGAGTTCCTAACTAATTAGTGATGTTAATTCATCAATCAAGTACAAGGGTGGAGCGAAAACCCGCAGACACTCGGCCCTCCATGGAATGAGTTTGACACCTGTGCTGTAAAGCATAAAAAAAATCAGACACGATGGGTAGATTAACAAGATGTTTATCTTTCATTTGCTGTATTGGACTTGTTAATGTGTTAAAGTTACATATTTCCCCCCCAAAAATTTGAATTTTGCGCCATTTCAGCTGAATGTTGTGGGTGTTCCGCTAGCGGAACCCCTGGGCTAGAAAGCTTAAATGAGTCTCTTAGTAATGACTGTACTATTGGTTTTCTGTAAGCAGGAGGAGGCTGAGCAACACTGTGGATCTTATAGACCACTATGACTGTTAAGTTTACTGTAGATCGCAAAATCCAACAGAGGAAAGTCCAGAAAATAAATTTTTACTGTTTCATAAAATTGAGGCATCTAAAAAAGAAAATATACCCATTTGTTTGAATGTAGTTCTAGTATCTCATATACACATTGCATTTTCAGTTTTTACTTTGAAAACCGACTGTTCGATAGATTTTGCAATTTGTTACTTTTTTCATAAATAATAATAGCATTCGATCTATTTTTGTTGTATTGTTTATGACAAGGATTTTACTAGAATTATTAGTCTGTAGACTTTCCCTCCATTTTCTTATTTCTAATAAAGGCTGAAGCTGAGTACACACATCTGTCTGTCTTGTTAGATAATAATACCAGGATCATTTAAATAAGTGACACATTTGACCTGACATGGTCAGGAGTAACTCAGGGCTCTGTCCATCCATAACTCTTTCCACACAACACGGCATATTCTCTTCAATCACACTAAAGTGTTGTCATAACCAATGGATTATATTTGCATGTCAGGTGTGGTCCGTCAGGTGAGGGAAAGGGCAGCATCAGTTTACAGACGGGAGCAGTGAGGTGTGTGGGTGAGTGGTTGTGTGTTGTATTCCTCAAAGATGGAATTGTATTGAATGAAATTAATCACATCCAATGATTGAACACCAGTAGGGCAGAGTGCCACTAGTACTACTATAATATGTGAGGTGTTGTAGAATTTTGGAATCACTGTTCATAAATTTCAATTATCTTTATAGGTCTGCAACCCAGAGTGTGTGAAGTTCTGGTTTAAATGAAACAGACAGAATTCCCAACTCACAATTAGTCAAATCCAATTTTATTCGTGAGAGCTCTCCCGTGCATATACAAAGATGTTCCTTTTATAACATTCTCTCAACCTACGCACATACATACACACTAACAGGAGGAGAGCTATCCTATCTGCTTCTCTACAATTCTCACCACAGTTGATCACCACTCACCTGACAGTTCCAGTCCCCCCCAGATACGGGAAACCTGGAGGGGCTCTCCCCAGAGTTATCTTATCTCCCCAGAGTTATCTTATCTCCCCAGAGTTAACTTATCTCCCCAGAGTTATCTTATCTCCCCAGAGTTAACTTATCTCCCCAGAGTTATCTTATCTCCCCAGAGTTATCTTATCTCCCCAGAGTTATCTTATCTCCCCAGAGTTATCTTATCTCCCCAGAGTTATCTTATCTCCCCAGAGTTATCTTATCTCCCCAGAGTTATCTTATCTCCCCAGAGTTATCTTATCTCCCCAGAGTTATAGCCGGTTCAAACATAGGTTAAGGGTTCTCTTTGCTTTCTTTCGGCACACACAGACATTCCTCTCTTCCCCAGTCCAACCTCGTTGGACTTATGTTTATCAGCTTTAATTACTCCTTGTCCATGCTACATAACCACTAATCCCTAATGGTTAAGTTTCCGGGTAGAATTATTTCATCATTTATCTTCAACCGTTATAAATTCTGTTAACAGAGGAGGCTACAGCTAAGAAAGACTGAGCAAATGTCAGAGGACACAACGTTGACCGTTGCATACACACGTTGGACTCTTTACAACTCTGTATCTACAGTAAGCCTTGAATACAACATGAATACAACTTGTATTTCTTCTAGCATATCAAGAAAATATATTATTATCGGCTAGGATGTACTACCACCAACCAACTCTGCGTTTAACAAGTAGACCTACAGTAGCAACACCAACACATCCTCATCAATCAAATTGATAGGTGTGGTTCCAGTCACACTGAGTAGGATATTTGCATGACATGTGGTCCCTGGGTGTAGCTACAGAGGATGGCAGTATGATATGCCACGCAGGTGTGTTGGTAGGTATTTGATACAGTCCCTTGCTCAGTCCTAAGGAGAGACACAATCGCAAAACAACCGGGAAGGGAGGACACACCAATCACAGAGGTCAGGTTTGATGATTATTTTCAGTCACTGATATTAGCAGTGTAACTGAGTGAAATGCTTGTATTTCAATTCCATTCAATTCAATGTAGGTTATTTTCATCAGAAAATGTAGACATTGACTGATATTCTGAATGATGTTTTTCTGATGTGCCTTTGATATGAAGACTTAATATGGTGGTGTTATTGTCACCTCTCTCTCTCTCTCTCTCTCTGTCTCTCTCCCTCTCGCTCTCTCTTCTGCACTCATCATTGGAATGTTAAAGCCGGTACTTCCAAACTGAAAAAACATGAACTCCTCCAACCATTCCTCTGTCCTCTCTGGCTATCTGGAGCCTGATTATGCTTTCTCAACTCCCTGCTATGCAGTCAACCTCATCCTGAGTCTACCCACCAATGGCTACGTCCTGTGGCTGATACTGACCGGAGCCGGAGGGACGATGGCCTCAGAGTTCTTCACTCTCAACTTGGCTGTATCTGAGATCCTCTACTGCCTGTGTACTGTCTTTTTATTTGTCTACATACACCTCCATATTCCCCCTCTCCTAGCTGTAGCATCATTCTTTAGTGGTTTTATTCTCCCAGGCCGCCCCATGTTCCAGTGCTGTATATGTTTTGAGCGCTACCTGGCAGTTGTCCACCCTGTGGTCTTCCTGAAGTACAGACCCCTGAGATACAAGGTGGGGTGTTCTGGATTGGTTTGGCTGGTTTTGATTGGGATCAGTTTTACTTCTATGCTTTTAAAAGACCACCAATTTGTCATATATTATGTGTATTTTTGTGAAATTCTGGTCTTACTTTTGTTGATGTTATTCTTCTGCCTCTCAGTTCTCAGGGCTCTGAAACAGCCTGGGCCAGGGGAAGGGGAGAGAGAGAGAGAGGGGACAAATAACATGAAGATGAGGGCGTTTAAGATCATTTTGATTATCGTGGTGTCTATGATGGTGAACTACCTCCCATGGGTAATGGTTTTCCCTTTTATTGGAGTATTAGATTCTGGGCAGTTCATTTATGCCACATATATTTGTCTCTTCATCAGTGTGGTCAGTGGGTTTGTGCAGCCCCTCCTCTACCTCCACAGGGCTGGCAAACTACCCTGTATCAGAGGTCTCTGAGGGAGAGTTGATACCCCCAGTTTCACCTGATACAGAGGGCCAATTGTAACCTTTTTGTCTACAAATGTTAGGTGATTATTTGTAAAGAGGTTGGTAGTTGTAGTTGTAGACAATATATATGTGTTTTAATTGGAGATGCGATATTCCCAGAACTTTGCAAATAATGGTCAGATGTTTCCAGTTGTCAGTTTCGAATAATTAGGAAATCCAGAATTTTGCAACACATTGTTTGATTAATTCGGTCTAATTTGGAAATATTACCTATCAATGTTCTTGCTAGTTCTTCACATTTCATCTTTGTGTCTGTATTTAATAGTGAGATGGGACAATAAGACCCACATTTTTTCAAATGTAAGAAAAATATATGTATATTACATTTACTTTCTTTTTTAATTCTTCATATTCAATAAAAGCTTGTTCACTCATGTATTTTTCTTTTTGTAGAGGAGAAACAATCTGGCAATCATTAAGTCTGAAAACTTTACAAAACTATTAGTAGTCTTTGCATACACATTTGGGTCTGTTAGATGGGTTTGTGTACAGTCAGAGTAAACAGGCTATTTGCATGTCAAGTCAAGGGAAATATGATATACTCCACATGAGTGCAGGCAGGCAATGGGGCAGACACTCCTCTTGTTTGTGCTCTTTGTCTGCATCCTAAATTGCTCCCTGTACTCTATAAAGGGCTCTGTTCAAAAGAAGTGCACTATATAGGGAATGGGGTGCCATTTTTGATCCAGGTTGATTAAATCATCAGTGTGACTAAACACACAGGGGGAGTAGAGAACGGTCGGGTAGAGCAGAGGTCCAGGGTCTGTGACCGGCACAACCACACCACATCCCAGAGGGCAGGGACGCTCCATCCATACAGGTTAGCCAAACGTTTGTTTTTTATTTAAACAATTTGAATTCAAACCCCAATTTAAGTAGTTTGTGAAAAAAAATAAGATGTTAAGACCATGCACCAAACTCTAATCGGAATTTCATTTCCCCTTAATCAAATAGCAATACACTTTAACAGTTGACTGTAGACATTCAGCCTTAATATTTTGGTTTCCTTTTGTTATGACACTTCAGTACGGAACTTACTCCGAGCAGATTTTGGATAAACACTTTTTTCATATTTCTGTAAAATAGTAAAGATTGCCTTGTTGACAAATTTTTCTGAAATAACATTTTAATTTGAATAAAACATTAACAACATATCAATAAATCCATATAGAATACATCGAAAGATAACAACACAGAAGTTTTAAGTACACTGAAATGTAGACCATCAAACGCCAGACACCCTTTTTGACCCAATCGCCATCTCTTCAATGTAAGTTACTACATATAGTCCAGTTTGTTACATTCTATATGAAATGGGAATTTCTGTAACCATCGTCTTCGGGAGAAAGAGAGGAGGACCAAAGCGCAACGTGGTAAGTGTTCATGATGATGTTTAATTAAACTCAGAACACTAAACAAAACAATAAACGATGTGAACAAACGAAACAGTACCGTGTGGCGAACAAACACCGACACGGAAACAAACACCCACAAAACCCAACAGAAAACAGGCTACCTAAATATGGTTCCCAATCAGGGACAACGATTGACAGCTGCCTCTGATTGAGAACCATATCAGGCCAAACAAGAAAACCAACACAGAAACAGAAAACATAGATTACCCACGGGGACCCAACTCACGCCCTGACCACACTAAAACAAAGAAAATACAAAAGAACTATGGTCAGAACGTGACAATTTCAAACCTCTCATTTGTAAAGTCCTTTGTTTAGGGGGTCTGCATGGTTCGCTACCAGTTCTGATCAATCACTTTCGCTTAAAAAAAGTCTGTGCACAATATGGCCCTAGTTCCCACGGACACAGTAGTATATTTTTTGCACCTGTGGGACAAAGAATTTGAAATATGAAACTACTTGAGGCTGCGATGTTACTCCAACCATTTAATTCGCTCTTCCGACTGTCCATTAACTTCTTGAGAATACAGGGGGTGCTGTTTTCGCATTAGCATAATTTCCTCTACAGATTAAACTGCCTCTTATTCAATTATTGCTCTTACTATATGCATATAATTAATACCATTGGATAGAAAACAATCTATAGTTTCTAAAACCGTTTCAATTTTGTCTCTGAGTGAAACAGAAGTCATTTGACAGCACTTTCCCTGACCAAGAAGAAGAATGCAAGATGTGTATGCTCGCTTCAACGCTCTGCCTATATATGGTCACGCCACCTATGACCCGAAACACACTTCATTCGTCTTCCTCTGGGTGTCAAGAGGACGTCAGAGGAGAAATTTTTTGTTTATCTTGTACTGACGTGAAATAAGACCTATTTCTTTGGCGTGACCGACAACTTCCGGTTCTCTGAATCGCGCGATTTGGAGGTGCGATTGTCTACTGTTTTGCTGCCGTTACGGATGAAAACTATCTCCGTCTCGAAGTTTGTTTGATACATGTGACCATATCATCTTAATGTATGTTTTTTCAATATAGTTTAATCAGATTATTTGAATTTTTTCGGGAGTTTTGCCGTGTTCCGTTCTGTGAGTTTTTTTACTTTGGACAGAACCGTGCCAGTCGACCAGTATCTATGCTAAATGAAGAGGGAAAGTTGCCATTATGAATGGATTGAACGACTCATCAGGACTAAGGACACCTTGATCAACATTCTGATGAAAGATCAGCAATAGTAAGACCCAATTTACGATGTTATTTCATATATCTGTCGTGCATGTGAACTGGTCGTGGGCGCCCAGCTGGTTCTGGCTGGCGTGGCTATGCTAATTTAGCGCTACATTTTGTTTTCGCTATAAAACATTTAATAAATCTGAAATATTGTTTGGATTCACCAGATGTTGGGCTTTCAATATCTGTACGCTGTGTATTTTTTCTGAAATGTTTTAAGATAAGTAATTAGTTATATGACGTTGTTCTCTGTAATTGTTCTGGCTGCGTCGGCACTATTTCAGATTGCAGCTGCAATGTAGAACTGTGATTTATACCTGAAAAATGCACATTTTTCAAAAAAAAACTATGCTATACCATAAATATGTTATCAGACTGTCATCTTATGAAGTTGTTTCTTGGTTAGTGGCTATATATATTTTTATTTAGTCGAATTGGAGTAAAAAAATTGTGTCTTTTGCTAACGAGTTTAGCTAATAGATTTACATATTGTGTCTTCCCTGTAAAACATTATACAAATCTGAAATGGTGGCTTTATTCACAGGATCTGTATCTTTCATTAGGTGTCTTGGACTTGTGATTTAATGATATTTAGATGCTACTATTTAATTGTGACGCTATGCTAGCGATGCTAATCAGTGTGGGGGGGGGGTGGGGGGTGCTCCCGGACCCGGGGTAGGTGCTCGGTAGAGGTTAACTACTGGCTGAACCCTACATCACAGCCATTGAAAAAGCACATGCCTCCAATCCCTACATCGTAGCACAACACGAGAGTAGTTTCATTATTACGATAGCGCCGGAGGGTAGGGCTGCCATCTTATCGGCTCTCAACCAATCATGCTATTTTGTTTGTTTTTCGCATTATTCCTAACTTGTTTTGTACATAATGTTGCTGCTACCGTCTCTTATGACCGAAAAGAGCTTCTGGACATCAGAACTGGGACTATTCAACTCAAATTGGGCGAGGAGTTCTTCTTCAATGAGTCGGACGCGAGGGATATGTTGCAGCCACCCGACCAGGCCCCGATCCCCGTGATTCGCCGGAGAAGGAAACAGAGATTTTGAGGCAAAAGATCAGGGTACCTTGCGAGGATCAGGCGACGAGTGGCTAATCTGCCCTTGCCTTCCGTTCTGCTAGCTAACATTCAATCACTTGAAAATAAATGGGACGAACTGAAAGCACGTATATCCTACCAACTTTACATTAAAAACTGTAATATCTTATGTTTCACTGAGTCGTGGCTGAATTAAGAAATTAAGAACATACAGTTGGGGGTGTGGTTTCAACATGGCTACGTAAAGACATGTTCCGAGGGCTCTCCACTGAGGGCTGATACTTTTATGTTTTAACTTTATCTTTATCTTTAACTTTAACTTTATCTATCAAAACGAGAACACATTTTACACACCTACTGACTCTAGCAACATTCGGGTGACATTATTGGATATGTCTGGAACCGGGAAAATGAGACGAAACGGTAAACAAGAAGACGTGACAAAGTCTAGCAAAAAGATGGCGGATGCTGGCGTTATGGAGATGCTAGTCACCATCCGTGCAGAAATGGCTACGCTACTCTCTGATTTCATGACCGAACTTCGTTCCTCTGTGTCAAGTCTACAAGCTGAAATTTTGACAGAAGTCCAGTCAGCTATGGCAACACTACAAACAACTTTCGCAACACAAAACCCAAAAAATAAAGGATATGGAAACGTCGTTGACCGACATAGATAAACAGCTTACTGAATTGGAAACCAAAAATGAGGAGCTTACCTCCGAGAACGTGAAGTTAAAGGTTGTCTAGATGAACAGGAAAACCGTTCTCGGAGACAGAACATACGTGCGGTCGGAATCACAGAAGGGACGGAAGGACACAATCCTACTGAGTTCATGGCCACTTTCTTGCAAGACTTCCTCGGCAAAGAGACATTTGACCGTCCCCCAGTCATCAACAGGGCGCATCGCACTCTAGCGGTAAAACCACAGCCCGGTCGTCCTCCCAGAGCAATGCTGGTCTGCCTTCATTACTTCCAGACCAAAGATAAAATTCTTCGGACCTCCTGCGAAAGAAGACAACTGATCCAAGACAACTGATCTAAAATGGCAAGCTGATCCATATCTTCCCAGATGACTCTGCAGATCTGGCAAGACGCAGAGCTGCATACAAAGATGTGAAATCCCACCTTCACAAGGCAGGAGTCAGATTTGGCCTGATACACCGGGCTAAACTGAGGATTACTTTCCAGGGGGCTAGCCACATATTTTAAGATCCCCAGTCTGCGCTCACCTTGTACCGGGACAATATCCACGCTACAGCGGCACAGAACCCAGAGCCGTGAAGGTTGCTAGTTGTGTTATTAGGGTGCACACATGGTCAGTGTATAGACATGAACGTGAGTAACTCTTATTTGCCCTAGCAAAATAATGCACCACATATGGCTGAATACCTCGGGATGGAACCGTCTACCATGCCATGGCATTCAAAGTAATCGTTAGAAGAGTTATGGTGTAATGTAACTAAGCTTTTCATTTATATAACTAGTGAGGTTCTTTAAAGAAAAATTAGGAATGAATAAGCCAAATCCCAATGACGGTCCTGTTAATTTGCTCATTTAGTCGGGTCTCAAGGTAGGCACATTTATTAGGCGATATTCATTTACTTTAGTGACGCAATTTTGTATTTTTTTCATTATATAGGCTAGGCTTCATGTGATTGTATGGTGTGTCTATTCGAACACGTGCATGTGAGTGCAATAGCAATAATGCTTAGGACAATTTAAAAGATTTAGGTTATTCCGTTTTCCTCCACATGTCCATAGATGTATGTTAATTCCCCTTTATTCAACATAGGAGACATAGGACTTCTTAAAAACCCTTAATGGGCTTCCTGTTAGTAAAGTGACAGAAAACAGGGTAGGACCTGTTTTTGGGGTCTGTTGTTTCATTTGGGGACTCGGCAGTGTGGGTTTTCTAAATTTATTTGTTTGTTTTATTTTGGTTTAGGGTTACACAAACTTCTTGTAAATTGTTTTCGTTTTTGTGATGCACTACTTAGTCTGGGTTAAGTTATTCTTTAATACTACTGTAACATAAATAGTTCATTTAAAACAGTCTCCTGGAATGTTCGGGGCAGTGTGTATGTGGTCAAGAGGAAGAAAATTCTAACATTCTTCAAGGAAAGGGTTTCAATTGCTATGCTACAGGAGACCCATTTATCCTCAACAGAACATGCTAAACTGAAGAGGGACTTTGTCAGCCAGGTGTACTTTTCTTCTTTTAGTTCAAACAAAAGAGGCACTGCCATCCTCAAATAAAAATGTCCCATTTATATTTGAGCACCACGATAAAGATCCTGAAGGGGGATTTATTTTGATTACAGGTAATATACCTGGTCACCATTTTTACTAGACTAAATGTATATGGCCGAACACAGACTCCCCCAAATGTCTGACATGATTTCATTATTTAATTAACCAACAATGCAAGGGACTTGGGTTTATTTCAGAGGATTTTAATTGTACTTTGGGTAAATTGGATAAATCATCAACTGCTGCAATCTTGAATCATAGAGTCTCAAATGCTCTCAGAGGTGTTTGTGATTCGTGTGGTTCAGTAGACGTTTAGAGAGAGCTAAATCCTAATGTCAGAAACTATACTTTCTACTCTAGACCCCATAGTTCATATTCTAGATTGGACTATTTTTCATGCCCTCTATTTACATGCATGTTGTCCAGTCATGTGCTATTGGTTCTGTAGTAATTTCCGACCATACTAGAGTGTATATAGATATTGAAATTGGCAAAACAATTCCCAAAACGTGATATTGTAGACTTAATACGTCTCTGCTTAACAATGAAGGATTCTGCTCTGTGATAAATTATCACATTACTGGCTCGACAACCAACCAAAGCAACCAAAAGGGGTCATATCATTTCCCAAGCCTCTCTGATCAAGAAGCTTAGAATTGAAAATAGGGAAAAATTGGAGGCTGAAGTAAAGCATTTAGAACTTCATAAACAACCAACCCAGGCGAACTGGAATTCACTAGCTTAAGTTGAGGCCAAACTCAATGTAGAGCATACAAAACATATACAAAAAATTGTTGTTTTTTACCAAGCAAAAATATTATGAGTTTGGCAACCGCCGAGCCGTCTACTTGCACACCAACTTAAATAATAACAAAATTAAAGACCTATTAATCGTATACGAATGGCAGATGGCTCCACTTCTTATGATCAATTGCTTATCAAAAATAAGTTTTGCAACTTCTATAAATCTCTTTATACTTCACAATGTACAAGATCGAACAACGAAATGACAAAATATCTGCCTAAGATAACCTTCCCCACTATATCAGATGAGCACAGAAATAGACTAAATGCTCCCTTTACTCCTGAAGAGGTTTTGTAAACTATTAAGGCAATGCCTTCTGGCAAGGCACCTTAGACGGCTTCCCGGCAGATATGCCCTATCTTCATGCCTGCTCTAAAGGATATGTTTGTGTTGATGGAATTTATATGTTTAAAGGAATGATTAGAATATTCCACCCCAAAACTATATAATTGTATGTAACTGATTAGAATCATCAATGAAATACATTAGAATCATCAAATTATTATTAATGATGTGTGTAGTCTTAGTCAGTAAAATTATAATAAATTATGTGTAGTTTTAGTCAGAATTAGGGTAAAACAATATATCTGTACAATATGTCTCTATATTATCTTAACCTGTTTGGGCTGCAGGGGCAGTATTGAGTAGCCGGATAAAAGGTGCCCATTTCAAACGGCCTCGTACTCAATTCTTGCTCGTACAATATGCATATTATTATTACTATTAGATAGAAAACACTCTCTAGTTTCTAAAACCGTTTGAATTATATCTGTGAGTAATACAGAACTCACTTTGCAGCAAACTTCCTGACAGGAAGTGGAAAATCTGAAATCGATGCTCTTTTCTAGGGCCTGCCTATAAATGTCCTTGATATATATCAGTATACATGGACTTCATACGTCTTCCACTTTTCTTTGTCCACCATTTTTTCTCAACACAAGTAGCTATCACCAATTCGGCCAAATAAAGATATTGATAGCCACTAACCAAGAAAAAACCTCATCAGATGACAGTCTGATAACATATTTATGGTATAGGATAGGTTTTGTTAGAAAAATGTGCATATTTCAGGTATAAATCATAGTTTGCCTTTGCAGCCACCATCACAAATCTCACCAAAGCGACTAGAACTACTACAGAGAGCAACTTGTATTACCAATTTACTCATCATAAAACATTTCTTAAAAATACACAGCACATAGCAATGGAAAGACACAGATCTTGTGAATTCAGACAACATTTCAGATTTTCTAAGTGTTTTACGGCGAAAACACAATAAATCGTTATATTAGCATACCACATATGTAAACGTTACCCGACCATTGATTCAAGCCAAAGAGAGCGATATCGTTATCATCGCCAAAATATATTAATTTTTTCACTAACCTTCTCAGAATTCTTCAGATGACACTCCTGTAACATCATATTACAACATACATATAGAGTTTGTTCGAAAATGTGCATATTTAGCCATAAAAAAACGTGGTTATACAATGACAATACTAGCAAAACTAGCCTGAAAATGTCGGTTGCCATCTTTCACAGTGATCTTGTCTCATGGATATCTATTCATAAACTTGACTAAAAAAATATAAGTTGGACAGCTATCGAAAGACAAATTAGTTCTTAATGCAATCGCTGAATTACATTTCTAAAATTATCCTTACTGTGCAATACAGGGTTCGCAGCTATGCCAAAAAAAATGGCGGAATATGCGTTTAAAATTTTTCTACAGAACAACGATTTATCATCTTAAATATTTCTTACTATGAGGCGATCTTCCATCAGATTCTTGGGCAATGTATCCTTTCTTGGGTCTAATCTTCTTTTGGTCGAAAGATGCCCTCTGTCCGTCGAAATGCCCAATAACGTTCGACCGGGACCCCGAAACGTGCCCGGCTCTTCAAAGAGCATCACATAGAAATGCCTCAAAATCGCACTAAACGGATATAAATTGCTATAAAACGGTTTAAATTAACTACCTTATGATGTTTCTAACACCTATAACGAGTAAAAACATGACCGACGCTATATTACTGGCTAAACCAAGGCTTGGAAAAAGGCCAGTCAGATATCCTTCTTGCGTTGAGCGCAGAGTCCAAAAGAACGCTACTTCCGGTATTTTGTGATTTATGGAGGCACTGATTGCGCAATCGACTCCATTCAAAGCGTCATCACGCACTGACACCCAGGGGAAGACGTAAGCAGTGTCTGTTTCTCCATAGCATTAACAGTGACCTTTAAACTGACTCCAGATCAGTGGCCAAAATGTTTGAAAACTGACTCCCTATCATGAAAAGTGCTGTAGATTGAGTTCTGTTTCACTCAGAGACAAAATTCCAACGGCTATAGAAACTAGAGAGTGTTTTCTATCCAATAATAATAATAAAATGCATATTGTACTAGCAAGAATTGAGTTCTAGACAGTTTAATCTGTAGAGCAAATTATGCTAAAGCGAAACAGCACCCCCTATAGTTGCAAGAAGTTAATGTGTGAAAGTTAAATATTTCAAAAATATATGTTTTGAATTTCGCGCCCTGTACTTGAAGTGGCTGTTGTCATATTGATCCCGACTTAGGGCTTGCAGCCATAAGAAATTTATACACAGGCTGTCTGAGCAAGATTCAGTGCTGACCTTGGCTAGGGGCCACTGAGAGATTTGAGGGAGGACAGGGAGTGCTTCTCATGGCCCCTAATCTTTGTCGGCTGGGTATTGATACAGTATGTGCGTAGGATACCTACTGTTTGTGTGCTAATGTATGTGCGTATGAATTATGTTTGTGTACAAAAGTATGTACGTAAGGAGCTAGTATAAAATTAATGGTTTTGTACAATAAACTAGCGCTCTCGTAAATAAACTTTCTGACTATCGTAGCTGGGCCTCCGTCTGTTTCATTCAACCAGTATCTTACAGATTCTGGTTTGCAGACTGAGTAGTTTAATTGAATTGGGTTATGAACACTGAGAACATAATTCTCCTGACAATCCGGCTCAAAGGACCAAATTGTCACGAGAATTATGTTCTCAGTGTTCATAACCTAATTCAATTAAACTACTCAGTCTGCAACCCAAAATCTGTGTCACGGCTGTTGAAAGAGGAGGACCAAGGTGCAGCGGGTTGAGAGTACATTTTCTTTTATTGAATAAAAGATGACGCCGAACCAAAACAATAAACACTACAAAAAAACAAACTTTCAAGCTCAAAGGCCATGTGCCCTAAACAAAGTCAACTTCCCACAAAATTAGGTGGAAAAAAGGGCTACCTAAGAATGGTTCTCAATCAGAGACAACGATAGACAGCTGCCTCGGATTGAGAACCACACCCGGCCAAACACAAAGAAATACACAACATAGAACATAGAATACCCAAACCAAAATAGAGACATAAAAAGGATCTCTAAGGTCAGGGCGTGACAGTACCCCCCCAAAGGTGTGGACTCTGGTCGCAAAACCTAAACCTATAGGGGAGGGTCTGGGTGGGCATCTACCCGCGGCGGCGGCTCAGGTGCGGGACGCAGGCCCCGCTCCACCGCAGGCTCACCCCACTTTGGTGGCACCTCTGGTGCGGGGACCCTCGTCACCAACCCCGAACTGGGAACCCTCGTAGCGTGCCCCGGACTGGGCACCCTCGTAGCGGGCCGGATTAATAAACTGTTGTTACTTCAACGTTGTCTGCATCTGGGTGTTACCTGAAACGTGATATTATCAAACAGAGGACAGACCTGAAAAATACATTTCAATTTCAAATAATTGAAGCATCTACGAACACATTTTTTGTTTGAACGTAGTTGTAGTAAATCATGGGAAAATTGCATTTTACATTTTTAGTTCAGAAACAAACTGTTTGACAAATTTGCAAATATACTTGTGGTATCATTATTTTGTAATCATTAATAATACCATTTAATCTATTTTTGGTTGTATTTTTTGACAATGAAATTACTAGATTATTATTCTAAAGATTTTTCTTCCATTTTCTTAGTTTCAATTAAAGCTAAAGCTGAGTACACATGTTTCTGCCATGTTAGATAATAACACACATTTAAAAAAATCACTTAAATAAGTGACACATTTGACCTGACCTGGTCATGTCACGACTTCGGTGGAAGTCGGTTCCTCTCCTTGTTCGGGTGGCGTTCGGCGTCACCTGTCTTCTAGCCATCGTCGATCCACTTTTCATTTTCTATTTGTTTTGTCTTGTTTTCCTACAAACCTGGTTCTCATTTCCCTCATTAAGTGTTGTGTATTTAACCCTCTGTTCCCCCCATGTCTTTGTGTGGAATTATTTGTTGTAAGTGCTTGTGCACATGGTTACTGGTTCGCGTCGGGTTTTGTACCCATGTTGGTATTTTCTTTATGCCGTTGGTTTTGAAATTAAACTGCTCCGACTATTACCTAGTTCTGCTCTCCTGCGTCTGACTTCACTGCCACCAGTTACGCACGCCTTACAGGTCAGGAATAACTCAGGGCCCTATCCATCCCGAACACGTTCCACACAACATGGCATATTCTCTTCAGTCATTGTAAAGTCTTGTCATAACCAATGGATTACATTTGCATGTCAGGTGTGGTCTATCAAGTGAGGGGATGGGCAACATCAGTTTACAGACTGGAGCACTGAGGTGTGTGGGTGAGAATGAGTGGTTCCGGGTTTATTCCTCAAATATTAACTTTTATTTCATCAAATTAATCAAATCCAATGAGTGTCACCAGTACTTCTATAATTAATGTGAGGAGGCTACAGCTAACAAAGACTGAGCAAATGTCAGAGGACACTACTGTCACGTTCTGACCATAGTTCTTTTGTGTTTTCCTTGTTTTAGTGTTGGTCAGGACATGAGCCGGGTGGGCATTCTATGTGTGTCTAGTTTGTCCGTTTCTATGTATGGCCTGATATGGTTCTCAATCAGAGGCAGGTGTTAGTCATTGTCTCTGATTGGGAACCATATTTAGGTAGCTTGTTTTGTGTTGGGGTTTGTGGGTGGTTGTCTTCTGTCTTTGTGTTCATTGCACCAGAGAGGACAGTTTTCGGTTTTGCCACATTTGTTATTTTGTATTGTGTTCATGTTCAGTTGTTTATTATTAAATCATGGACACTAACTACGCTGCGTCTTGGTCCGATCCCTGCTACACCTCCTCTTCAGACGAAGAGTAGGAAGGCTGCCGTTACAACTACATTAACCTTTGCATACACATGTTGGACTCTTTAGTAAGCCTTGTATACTATTTGATAAATTACTTATATTTCTTTGAGCATGTCAAGGACATACTATATTATTTTTGTCGAGCATGTAGTACCACCAACCAGCTCTGTGTTTAATTAGTAGGTCTACAGTATCAATACCGATAAAATCTCATCAATGACATTGGTAGGTGTGGTTCCTGTCACACTGATTAGGATATCTGCATGGCATGTGGTCCTTGGGTGTAGCTACAGAGGTTGGCTTTGTGATATGCCACACAGGTGTGTTGGCAGGTATTTGTTGTAGCCTATAGATACCTAGCTCAGTTCTAAGGAAAGGAAAAATCACAAAACAACCGGGAAGAGAGGAGACACACAGCAGTCAGTTTAGATTACATTTATCTCTATGCAGTCAACATCATCCTGAGTCTACCCACCAATCGCTATGTCCTGTGGTTAATACTGACTGGAGTCGGAGGGACGATGGCCTCGGAGTTCTTTGCTCTCAACTTGGCTGTATCTGAGTTCCTCTACTGCCTGTGTACTGTCTTTGTTTTTGTCTACATACACCTCCCTATTCCTCCTCTCATAGCTCTAGCATCATTCTCTTTAGTGGTTTTATATTCCCAGGCCGCCCCCTATTCCAGTGCTGTATATGTTTTGAGTGCTACCTGGCAGTGGTCAACCCTGAGATACAAGCTGAGGTGTTCTGGATTGGTTTAGCTGGTTTTGATTGGGTTCTGTTTTACTGATATGCTTGTTAAACAGCCAAATGCGCCCCTGCCTACTTTGCTATTTAGCTAAAGAATCCCTGTGTCGTGTAGTCACACGGGAGACCTGGGTTCAATTCCCCGACGGGGAGACAGGAGTAGGCTGTCCTTGTAAATAAGACTTTTTTCTTAACTGACTTGCCTAGTTAAATAAAGGGTACACTAAGAGCATAACATTTCTAATTGTAGTCTAACCAATACCCAAATGGAGATTCAGTGAGGCATTTTCAAGACCCGTCCCCATGCTTGTCTCAGAGCAGCACGAAACGGTGCTAAAATAGTCGTAGGATATTGCTTCAAATCTTATTGTTTCTAACTTCAATATGCTCTTTAAACACTGGAGTGATAGATGTGCAGAAGATGAATGTGCAAGTAGAGATACTGGGGTGCAAAGTAGCAACAAAAAAAAAACAGTATGGGGAGAACCGTGTGCTGAAAGTTTGGCAAAAATAGGATATACATTTGCATATTTGTTCAACCCACCAAATTTGCACCACTTCTGTAAAAGGATAGGGTATAGGGTTCCATTTCGGACACAGACCAGAGCACAGACAAGAAGAGTGTGTGCCACCATGCCTGCCTGCCTGCACTAGTGTGAAGTATATAATATTTCCCTTGACCTGACATGCAAATAGTCTGTTTACTCTGACTGGACACAAGCCCATTTAACTTCTTGATGATAGGGTGCAGAATTTTCACTTAGGGAAAAATAGAGTGCGCAATTTCAACTTCGTGCTACTCATCCCCAGAATATAAGATATGCATATAATTAGTAGATTTGGATAGAAAACACTCTGAAGTTTCTAAAACTGTTTGAATCATATCTGTAAGTATAACAGAACTTATATAGCAGTCAAAACCCTGAGGACTAACTTTTTTATTGTTAAGTTCCTCTATGTTCAATGGATTGTTTTGGGCAAACCAGAATTCTAATCAGTAAATGCGCAGTTTCTACTGCTTCCACTGGATGTCGCCATTGTATGGAAAATGGTTAAGGTTTTTTCTTAGTGAGGTGAACAAGATATTGACCCGGAAGTGGAGGGACGTCGTTTGTTTATGTTTGAGATTTGGGCAAGACGTGAAATGTTCCGTGAGTTTGTTGATATCCTGTATTGAAAACAGATTGACCTGTCTTCAATTTGATCGATTATTAACGTTTACAAATACCTTAAGCTGTATTACAAAAGTACTTTGAAATGTTTTGGCAAAGTTTAGAGGTAATTTTTTTTTAGATATTGTGTCGTGATTTTGTTCAAATTGAACGCTGTTTTTCCTGGTACAACGGCGCCAAATAAATGGACAATTTGGATATATATGGATGGAATTAATCGAACAAAAGGACCATTTGTGATGTTTATGGGACATATTGGAGTGCCAACAAAAGAATCTCGTCAAAGGTAATGCATGATTTATATTTTATATTAGCGTTTTGAGTAGCGCTAGCATGGTTGAAATAGGCTACACTCTCTTGTTTACATTGGGCTATCATCAGATAATAGCATCTTATGCTTTCGCCGAAAAGCCTTTTTGAAATCTGACATGTTGGCTGGATTCACAACGAGTGTAGCTTTAATTTGATATCTTATATGTGTGATTTAATCAAGTTTAATTTTATATAATTTTTTTGAATTTGGCGCTCTACATTTTGACATGGCTGTTGGGACGCAAGCGTCCCATCTATCCCAGAGAGGTTAACTTCTTTGGGATAGGTGGCGGTATTTTGACATCCGGATGAAAAGCGTGCCCAAAGTAAACTGCCTGCTACTCAGGCCCAGAAGCTAGCTTCTACTGCCTCTGAAACCCGGATCCGGGATCCCCCCCCACCCCCCCACACACTGATTAGCATAGCTAGCATAGCTTCACAATTAAATAGTAGCATCTAAATATCATTAAATCACAAGTCCAAGACACCAGATGAAAGATACAGATCTTGTGAATAACCCCATCATTTCTGTTTTTTAAAATGTTTTACAGGGAAGACACAATATGTAAATCTATTAGCTAACCACGTTAGCAAAATACACCATTTTTCCTTTGTCCACCATTTTCTCTCTCCACCAGTAGCTATCACCAATTCGGCTAAACTAAGATATTGATAGCCACTAACCAAGAAAAAACCTCCTCAGATGACAGTCTGATAACATATTTATGGTATAGGATAGGTTTTGTTAGAAAAATGTGTATATTTCAGGTAGAAATCACAGTTTACAATTGCACCCACAGTCACAACTGGACTAGAATTACTAGAGAGAGCAACGTGTATGACCAATTTACTCATCATAAAACATTTCATAAAAATAGACAAAGCATAGCAATGGAAAGACACAGATCTTGTGATTTCAGACAATATTTCAGATTTTCTAAGCGTTTTACAGCGAAAACACAATAAATCGATAAGTTAGCATACCACATGTGCAAACAATACCAGAGCATCAATTCAAGCCAAAGAGAGCATAACGTAGCATAACGTAATCATCGCCAAAAGATATTAATTTTTTCACTAACCTTCTCAGAATTCTTCCGTTGACACTCCTGTAACATCATATTACAACATACATATATTGTTTGTTCGAAAATGTGGATATTTAGCCATAAAAAACCGTGGTTATACAATTACGATGGTAGCAAAACCAGCATGGAAAAGTCGGTCGCCATCTTTCAGAGTGATCTAGTTTAATCAATAGCTAATCATATACTTGACTAAAAAATACAGGCTTGACAGGAATCGAAAGACAAATTAGTTCTTAATGCAATCGCTGATTTACATTTCTAAAATTATCCTTACTGTGCAATACAGGGTTCGCCAAGCGAAGCTATAGCAAACAAAATGGCGGATTATGCGTTTAAAATATTTCGACAGAACAACGATTTATCATATTAAATATTTCTTACTATGAGGTGATTTTCCATCAGATTCTTGGGCAATGCATCCTTTCTTGGGTCTAATCTTCTTTTGGTCGAAAGATGTCCTCTGTCCGTCGAAATGACCACTAACGTTCGACCGGGACCCATAAACGTGCCCGGTGCTTGAAAGTGCATAACAAAGCAATGCCTCAAAATCGCACTAAACGGATATAAATTGCTATAAAACGGTTTAAATTAACTACGTTATGATGTTTCTAACTCCTATATCGAATTAAATTACAGACGGATACATTTCACGTTGATAACCGAGCCTTTGAAAATGGCATCCGGAGGTCCCTTCCTGGTAAAGGCGAGCGTCGAAAGGGGGGCTACCCTCACTCCTTGGTCTTTTATAACCTCTGAGAGCTACGTAGAAGGCCCATTCCACTTCTCATTGGTTACTGACATCCAGGGGAAGGCGGGTGCAGTTCGTGTCGTTCCATAGGATACACAGAGACCTTAAAAACTGATCTGAAACCTGAGCTTCGCTCTCAGACCTTTCACTGTCTGTCATGGATTTCGCTGTAGAAAGTGTTCTGGGTAACCCACAGACATAATTCCAACATTGTATGAAACTAGAAAGTGTTTTCTATCCAATAGAATTAATAATATGCATATTGCACGAGCAAGAATTGAGTACTAGGCAGTTTAATTTGGAGACGACAAAATGCTAATTCAGAACAGCACCCCCTGTAGTTGCAAGAATTTGGTAGATTTGGATAGAAAACACTCTAAAGTTTCTAAAACTGTTAAAACAATGTCTGTGAGTATAACATAACTGAAATGGCAGGCAAAACCCTGAGGTTATAAAAATAAAAAAAGATTCAGCATACCACTGATTTCAATGGCTGGCACTTTTATAATAGGGCAAAATTGTCCCCGATTGCAGTTCCTAGGGCTTCCACTAGATGTCAACAGACTTTAGAAAGAGTTTCAGGCTGGTTTTTGGAAAAATGAGGGAGAAGTTGTAGTTTTTCTAAGTGGCTCCCATTTTGTCTGTAGTGTTTCCAAGCGCATGGCCGAGAGAGCGAGTTCTTTTTGTTTATCTCCGGTAAAGACAATAACGACTCTGTCTTAAATTGTATCATTTATTTGCGCATTAGGGTACCTAAGGTTTGATTATAAACGTTGATTGACTTGTTTGGATAAGTTAATTGGTAACGTTTGGGATTCATTTTGTATGCATTTTGAAGGAGGGAAACCGAGTGGATTATTGACTGAAGTACGCCTGCTGAACTGAGTTTTTATGGATATAAAGAAGGCCTTTATCGAACAAAAGGACCATTTGTAATGAAACTGGGACCTTTTGGAGTGCCAACAGAAGAAGATCTTCAACGGTAAGGCATATATTATATCGCTATTTCTGAGTTTCGTGTCGCAACTCCCTGGTTGAAAATGATTTGTTATGCATTTCTGTGCTGGGCGCTGTCCTCAGAAAATTGCATGGTTTGCTTTCGCCGTAAAGCCTTTTTTAAATCTGACACGGCGGCTGGATTAACAACAAGTTAAGCTTTATTTTGATATATTGCATTTGTGATTTCATGAAAGTTAAACATTTATTGTAATTTAATTTAAATTTCGCGCTCTGCAATTTCACCGGATGTAGGCTAGATGGGACGCAAGGAGTTTTAGGAGATCCAAAAGGGTATGCATCTAATAGTTGTATTTATTTTTAATGACTGCGTGATTAATGGATTGTTTCTGCTCTATCAACAGTAACAGACATGAGTGGTTCAACAGAAGCATTTATTGAATATGAAGGATTCAAAAATGAAAAGAAAACGTGCAAGAAAACAGTCTTTATTGACATTTGTTTAACCTTTGAAAACATGTTGGTCTTATCGTCCAATCTCACTATTAAATACTGACACAAATATGCAATGTGAAGCACTAGCAAGAATCTTCCCAGATAAGAGGGAATGAATCAAATCTAGGGTTACAAAATTCTGGATTTTCTAGTTATTCCCTCCTGATTACGGGAATCTTCCGACCAGGATTTATGTAGTAACCTTTAGGTAACTTAACCGGAATATTGTAACCTTAATCAAAACACATACATTTTTTTGCCAGCGCATCTACAACTACAAACCTCTTCACAAGATATCAAATAAAATTTGTAAAGAAAAAGGTTACAATTGGCCCTCTGTATCAGGTGAAACTGGGGGTATCAACTCTCCCTCAGAGACCTCTGATAAAGGGAAGTTTCCCAGCCCTGTGGAGGTAGTGGAGGGGCTGCACAAACCCACTGACCACACTGATGAAGAGACAAATATATGTGGCATAAAGGAACTGCCCTGCATCTAATATTCCAATAAAAGGGAAAACCATTAACCATGGGAGGAGGTTTGCCATCATAGACACCAGAATAATCAAAATTATCTTAAACGCCCTCATCTTCATGTTATTTGCCCCCTCCCTCTCCCTCTCCCCTTCCCCAGGCCCAGGCTGTTTCAGAGCCCTGAGAACTGAGAGGCAGCAGAATAACATCAATGAAATTAAGATCAGAACTTCACCCAAAGACACATAATATATTACCTTTTGGTGGTGTACAATCATAATAGTAAAACAGAACCCAATCACAACAAACCAAATCAATCCAGAACACCACACCTTGTGTCTCAGGGATCTGTACTTCAGGAAGACCACAGGGTGGACAACTGCCAGGTAGCGCTCAAAACATATACAGCACTGGAACAGGGGGCGGCCTGGGAGAATAAAACCATCAAAGAATGATGCTACAGCTAGGAGAGGTGGAATAGGGCGGTGTATGTAGACAAAGACAAAGACAGCACACAGGCAGTAGAGGATCTCAGATACAGCCAAGTTAAGTGCGAAGAACTCTGAGGCCACCGTCCCTCCGGCTCCGGTCAGTATCAGCCACAGGACGTAGCCATTGGTGGGTAGACTCAGGATGAGGTTGACTGCATAGCAGGCAGTGTTTAAAGCGTAACCTGGCTCCAGATAGCCAGAGAGGACAGTGGAATGGTTGGAAGAGTTCATTTTTGTGCAATCTCAGATATGAATTGCTGGCTTTAATATTCCAATGATCACACAGAAATTCAGAGAGAGAGAGAGAGAATCATCATGTTAACTCTTCATATCAAAGGCACATCAGAAAAACATCATTTAGAAAATTAGTCAGTGTCTGCACTTTCCAATGAAAATAACCTACATTTAATTGTAAGGAATTTAAATACAAACATTTCACTCAGTTACGTTGCTTATATTAGAGCCTAAAAAGTGTAATCCAACCTGGACTCTGTGATTGGTGTCTCTTCTCTTCCCAGTCCCTTTGCGATTGTGTCTCTCCTTAGATCTGAGCTTGGTACAACTATAGGCTACATCATCTACCTGCCATCAAACCTGTGTGACATATCACATTGCCATCCTCTGAAGCTACACAAAAGGTTCACATGCCATGCAAATATCCTACTCAGTGTGACAGGAACCACACCTATCAATGTGATTGATGAGGATGTGTTGCTGTTGCTAGTGTAGGCCAACTTGGTTTAAGCTACTAAATGCTATCCAAAAATAATATATTTTCTTGATATGCTAGAATATGCCAGATGTTATTTATCAAGTTGTTAACAAGGCTTACTGTAGATACAGAGTTCTAAAGTGGGCAAAACATGTATGCAAAGGTTAATGAAATGTCCTCTGACATTTGCTAATTCGTTGTTAGCTGTAGCTTTCTCATATAGTATTACTAGCGTCACCCTGACATATGAGCATTAAATCATTGATTCTGATTCATTCGATTCAATACAATTTTCTTGTTGAGGAATGCAACACAGAGCCACTCATCCTAGCACCTCAGTCACTACCGTCTGTAAACTGACGCTACACATCACGTCACTTGATGGACCACACCTGACATGCAAATGTGATCCATTGGTAATGACAACAATTCAGTATGATTGAAGAGAATATGCTGGGCTCTGTGGAAAGTGTTATGGATGGATAGGGCCCTGAGTTATTCTTGACCAGGTCAGGTCAAATGTGTCACTTATTTCAATTATGCCTTTTTTAAATTTTATAACCAGGCAGACAAATGTGTTTACTCAGCTTCAGCCTTTATTGGAAATAAGAAATGGTTAAAATCTACAGTAATAATTCTAGTGATACTATTGTCATCAACAATACAACCAAAAAAATAGATGGAGGTAGTATTAATTATGAAAAAGTAATTCTACCTCAAGTTCATCTGCAGATCCATCACAGTCTGTTTCCTATTTAAAATCTGAAATGCAATTTGTCTATAGCATACTAGAACTACATTCAAACAAATGGGTACATTTTCTTCCTTAGATGCCTCAATTATATTAAATAGTTTCGGATCCATTCCTCTGTTGGATTAGACTTGTTTGGTCAGCATTTTCTAACAGTGAAAAATATAATATCAGTTTAAAATAGATTTTGAGATCTACATTTAACAGTGATCGAGGTCTATAAGATCCACATAGTGGCTCAGCCTTCTTCAACTTACAGAAAACAAATCTGATCGATAGCCAATTGGAGGAGGGAGGGTCTCGCTAGACAGCTTTGACACCGTGCTGGATAGACTAACAACCAACATGTAGTTTTACATGCTGTTCAGAAGATAAACCGCTGAGGGGAGGTTTTGGCAACAAGGAAGCTGAAGGTAGTGAGTGTCCTGTTCGATGTCACTGCTATGAAGTATGGCATCAACAAGATATTTAGTTTGACTTAATCTGATTTCTGTCATACATCATTTTCAAAATCAAAACTTGGCAAAGTACAAAAAAATATTATTGTGTGATAGATTATGTAGGAATAGCATTTTTAAAAAGGAGATAAGTAGTGGACATAATAAAATAATAAAACTGAAATTGTATAAACTTTTAGATAGTTAATAATGAATAAGTTAGTCCTGTTGACCTTTCTTTCAATTCAATTATTAAAAAAATATTAAATTGTAGCTAGGGGACTTTGAAGCACCTGTTTGCCGATCTTGGAGTAAAATGACAATAGCAAAGACTATAGTAAACACCACAGAAACGGATTTGGCAATTTCAGCTATTGTGGGAAGCCAGCAAATACAAATGAAAACATGAACAATATTAAAATGCCAAAAGTTTGCAGCTTACAATGTGTAAATGGTGAACTCATACAGCTGTCAACCCTTGTCACTGCAATCCATTTCACATTTGCTACCTGACTAGCTAGCTACCTGGTAGATTGAAGCCCATTATAGAATGATAGAAGACAATAGATGATAGAAGTCCAAATTCTTCTGTAAAAACCCTGCACACTGTGTGTATGTGTGCGTGTGTGCGTGTGTGTGTGTGTGTGTGTATCCAGCCAGCCAGGTAGAAAAATGGCAGAAAAAAATGTAAAAGATGGCCATCAGAGCACTTTTCAGTACAGCAAAACGCAAAGTAAGAACCCTTGTAGCCTAATATCTCAAAGACGAGTTGATAAAATGTTCATAAGAAAGAAGTGAAATGCTAATAGAAATGTTTAATAATGATTTAATCAGGCAGAGCAGGCAACAGATGGCACACAGACAGCAGAGCTGGGGACAGATAGGCATGGACAGACTGGCAGAGCCAAGGAGTCTCATGTAAGTTTGTTGAGTCTTTGTTTGGCAACATTCTGAAAGGTTCTCTTTTTTAGACTTGTAAAATTGGACAGTGCCAAGGATACCCCCATTCTGAAATTAAACTGGTGACTGAACCAAGATTTGTTTACGGCAATGGTATTGCTGTTGTGATTAATTGTGTAGTTTTGGGTACCAGTAGTTAGGAGTATGGCAAACACCTTATTTATTTTCGAGGAGACAGACTGTGTTGAGGGTGTTGAAATTGAAAAGAGCCAGGGAAAGAGATTTCAGATGACAGTGTCACTGCCACAGCAGGACCAGGTGTTAACCTTGTTGCCAGCAGCACCAGTATAGGGGACATTGGCACAGCATTGTCCAGTTACCTCAGTGATTTCACAAAACCAAATTGGCCAAACTCACATTTTATAGAACCGCAAACTCTTGCCAACAGTGTTGACGTTTCAAGAGAGATGGTTTTGCAATTTACCCTGGCTACATTATAATCCATCAGTAAAGGGAGTGTTGTGTTTTCACTGTAGCCAAGGGTTTTCTAGCCAGCCATCTTTTGGCCAAAGAGCAGATGCTGCCTTCATTAGTGCAGGATTTAGGAACTGGAGAAAAGCCATTGTAAAATTCACAGCACATCAAACTGCCAAACCCACCGCCACTTTGTAACTGTAACAGCACACCAGCTAAAACCAATCAGTGCCCAGTTATCCAGCGTGTGGGGTAAACAGCGGGAGGACGCAAGGCATTGCTTGATGAAAATTGTTAGTTCGGTGCAGCATGTAGCAAGACAGGAACAAGCTTTAGAGGCCACACGGATGACAGTGGGAATTTATACCAGCTTTTGAAACTTAGGGCAAAAGAGAATGATCCCATTTTACTGAAGTGGTTAATTGAGTGTACTACAATGTACACAGGCCCCAAAGCACAGAATGAAATTCTGAACATCATGGCCAATACAGTCATTCGAGGTGTTGCAGCTGAGCTTAGGTCTCTTTCGATTGTGCAATTTTCTGTAATTATTGATGGTACTAAAGATGTCTCTGGTGCTGAACAGGAGAATGTCTGCCTGCGTTATGTTAACCATGACCTTGTCCCTCACAAGGAGTTTATTGGGCTATACAGGGTGTAGGAGACAACAGGCGAGGGCAATGCGAAAGTGGCAACTGATGTGTTGTTGAGGCTCAATTTGCCCATGTCTGGCTTACGTGGGCAGAGTTACGATGGTGCCTCAAACTTGGCAGGAAAATACACAGGTGCACCGGCAATTGTGACTTACAGCAGCAGCCATTAGCCATCTATGTGCATTGTGGAGCACACTGTGTGAATTTGATTACACAGGCTGGCTGCTCAGCCTCCCCACTGATCCTGGATTCCCTTCCTTTGGTCCATCAGTTACGTGTCCTCTATGGCCAGTCAGGACAGTTTAAGAGCATGTTTGAATCAATTGCCACGTCCAAGATACACATCTGACCACCCTGAAACCCCTTTGTCCAACAAGGTGCTGTGCGGAATACTGCTATTAGAGCTGTGCCATGGCAGTATGAGCGGATAATAAACAGCCTAGAGGGGATGGAAAAAAATGCATCCAAGACAGCTTCAACTGCCAGTGGATTATTTGAGCATTTCAGCAGAGGCAAGACTGTGTTGGGCCTCACACTTGCCTCTGCTGTTCTTGGAGAGCTTGAATGCCTAAACATTTCACTGCAGAAGAAAACTCAGACTGTCTGTGGTATGCAGGCTGCAGTCGAGTGTGAGCGGTCATCTCTTAGGGGAAAGAGAAATGACAAAGCTGCCTTGCACTGTCTGAGAAAGCAACAACATTGATTGAACTCCATTGAATCCATTAAATCCATTGAGACACACTCAAAATGACTTGCTGGCAAAGTAGTGGATCACTATAGTAACCTGGGGATCCATGGAAAAAGTTAATTAAGTGAGTTAGCGTTTCACGAATTGACTAAAAGAATACCAGAACATCGATTTCATAGCAGTCACAAATTAATTAATTTCATCAGTCTCATTCTGAACGTCACATAATTCGAAATCTGCACCGAACCGCACACATTAACCTGTTGAGGACAGAGGGCGCTGTTTTCACTTTGGGGGAAAATCGTGCCCAATTTAAATGGCCTCGTACTCAATTCTTGCTCGTACAATATGCATATTATTATTACTATTGGATAGAAAACACTCTCTAGTTTCTAAAACCGTTTGAATTATAACTGTGAGTAAAACATAACTCCTTTTGCAGCAAACTTCCTGACAGGAAGTGGAAAATCTGAAATCGATGCACTGTTCTAGGGCCTGCCTATTAAACTGTCACCAGTTTCCTGTTTTCTGGAGAGCGCGTGAAAGGACCTGGATTTGCCTTCTGATAAGCTGTCGTTATGGACGACTAATATCTCCAGCTTTGATTTTATTTGATACATGTGACAATATCATCGTAAAGTATGTTTTTTCAATATAGTTTAATCAGATTATTGAAAAAAAATTCGGGAGTTTTGCCGTGTTCCGTTTTCTGAGTTTGTTGACGATGGAGAGATTCTCGCCACTTGGCAAGTGTGCTTGCTAAATCGAGAGGGAAAAAGGCCGTTCTAAAACCAAACAACGATTGTTCCCGACAAAGGACCCCTTGTAGAACATTCTGATGGAAGATCAGCAAAAGTAGGACCCATTTTATGATGCTATTTCATATATCTGTCGAACATGTTGTACTAGTCCTTTGCGCCCAGATTTTGGGTACTCTCTCGCTATACCTAAGCTGGATGTCGTAATGAAGTTATTTTTAGAATTCTAACACGGCGATTGCATTAAGAACTAGTGTATCTATCATTTCCTATACAACATGTATTTTTTAGTTATGGTTATGAATAGTTACTTGGTCAGAATATGTGTGTCAGAAAAAGTGTCAGAAAAATATCCGGATGTTGTAGGAAAAATATGCTACGTTAGCACAATGTATAACCACTGATTTCAGCTCTAAATATGCACATTTTCGAACAAAACATAAGTGTATGTATAACCTGATGTTATAGGAATGTCATCTGATGAAGGTTAGTCAAAAATTATATATCTTGCTGGTTTATTCGCTATCGCTAACGTGCCTATTGCTATCGCTAACGTGCCTTGATGAATGAATGCGGTAGTGTGGTAGGCTATTGAAGTAAGCTAATATAATGCCATATTGTGTTTTCGCTGTAAAACACTTAAAAAATCGGAAATATTGGCTGGATTCACAAGATGTTTGTCTTTAATTTGCTGTACACCATCGATTTTTCAGAAATGTTTTATGATGAGTATTTAGGTATTTGACGTTGGTGTCTGTAATTACTCTGGCTGCTTCGGTTCTATTTCTGACGATAGCTGTGATTGTAGCTGCATTGTAAAACTGATTTATACCTCAAATATGCACATTTTTCGAACAAAACATAGATTTATTGTATAACATGTTATAAGACTGTCATCTGATGATGTTGTTTCTTGGTTAGTTTGGTTGGTTCTTGGTTAGTTAGGTTGGCTTTGTGCATGCTACCTGTGCTGTGAAAAATGTCTGTCCTTTTTTGTATTTGGTGGTGAGCTAACATAAATATATGTGGTGTTTCGCTGTAAAACATTTTAGAAATCGGACATGTTGACTGGATTCACAAGATGTGTATCTTTCATTTGCTGTATTGGACTTGTTAATGTGTGAAAGTTAAATATTTCTCAAAAATATCTTTTGAATTTCGCGCTCTGCCTTTTCAGTGGAATGTTGGAGGAGTTCCGCTAGCGGAACGCCACATTCTGTAGCACTCAAATTCTTTTGATTATTTGTTTACTAACAAGCTAAATTATAATATAAGATACACATACACAAACAGTCTAGGTTATTGGTTAGAACTTAATACAATGTGAACAGGTCCCTAGCGGACAAACACAATTTGACACGTGTTACACAAGATGATGGTTTAAAGAAAGAGAGAGAGAGAGGTGAGAGAAAGCGCACGAGAGAAAAGCACACTTGGATACATTTGTAACCTGCTAACACCTTGCCCTGAACTGCCGCTCTTATGGGTCAGAATTATAATGAATGTATTTACTTGTTGAAGGTCTCCTTTGGGTATCTTTTCGTGGACCGAGTTCCGCTTATTGGGATAGGTTTGGCTGACGCCCTTTTCTTCCGATGGACGCGTATCCTTCGTTACCGGGTGTAAGTCTCTGATTGTCCACACGATGTCACAATGTCCTTTCTCTTGGTTGTCTGTTTCCTTGCACTCGTTCTGTGAGAGTAGTCTTATTCGGAGGACAATCAGCCGTGTCGACGCTCCCAGCTTGGGTAGGAGCGGCGTGAAGACAACCGATGATTTGAAGAGAATAACCGGTTGGTTCTTTTTCAACTCACCTTCTTAGATACAGTAATCAACCGTAGCCTTGATTGTTAAGAGGTTCCTTTGTCTTCTTCCCCGTGTTGCGTTTCGGGATCAAGACTAGTCGTGAACCTCGGCTGCAGCGCGTGGTAAACTTAGTCTGCATGTAAATTCTTAACTCAAATATTTTATACCTCCGGGTCACAAAGGGGCATTTTCGTCTTAATGACATGCTCTCTGGGATCCCTGGGGTGTAGCTCATTACAAGGCAAGGTATTAGAACTTACTAGTCTCTCGTTTAGACAACTAAAATCACAGCTCATTGTTACAAAAACATTCTCTTTGATCTGGATATTTTCTACACAACGCACAGTATGACAACATAATGTTCATATTATGAAAACTCTTCAAGCTACAATGTTTTCATTATAACATCGGCATTTAACTTTTAATAAGATAACAAAAGCGACATTCATTTTCATAATACATCTATCATTGTTACCACCATTTTGGCTGGAGAAATATAATGTCCCAAAGTCCATTTACTGCATGTAACAGTTCTGATGTAGGTTCTCCATAAGGCCCACACAGACATTCCAGTCCCAAACACTAAAGAACAAAGGATTCGTCTGCTGCCTTAAGATTTACAATGGCTTGAGGTGTCATAACCCTCCCCATCAATCCCTCTCTACCCCTTCCCCTCTGAGTGAGAGATGTCTCCGTAGAACTGTGATCCATGGTAACCTGACCCTCACAGGCCAGTCATGACACAGGTGTGGTCCATCAAGTGAGGTGATGGGCAGCATCAGTTTACAGACAGACTGAGGTGTGTGGGTGAGTGGTTGTGTGTTGTATCCCTCAAAAATGAATATATTGAATCAAATGATTCACTTCCAATGATTTACCGCCCACAGCTAACAAAGACTGAGCAGATGTCAGAGGACACTTAATTAACCTTTGCATACACATTTTGGTCTCTTTAGAATTCGATATCTACAGAAAGCCTTGTGTACAACATGATAAAACGTGTCTGTTTCTTCTAGCATGTCAAATTGTTTTATTATTTCTGGATAGCATGCAGTAACAAGTAGGCCTACAATAGCAACAGCAACACATCCTCATCAACCTTTTTTATAGCTGTGGTTCCTGTCACACTGAGTAGGATATTTGCATGGCATGAGGTCCTTGGGTGTAGCTACAGAGATTAGCAATGATATATGCCACACAGGTGTGTTGGCAGGTATTTGGTTTAGCCTATAGATGTACCTAGCTCAGTTCTAAGGAGAGACACAATCGTAAAAAGAACCTGAAGAGACGACCCACCAATCACGGACTTCAGGTTGGTTGACGCTTTTTTATCTCTGAGATTAGCAGTGGAACTGAAATAAGTGCCTTAGATATGAAGAGTTAACGTAGTGATGTTCTTGTCATGTCTGTCTGTCTCTCTCTTTCTCTCTCTCTCTCTCTCTCTCTTTTTTGCAGTGATCATTGGAACTTTCAAAGTGAGGTTTGATTGTTTAAAAAAAAAAATGAACTCCTACAACCATTCCTCTGTCCTCTCTGCCTATCTGGAACTTGATACCGCTGTTACCACGACCTGCTATGCAGTCAACCTCATTCTGAGTCTACCCACCAATGGCTATGTCCTGTGGCTGATACTGACCGGAGCCGGAGGGACGGTGGCCTCAGAGTTCTTTGCTCTCAACTTGGCTGTATCTGAGATCCTCTACTGCCTGTGTGCTGTCTTTGTCTTTGTCTACATACACCTCCCTATTCCTCCTCTCCTGGCTCTAATTACATTCTTTAGTGGTTTTATGTCCCACGGCCGCCCCCTGTTCCAGTGCTGTATATGTTTTGAGCGCTACCTGGCAGTTGTCCACCCTGTGGTCTTCCTGAAGTACAGACCCCTGAGATACAAGGTGGCGTGTTCTGGATTGGTTTGGCTGCTTTTGATTGGGTTCTGTTTTCTTTCTATGCTTGTAAAAGAACACAAAATTGTCGAATGTGTGTATTTGGCTCATATTCTGGTTTTAATTGCATTTATGTTATTCTGCTGCCTCTCAGTTCTCAGGGCTCTGAAACAGCCTTGGCCAGGGGAAGGGGAGAGAGGGAGGGAGGGGACAAATAACATGAAGATGAGGGCGTTTAAGATCATTTTGGTTATCTTGGTGTCTATGATGGCAAACTACCTTCCATGGGTAGCGGTTTTACCTTTTAATGGAATCTTTGATTTGCTGCAGGTAGTTTATGTCACATATGCGTGTCTCTTCATCAGTGTGGTCAGTGGGTTTGTGCAGCCCCTCCTCTACCTCCACAGGGCAGGGAAACTGCCCTTTATAAAAGGCCTCTGAGGGAGAGTTTATATTCCCAGTTTCATCTGATACAGAGGGTCAATTGTTACCTGTTTACAACTGTTATGTGATAGCTTGTAAAGAGTTTGGTAGTTGTAGATGCTCTGTCAAAAATATGTATGTGTTTAGGGTTGTAATATTCTGGTAACTTGACCTTAAAGGTTCTCCAGAAATCCTGGTCAGAAGATTCCATTAATCAGGAGGGAATAACTCAGAAATTTTGCAACCCTAGGTTTGAATCATTCCCTTTTATCTGGCAAGATTATTTATCAATCTTGTTGCTTGTCCTTCACATTGCATCTTTGTGTTTGTATTTAATAGTGAGAATGGACTAGAGGGCCCACATTTATTTTATGAATCCTTCATATTCAATAAATGCTTGTCTTGAACTACTCATGTCTTTTACTTTTTGTAAAGCAGAATATAAAAAATATATATATATTAGCGGTCTTTGCATGTACATTTGGGACTCTAAGATGGGTTTGAGTTCAGTCAGAGTAAACAGGCTATTTAAATGTCAGGTCAAGGGAAATATGATACACGACTGCAGGCAGGGGGCTAGACACTCCTCTTGTTGGTACTCTGGTCTGTGTCCGAAATGGCACCCTATACAATATAAAAGGCTCTGGTCAAAAGATGTGCACTATATAGGGAATGTGGTGCCATTTTGGACGCACCTTGATTAAATCTTCAGTGTGACGTAACACAGGTGGGGCAGGGAAGGGTCGGGTAGAGCAGAGATTTGGATCAGGTCCAGCGTCTGTGACAGGCACAACCACAACACTCCCCAGGGTACAAGGACGCTGCATCAATACAGGTTACACAAACATTTCTTATTTTTTTTACATTACAATTTCAATTTAAACCCCCAACTGAATAAAAACATAAAATATAGGAAAATATATTGTTAAGGATTTTATCTCCCCTTAAAATCACATCACAAGCAAATTTTACCAGTTGAATGTAGACAAAATATAGTACTTTTCTGGACACTAGATTGTCAGATTTAATATTTTGGTATCATTTCGTTAAGATACTCGAGGACAGGAATTACTCAGAGCAGATTGTGGATTAATACGTTTTTCTTTTATATGTCTGTAAAATGCTAATGAATGTCTTTTTGAAAAAAAATTCAAAAGAAAAGATTATACAGAATAAAATATTTACAACGTATCAATAAATCCCCATGGACAAGTCTCTGAAATATATTGAAGGACAGCCACACACAATGTAGTTTATGCAGATGCTTCTGAAACTGAGAAAAGTGACGTGTGGGAAGAGTTTGACGTTCGGGAAATGGTAGATAAAAAAATGTCGACTGAATCTAGACTACAACACACCAAACACATTTTTAGACCCAATCGCCATCTCTTCAAACTAAGTTTCTACATACAGTATAGTCCAGTTTGTTACATTCTTTATGAAATGGGCATTTAAATGATGTGTAATTCGATGTAGTGAGCTTTGGAATTATGGATGTATGTCCATTTTAAAGTGGTTCATATTCATGAAATTTTTACTACACTGGTATTATAATTTAATGAAAATATCAATTTATATCAAGATGTTGACATTTTTATGTTTATTGAGGCCGATATGTAAAGCTTATTAAAGAGCAGTGTGTAGGTTTCTTCTTTTTTCTCATGTAACTTTTTGAAAATTCTAATATTAATGGACCAAAACACCAACAAATCTCAAAATTCATAGGTAGATGCAAAGATGTAATTTCAGCCTTAAATCTGAATATTGGAATATTCAGATATTGACTACAGTATGACATTATATACATGTATTTGTCTGTCGTGTCTTTGATAATATAGTTGGAGTAAAGGAGGTGTTTCAAGTGACAACTTGATGATCATCTTGATGCATTTGTGTGTTTCTGATCTGATCGTGTTTCTCTTCTCCCAACACCAGGGTTGTCTCCCAAATGGCACCCAACACCCTATATAGTGCACAGGACTCTGGTCAAAAGTAGTGCACTATGTAGGGAAAAGGGTGCCATTTGAGATCCATTCCAGGACTCAACCGTTCACTCCTCCATCTGTGCCCACAGAAGCTGCTTCCAGAGAGGTGATGAACACTTCTGAAGGGGGATTCTTATTTCCCCTCTGTGGTCAACAACACCGGCTTTACATCACAACCAGAGACATTATTAGTTGTGTTACATTCAATCAACCTCATCCTGAGTTTCCCCACAAATGTCTACGTCCTGTGGCTGATAGTTATTTGAACAGGCGTGACAATGGCCTCAGAATTTTTCGCTCTCAACCTGATCATGTCTGAAATGATTGTCTGCCTGTTTGACATATTTTCTTTGAGTTATTTCTTCCCATGTGTTTATATTTGGTCTGCTGTGCAATTTTCCCTGGATTCTTGATTGCTGCTTAGCCCCTGTTCCAGTGCTGTGGCTGTGTGGAGTTCTACCTGACAGTGGACCACCCTATGGTCTACCTGAAGTACAAACCCCTCAGATACAGGGTCTGAATCACTGGTTTAGTCTGGTTGGTTGTGATCAGGTTCTGTTTGGACACATTTTTCATAGGTGTGTTTGCTTCCTACTTCAGACTGACCATGAGCGCTGACATCGTGATTTTATTAGTGATGTCAATCTGCTGCCTCTCAGTTCTCTGGGCTCTGAAACGTCCTGCATCGGGGGGAAGGTGAGAGTGAGGGGACAAACAACATGAAGATGAGGGCATTTAAAATAATTTAGATCATCCTAATAGCTACGGTGGTGAAATACTTCCCAATGCCAATGGTAGCAGCTCTTCACAGGAAGTTGGGATCCAGATTACATCAGGCTTTGATTGTGTCTCTCCTCATTGCTGTGGTGACTAGGTTTGTGCAGCCCGTCTACCTCCACAGAGCTGGGAAACTCTGTATCAGAGGTCTCTGACTAAGAGGTGACTTGCTATACGGGACGCTGATACTGCTCACTACTTTCAGTAACTAACCTAGCAGAAATCCGTCATTTTCAATGAGAGGACAATGTCAGTAATGTAACAGTTGGCGACTAGAGATATCTGACTAAAGTTCAAGAAGTTTCCAACTTTATACAAATGGTCAGTGATGCGATCGCTCGCCAGCCAATTGAAGGAGGGAGGGTCTTGTTGCTAGCTTTGACACCGTGCTGAATAGACTAACAACCAACACGTTGTTTTTCATGCTGTTCAGAAGATAAACCGCTGAGGGGAGGTTTTGGCAACAAGGAAGCTGAAGGTAGTGAGTGTCCTGTTAGATGTCACTGCTATGAAGTATGGCATCGACAAGATATTATTTTATCTGATTTCTGTCATACATCTTTTTCAATATTAAACTATACTTATGTGATAGATAATGTACAAATAATGTTATAAAAAGTTGATATTTAGAGGATATAATGAAAATAACATGTTATAAATTTCAGTTTATAACCAATAAGTTAGTCCCGCTGACCTTTCAATTAAATTATTTTAAAATGATTAACACAATTAATGTATCTTAGGAATGGCTAACATCCACAGACTTTACAATTGGCTACAAATCGTTTTTCTGTAAGGAGGAGGAGGCTGAACGTTTCTGGATATTTTCTAGACCACTATCACTGTTAAATGTAGATCTCAAAATCCTTTCAAATGCTGACCAAACAAGGCTTATCCAACACAGGAAAGGACTAGAAAAATAAATGTCAACTATTTCATATTGTTGACATTTTTGTTTGAATGTAGTTGTATTAAATCATGGACAAACTGCATTTTACATTTTTGCTTCGGAATGAAACTGTTTGAGAGATTCGCAAATAATCTTGTGGTATCATGATTTTGTCATCATTAATAATACCATTTCATCTATTTGTGGATGTCTTGTTAATGACAATGCTGGTGCTATATGTATTATTCTATAAACTTTTCCTCCACTTTCTTATTTTCAATAAAGGCTAAAGATGAGTACACATGTTGCTGCCATGTTAGATAATAATACGCTCCTTTTTAAATAAGTGACACATTTGACCTGACCTGGTCAGGAATAACTCAGTGCCCTATCCATCCATAACACTTTCCACACAGCAAGCCATATTCTCTTCAATCATACTAAAGTGTTGTCATAACGAATGGATGATATTTGCATGTCAGGTGTGGTTCATCAAGTCAGGTGATGGGCAGCGTCAGTTTACAGATGGGAGCGACTGGGATGTGTGGATGAGGATGAGTGACTGAATGAAGTCGTATGGTCTGTATTCCTCAAAGATAACTTGTATTTAATCAAATTAATCAGATCCAATGAGTGTCACCAGTACTAACATAATTAATGTGAGGAGGATACAGCTAACAAAGACTGAGCAAATGTCAGAGGACACTACATTAACCTTTGCATACACATTTTGGTCACTTTAGTAAGCCTTGTATACTATTTGATAAATTACTTATATTTCTTCTTGCATATCAAGAACATACTATATTATTTTCGGCTAGCATGTAGTACCACCAACCAGCTCAGTGTTTAACAAGTAGGCCTACAGTATCAATACCTATAAATCCACATCAATCACATTGGTAGTTGTGGTTTCTGTCACACTGGAAAGGATATCTGCATGGCATGAGGTCCTTGGGTGTAGCCACAGAGGTTGGCAATGTCATATGCTGCACAGGTGTGTTGGCAGGTATTTGATGTAGCCTATAGATACCTAGCTCAGATCTAAGGAGAGACACAATCGCAAAACGCCCGGGAAGAGAGGAGACACCAATCACAGAGGTCAGGTTAGATTCAACTTTTCAATCTCTGATATTTTCACAGTAACAGAGTGAAATGTTTCTTTCAATTCAATGTATGTTATTTTAAACAAAAAGTGCAGACATTGACTGATATTTAGAATTATGTTTTTCTGATGTGCCTTTGACAGGAAGAGTTAACATGACAGTGTTGTTTTTGTCACCTGTCTCTCTCTCTCTTCCGCGGTGTTCAATGGAACATTAACCTTTCACGAGTATCTTCCCCGGATCCGGGAGCACCCCCCACCCCCCCCCACACTGATTAACATCGCTAGCATAGCGTCACAATTAAATAGTAGCATCTAAATATCATTAAATCACAAGTCCAAGACACCTAATGAAAGATACAGATCTTGTGAATAAAGTCACCTTTTCAGATTTTTAAAATGTTTTACAGGGAAGACAAAATATGTAAATCTATTAGCTAACCATGTTAGCAAAAGACACCCTTTTTCTTTGTCCACCATTTTTTCTCAACACCAGTAGCTATCACCAATTCGGCTAAACTAAGATATTGATAGCCACTAACCAAGAAAAAACCTCATCAGATGACAGTCTGATAACATATTTATGGTATAGGATAGGTTTTGTTAGAAAAATGTGCATATTTCAGGTATAAATCATAGTTTGCGATTGCAGCCAGCATCACAAATCTCACCAAAGCTCCCAGAATTACTACAGACAGCAACCTGTATTACCAATTTACTCATCATAAAACATTTCTTAAAAATACACAGCACATAGCAATGGACAGACACAGATCTTGTGAATCCAGTCAACATTTCAGATTTTCTAAGTGTTTTACGGCGAAAACACAATAAATCGTTATATTAGCATACCACATACGCAAACGTTACCCGAGCACTGATTCTAGCCAAAGAGAGCGATATCATATCATCGCCAAAATATATTAATTTTTTCACTAACCTTCTCAGAATTCTTCAGATGACACTCCTGTAACATCATATTACAACATACATATACAGTTTGTTCGAAAATGTGCATATTTAGCCATAAAAAAACGTGGTTATACAATGAAAATAGTAGCAAAACAAGCCTGGAAATGTCGTTCGCCATCTTTGAGTGATCTAGTTTAATCAATAGCTAATCATATACTTGACTAAAAAATACAGGTTTGACAGGAATCGAAAGACAAATTAGTTCTTAATGCAATCGCTGATTTACATTTTTTAAATTATCCTTACTTTTCAATACAGGTTGCGCCAAGCGAAGCTATACAAAACAAGATGGCGGCGTAAGCTTTAACATTTTTCGACAGAAACACGATTTATCATCATAAATTGTTCTTACTGTGAGCTGTTCTTCCATCAGAATCTTGGGCAAAGAATCCTTTCTTGGGTCTAATCTTCTTTTGGTTGAAAGATGTCCACTTGTCCGTCGAAATGCCCACTAACGTACGACCGGGAGCCCGAAATGTGCCCAGCGCGTCAAAGTGCACAACAAAGCAATGCCTCAAAATAGCACTAAAAGGATATAAATTGCTATACAACGGTTCAAATTAACTACCTTATGATGCTGTTAACACCTATAACGGGTGAAAACATGACCGGAGAAATATTACTGGCTACACTAATGCTTGGAAAAAGAGCAGGGCGGTGTACACCGCGAGGCCGGCCCAGCTGGAAAAGAGTTCCTACCTACAGGTTTTTTTCTTTTATAGTGGCTGTGATTGCGCAATCGATACCATTCAAAGCGTCATCATGTAAAGGCATCCAGGGGAAGACGTAAGCAGTGTCCGTATCCTCATAGCGTTCACAGTGGCCTTTAAACTGACTCCAGATCAGGGGCCAAAATGTGTGAAATCTGGCTCCATGTCAGGGAAATTGCTGTAGAATGAGTTCTGTTCCACTCAAAGACAAAATTCCAACGGCTATAGAAACTAGAGGGTGTTTTCTATCCAATAATAGTAATAATATTCATATTGTACGATCAAGAATTGAGTAGGAAGCCGTTTCATCTGTAGAGACAATTATGCTCATTTGAAACAGCACCCCCTATAGTCGCAAGAAGTTAAAGCCAGTATGTCCCAAAAGAAATGAACTCCTCCAACCATTCCTCTGCCCTCTCTGGCTATCTGGAGCCCACTTTGGCTTTCGCCACTCCCTGCTATCTGTAACGGCTGTCTATCTCTTCCTCCTCATCTGACGAGGAGAGGCGAGAAGGATCGGAGGACCAATACGCAGAGTGGTAAGTTTCCATGATTTTAATATAATCCACGGAAACATTACCAAATAACAAAAGAACTAACCGAAACAGTCCCGTGTGGCAACAAACACTGACACGGAAGACAAACACCCACAAACCAACAGTGAAAACAGGCAACCTAAATATGGCTCCCAATCAGAGACAATGCAAAACAGCTGCCTCTGATTGAGAACCATATCAGGCTAAATGAACAAACCTAAACATAGAAACAAATAACATAGACTGCCCACCCCAACTCACGCCCTGACCATACTAAATAAAGACAAAACAAGGGAAAATGAAGGTCAGAACGTGACTCTCTCACCCAGAGTCTACCCACCAATGGCTACGTCCTGTGGCTGATATTGACAATAGCCAGAGGGACGATGGCCTCAGAACTCTTCGCTCTCAACTTGGCTGTATTTGAGAGCCTCTACTGCCTGTGTACAGTCTTTGTTTTTGTCTACATACACCTCCATATTCCCTCAGTCCTAGCTCTAGCAACATTCTTTCATGGTTTTATTTTCCCAGCCCGCCACCTATTCCAGTGCTGTATATGTTTGGAGCGCAGTGGCAGTGGTCCACCCTGTGGTCTTCCTGAAGTCTGGATTGGTTTATCTGGTTTTGATCGGGTTCTGTTTTACTCTATGCTTGTAAAGCAGCCAAATGTCACAAATGACGTGTCTTTGGGTGAAATTCTGGTTTTATTTTCATTCATGTTATTCTGCTGCCTCTCAGTTCTCAGGGCTCTGAAACAGCCTGGGCCAGGGGAAGGGGAGAGAGAGAGGGAGGGGACAAATAACATGAAGATGAGAGCGTTTAAGATCATTTTGATTATCATAGTGTCTATGATGGTGAACTACCTCCCATGGGTAATGGTTTTCCCTTTTATTGGAATATTAGAAGCAGGGCAGTTCCTTTATGCCACATATATTTGTCTCTTCATCAGTGTGGTCAGTGGGTTTGTGCAGCCCCTCCACTACCTCCACAGGGCTGGGAAACTTCCCTGTATCAGAGGTCTCTGAAGGAGAGTTGATACCCCCAGTTTCACCTGATACAGAGGGCCAATTGTAACCTTTTTCTTTACAAATGTTATGTGATATCTTGTGAAGAGGTTGGTAGTTGTAGATGTTGTTGTAAAAATATACATATGTAAAAATATGTATGTGCTTTGATTAAGGTTACAATATTCCCTGTTTACCCACGACTGCGTGTACAAACACGACTCCAACACCATCATTAAGTTTGCTGACGACACAACGGTGGTAGGACTGATCACCGACAACGATGAGACGGCCTATAGGGAGGAGGTCAGAGAACTGGCAGTGGGGTGCCAGGACAACAACCTCTCTCTCAATGTGAGCAAGATAAAGGAGCTGATCGTGGACTACAGGAAAAGGCGGTCCGAAAAGGCCCCCATTAACATCAATGTGGCTGTAGTGGAGCGAGTCGAGAGTTTCACGTTCCTTGGTGTCCACATCACCAATGAACTATCATGGTCCAAACATACCAAGACAGTCGTGAAGAGGGCACGACAAAACATTTTCCCCCTCAGGAGGCTGAAAAGATTTGGCATGGGTCCCCAGATCCTCAAAAGGTTCTACAGCTGCACCATCGAAACCATCCTGACAGGTTGCATCACCGCCTGGAATGGCAACTGCTCGGCATCTGACCATAAGGCGCTACAGAGGGTAGTGCAAACGGCCCAATACATCACTGGGCCAAGCTTCCTGCCATCCAGGACCTATATAATAGGCGGTGTCAGAGGAAAGCCCATAAAATTGTCAGAGACTCCAGTCACCCAAGTTATAGACTGTTTTTTCTGCTACCGCACGGCAAGCGGTACCAAAGCACCAAGTCTAGGACCAAAAGGCTCCTCAACAGTTTCTACCCCCAAGCCATTAGACTGCTGTACAATTCATAAAAAACGCCATTGGACGATTTAAATTGACCCCCCTCCCTCTTGTATACTGCTGCTACTTGCTGTTTGTTTGTTATCTATGCATAGTCACTTCGCCCCCAACTACATGTACAGATTACTTCAACTAGCCTGTACCCCTGCACACTGACTCTGTACCGGTACCCCTTGTATATAGCCTCGTTATTGTTATTCTTATTGTGTTACTTTTTATAAAAATAAATAAATAATTGGTCCGACTGGGAAATTACATTTTGAACGGTCATCTAACTCGGAATTGCAAGTCGGGAACTCGGGCCTCTTTCTAGAGCTCCGACCTGAAGATCCCTAACGAAGTCATGATTCAATCTTGTTTTTTTCCGAGTTCGCAGTTGTCTTGAAAGCACCATCAATCCAGAGAATACCAGATTTTGATTACAAAGTTTGATGTAATATACCAGGGAGATATGTATACTGTAGCTAAGAAACTAATACTATGTGTATGTTGTGTGGTAAGCTGTTAGTAGCCCATGTGCCTCACCCTAATAAAAAAGTTGGTTCCTTTTCCACTCTTAATTTCAAATGACTGTTGTGACTTTATGGTATCAGGACTCGGTGTGAGAAACAGTCACTATTAGTCGGCAGAACCCAGAATATGAGGCAGACACAGCAGTACTAGAGACGGTGGTTTAATAAAGGAAAAAGATCTTTAGGCAAAAATATAAATCCACAACGTCAAAAGGAGAGCCAAGAGGAAAAAATGAATATCCTCCAAGAAACAAAGAAAATCCACAAAGTGATAAGAACAGCAGGGAAAAAACAAAACTCAAAATAATAATCAAAAATGAACAAGAACAAAACCAGAGTACGTCAGGAAAATCCAACTAGAGACACCAATGGTCACAGCATGGCTGGGGCTGGGTGCTAACATACAAACACAGCACAAAGAACTGAGGAACACTAAGGGTTTAAATACCTACAAGGAAATGAGGCACAGGTGAAAACAATAACTAGAACAAGGGAAAAACAAAAGGTTCAAAAAGGCGCAATGGGGGCATCCAAAACCAGCTGGACGCGCGCGACCAGTTCACATGCACGACAGATATATGAAATAACATCGTAAATTGGGTCTTACTATTGCTGATCTTTCATCAGAATGTTGATCAAGGTGTCCTTAGTCCTGATGAGTCGTTCAATCCATTCACAATGGCAACTTTCCCTCTTCATTTAGCCTGGGTACTGGTCGACTAGCACGGCTCTGTCCAAAGTTAAAAAACTCACAGAACGGAACACGGCAAAACTCCCGAAAAAATTCTAATAATCTGATTAAACTATATTGAAAAAACATACATTACGGTGATATGGTCACATGTATCAAACAAACTTCGACACGGAGATAGTTTTCATCCGTAACGTCAGCATAACAAAAGTCAATGGCTTCTCTAAACGCGCATCTCAGGAAACCGGAAGTTGTCGGTCACGCTAAAGAAATAGGTCTTATTTCACGTCAGTACAAGATAAACAAAAAATTTCTCCTCTGACGTCTTCCAGACACCCAGAGGAAGAAGAAGGAAGTGTCATTCGGGTCATAGGTCGCGTGACCATATATAGGCAGAGCTTTGAAGCGAGCATACACATCTTGCAATCTTTTTCTGGCTCAGGGAAAGTGCTGTGAAATGACCTGTGTTTGACTCAGAGACTCAATTGGAACGGTTTTAGAAACCATAGCTTGTTTTCTATCCAATGCTATATGGTTATATGCATATAGTAACAGCAATAATTGAATACGAGGCAGTTTAGTCTGTAGAGGCAATTATGCTAATGCGAAACAGCACCCCCTGTATTCTCAAGAAGTTAAGAACAAATTCTTATTTTCAATGACGGCCTAGGAACAATGGGTTAACTGCCTTGTTCAGGGGCAGAACGACAGATTTGCACTTTGTCAGCTCGGGGATTCAAACTTGCAACCTTACGGTTACTACCTCAATGCTCTAACCACTAGGCGACCCTGCTGCCCCATGTAGTCTATAGTCTGTTTTAGAGAAATGTAATCATCGAATATTGTAAGAGCTTTCATTGTCTGCTTCTATGCCCCCTTTATTTATCCTACAGTTCTGACTTGGTGTACAGGGAGAATACTGTAAGAACGGTCCACGTTCTGAATTCTGTCGCTGTACATTTCAGTGCTGAACAAATAGTTATATTGACTATGTCCACCCTAGCTCGCTCATTAAAGGGAGAACCATGGAGAGAAGTGATTATTTTGATTAACCTTCTATTACAGATTATTTTTAGACATTTGCATCTACATACCAAAATAATTAACACGCTTAAATGTCTAACTCACATCGGCCACGGAAAAGGAGAGCCCACAGTCCTTGGTAGCTGTCCGCATCGTTGGCACTGTGTTATCATCAAAGCGAGCGAAAAAGGTGTTTAGTTTATCTGGAAGCAAGACATCCGTGTCAGCGACGTGGCTGGTTTTCTCTTTGTAGTCGGTTATTGTCTGTTGACCCTGCCACATACGTCTCTTGTCTGAGCCGTTGAACTGCGACTCCACTTTGTCACTGGACTGATGTTTTGTCCAATTGATTGAGTTACTGAGGGAATAACTACACTGTTTGTATAATTTTCAGTGGTGTAGAGTACTGGAAATCTGTACTTACGTAAAAGTACTGTTACTTAGATTGTAATTTACTCAAGTAATAGTAACCCTCTTAAGAAAAAAGTATCTGGTCAGAGAATTACTCAAGTAGTAGTTACAAATGTAGTTTTGTAATTTTTTTACACCTTATTGTAAACTGTTACCAAAGGACAAGCAATTAATGCAATGGATTAAACATTGATTTATTATTTAAGGCTGCCAGTCTCCAATAAAGACTAACATAAGTCCGTAGGATACGGTTTCCCAACTGGTGGCCTACGTGCCGAATTTGGCCCCCTGTGGTTTTATTTGGCCCACATAAGTTCTCTGAATAAAAAATATATACGTATAAATGTGTATTTTTTGTTGTTTTTATTGGACATAAGACTGTCAAAACACCAAGAAATCAGCTCCAAGTGATTTTAATTTATGAAATCTTTTCCCAAGTATTCCCAAGCATAATAGAGAGACACAGAATCTTATACAACTATAAGCAAGGTTTAAAACTATTATGTTTTAGTCAAACATTATATCCGTTTAGGCTTCTTGTGGTATATGACATTTAAACTGCAAAATCTTATCTTAGATATGCTTATCTTACTCCAGAAATATATAATGTTACAAAGACAACAGGTAATCAAATTTCAAATGACCTCTGATGGCGTCTGGCTAAGAACCCAAGAGCAAAAATATCCTCAGGAGTGAACACGTGCGTTTCTCTTCAAGAGCCATGGTGAAGATACGGCAAAGTTTCCCAAACTCCGTCCTGGTGACCCCAAGGGATGCACATTTTAGTTTTTTGCCCTAGCACTACACAGATGATTAAAATATTCAACTTATCATCAAACTTTGATTATTTGAATCAGCTGTTTATCGCTAGGGCAGAAAACTTCATGAGCACCCCTTGGGGTCCCCTGGAACGAGTTTTGGAAATGCTGAGCTGCAGGGTTTAATGGACAACTTCTTCTTCGGTGAGGTTTAATGGCTGGAATCTAATAGGTATATTATACCGCCACCAACTGAACTGGAGTATACATCCATTATGCTTTGTGACACAAAAATGGGAAAAGGAAAATGGAAAAAAATTACACTTCCAACTAATATTACACACAAAAAAAGACCAATTCCACATTTTAAACCTTAGCAGATCCTAAACCAGGCCGCCGGGCTGGGAGAATGGGGCTCTACCAATCATACACACCACCTGTAACTATTCTGCAGTTAAATCTAGTAATCCCAAGTACTTCTCTGCAGCTGCCCCTACATCACATATTTTCTATTTACGTTCCATTCCTGTGGTTCAGTTGATAACCATGGCAATGATTTAAAAAGCCAACCTTAATGAAACACATTTAATTCGTAGTCCTATGACTTTGTACTGGCAAAATTCTACTCTTCACGGGGAGCTTCTCATGATCCCTCGCCATTGACCGATCTTCCTTTACTTTCTTCAGTACCTCAGCATATAACACCTTCTCTACAACTCTGAACCTGACAACCTCAACCTTTCTCTCTCGCACCGGACACTTCCAATCCCCAGCACCCCTACAGTTTACACCACCCCTTCTTTCACTGATTTTACACGTCCTCATTTACACCTCTCGGAATCTTCCTCTTACACACTAATGCTAAATGACAATATGCTTGGCTCCTGAAACACCTTAGTGGGTTTGGCACAAAAGCTCGTACTGGAAAACAGATATATCCCAACATTACTTTATAATGTAAAGACTCAATGTCAAAACACAACATAACAGGCAATGACTCTTCTGTTTCACTACGCTCACCACAAGGTCTGTGTGTCGCACCAAACAGCGTGCGTCACAATCACACGGAATCTTCAACTTCAATTGCTCCACCACAACTAACGCTACCCCAGAAATCACTCCTTTCAATGGTGCCCTGTTCCTATGAGCAAAGCAAGACACAGAGTGCTCGCTCCCTATGGGTGGAAGAAACACAAAAAACATCACACGTCCACTTCTGGTTACCTTAACCAATTTTACAGTATCCAATATATTTTCCACCCAACCTGATACCACATATGGATCAGCCAAAAGGACTTGACCTACTTTCTCCAAGAATATCACTCCCGCTTGGGCCAAACTCGTCTTCATCATAACCATCAGAACGAGACTCTACTCCCACTACATGAAACTCATCTTTATCATAACAATCAGGACGAGACTCTGCTCCCACTAGATGAAACTCATCTTTATCATAACCATCAGGACGAGACTCTTCCCCCGCTGGGTGAAACTCATCTTTATCATAACCATCAGGATGAGACTCTGCTCCCACTAGATGAAACTCATCTTTATCATAACCATCAGGACGAGACTCTTCCCCCGCTGGGCGAAACTCATCTTTATCATAACCATCAGGATGAGACTCTGCTCCCACTAGATGAAACTCATCTTCATCATAACCATCAGGACGAGACTCTGCTCCCACTAGATGAAACTCATCTTCATCATAACCATCAGGATGAGACTCTGCTCCCACTAGATGAAACTCATCTTTATCATAACCACCAGGACGAGACTCTACTCCCACTAGATGAAACTCATCTTTATCATAACCATCAGGATGAGACTCTGCTCCCACTAGATGAAACTCATCTTTATCATAACCATCAGGATGAGACTCTACTCCCACTAGATGAAACTCATCTTTATCATAACAATCAGGACGAGACTCTGCTCCCACTAGATGAAACTCATCTTCATCATAACCATCAGGACGAGACTCTTCCCCCGCTGGGCGAAACTCATCTTTATCATAACCATCAGGACGAGACTCTACTCCCACTAGATGAAACTCATCTTTATCATAACAATCAGGACGAGACTCTGCTCCCACTAGATGAAACTCATCTTTATCATAACAATCAGGACGAGACTCTGCTCCCACTAGATGAAACTCATCTTCATCATAACCATCAGGATGAGACTCTGCTCCCACTAGATGAAACTCATCTTCATCATAACCATCAGGATGAGACTCTACTCCCACTAGATGAAACTCATCTTTATCATAACCATCAGGAGAGGACTCTGCTCCCACTAGATGAAACTCATCTTTATCATAACCATCAGGACGAGACTCTACTCCCACTAGATGAAACTCATCTTTATCATAACCATCAGGAGAGGACTCTGCTCCCACTAGATGAAACTCATCTTTATCATAACCATCAGGAGAAGACTCTTCATCTTCAAGAACCACCCTCGGACCTCTCTTTCGGAGATGAAAATCTGTCCTTAATTAAAACCTTTGTTCCGCTTTACGACTGCCACCTCCTTCTCTTCTTGCACTCTTCTTCTCTCAGTTAGTTCCCCCTCACTCTCATCAACTTATCTTTTACGCTTTACGACCACGATCTTCTCCCCTCCATGCTTATCGACCTATAAGACAGAAGCAGTCGATGGGCTCTCTCCACCTCCCACCTGTTTGTTTTCCACTCTGACACTGCAGATAGCCGTCCTTTGCACTGTTTTGGGTGTCGAGCGAGCAGCTCAGACACATCGCTACTTCGTCAACATTTCCCAAATCCTCTTTAGTTATGGTAAACCTATCGCCAAATGTTCAGCGAAAATAGTATGTCCTTCATCCTGAAGTTATTTGGTAAAATGTAACAGAGTAAAAAGTGAGTTACTTCCTTCAGAAATTACTTGAGCAAGAGTACAAGTACAGCCCACACAGAGTAACTAAAAGAGTACTAGTTCCTCCAAAAATTCAAAGGGCAGCAGTGGGCTGGATTCAACCCCATGCCAGCTCTGGCATATGTGTGCTGGGGTCATCTGCTGAGGATAGTCACTGGACAATACAGGCACTGAGACAACCATTCATTTATTTTGGCTATTGCTTGCCTTGAACATATAATAAAACAATAAAAAAAAAAATAATGGGATGTCCAGTGGAGGCAGGGGAGAAGGTATTTGACTCATTTTTAAGTTACCCAGGAAATTTGACTGAAAACACATTCTCATTTACAGCAACGACCTGGGGATTAGTTACAGGGAAAAGGCGAGATGAATGAGCCGATCGAAGCTGGCAAAGACTACGCCAGTTATATCCATCTAAGGGCTCCATTTATCTCTACGATTTAAACTTGACACCAAAACAACAGTTATTTTGCCAAAATAAAGATATGTAAAGTGATAATTTAAACATCGAACAACATAATTAGCTAGATACATAAGCAATTTCAGATGCATACAATCAACTTGAACATTTGAAAGAGAACAATAGAGATGGTATTTCTCTAATTTCATTGTAAATGTTTTGAAAATCATGTTTTTACTATTTTATTAATTTGGTACGCAGATAAAAATATCATAGAAGGTTAATTAAAATGATCACTACTCTGCATGGTTCTCCCTTTGTTGCAACTTGTTTACTATGTTTTGGCAGTGATACACTAATTTGTGTGGTAAGGATTTCCGATTAACCTGTTTGGGCTGCAGGGGCAGTATTGAGTAGCCGGATAAAAGGTGCCCATTTCAAACGGCCTCGTACTCAATTCTTGCTTGTACAATATGCATATTATTATTACTATTGGATAGAAAACACTCTCTAGTTTCTAAAACCGTTTGAATTATATCTGTGAGTAAAACAGAACTCATTTTGCAGCAAACTTCCTGACAGGAAGTGGAAAATCTGAAATTGATGCTCTGTTCTAGGGCCTGCCTATAAATGTCCTTGATATATATCAGTATACATGCACTTCATACGTCTTCCACTAGATGTCGACAGGCAGTGAGAGAAGAAATGGAGTGTGTAACTTGATCTGGGGTCGAACAAAAGCTCTTTGTATGACGTGTCACCAGTTTCCTGTTTTCTGGAGAGCGCGTGAAGGGACCTGGTTTTGCCTTCTGTACAGCTGTTGTTATAGACGACTAATATCTCCGGCTTTGATTTTATTTGATACATGTGACAATATCATCGTAAAGTATGTTTTTTCAATATAGTTTTATTAGATTATTGAATTTTTTTCGGGACGTTAGGCGTGTTGCGTTGTGTGCCTTTGTTCAGGAAGGAGAGCTTCGCGCCACTTTGCTAGCTTTCCGTGCTAATTGACTGGAGAAGAGGACATTCTAAATCCAAACAACGATTGTTCCCGACAAAGGACCCCTTGTACAACATTCTGATGAAAGATCGTCAAAAGTAGGACCCATTTTATGATGCTATTTCATATATCTGTCGAACATGTGAAATAGTCGTTTGCGCCCAGATTTTGGGTACTCTCTCGCTATACCTAAGATGGATGTCGTAATGAAGTTATTTTTAGAATTCTAACACGGCGATTGCATTAAGAACTAGTGTATCTATCATTTCCTATACAACATGTATTTTTTAGTAACGTTTATGTATAGTTATTTGGTCAGAATAGTTGAGTGCCATAAAAATATCCGCACATTCTGGGAAAAAGATGCTACGTTAGCACAATGTATAACCACTGATTTCAGCTCTAAATATGCACATTTTCGACGGCTCTGGCTGCTCATGGCTCGCTGGCGGCTCTGGCAGATCCTGTCTGGTTTGCGGCTCTGGCAGATCCTGTCTGGTTGGCGGCTCTGGCAGATCCTGTCTGGTTGGCTGCTCTGGCAGATCCTGTCTGGCGGGCGGCTCTAGCGGCTCCTGTCTGGCTGACGGCTCTAGCGGCTCCTGTCTGGCGGATGGCTCTGTAGGCTCATGGCAGACGGGCGGCTTTGCAGGCTCATGGCAGACGGGCGGCTTTGCAGGCTCCTGGCAGACGGATGGCTCAGACGGCGCTGGGGAGACGGATGGCTCAGACGGCGCTGGGGAGACGGATGGCTCAGATGGCGCTGGGGAGACGGATGGCTCAGATGGCGCTGGGGAGACGGATGGCTCTGGCCGGATACGGCGCACTGTAGACCTGGTGCGTGGTGCCGGAACTGGAGGCACCGGGCTAAGGATAAGCACCTTCCTACTAGTGCGGGGAGCAGGGACAGGGCACACTGCATTCTCAAAGCCCACTCTATACCTGATGCGAGGTACCGGCACTGGTGGCACCGGGCTGAGGACAAGCACATCAGGATTAGTAGGGGGAGAAGATACAGTGTGTTCAGGGCTCTGGAGACGCACAGGTGGCTTAGTGCGTGGTGCCGGAACTGGAGGCACCGGGCTAGATACACGCACTACAGGGAGAGTGCGTGGAGGAGGAACAGGGCTCAGGATACGCACTGGTAGCCTAGTGCGTAGTGTAGACACTGTAGGTACTAGGCTGGGGCGGGGAGGTGGCGCCGGAAATACCGGACCGTGGAGGCGTACTGGCACTCTTGAGCATTGAGCCTGCCCAACCTTACCTGGTTGAATACTCCCGGTTGCCCGACCAGTGCGGGGAGGTGGAATAACCCGCACCAGGCTATGTAGGCGAACCGGGGAAACCATGCGTAAGGCAGGTGCCATGTATGCCGGCCCGAGGAGACGCACTGGAGACCAGACGCGTTGAGCCGGCCTCATGACACCTGGCTCAATACCCAATCTAGCCCTACCAGTGCGGGGAGGTGGAATAACCCGCACTGGGCTATGCACTCGTACAGGAGACACCGTGCGCTCTACTGCGTAACACGGCGCCTGCCCGTACTCCCGCTCTCCACGGTAAGCCTGAGAAGTGGGCGCAGGTCTCCTACCTGCCCTAGGCTCACTACCTCCTAGCCCCCCCCCAATAAATTTTGGGGAATTACTTACGGGCTTTTTGGGCTTCCGTGCCAGACGCGTTCCCTCATAGCTCCGGTTCCTCTCCCCGGTAGCCTCTGCTCTCCTCAGTGCCTCCAGCTGTTCCCATGGGAGGCGATCCCTACCAGCCAGGATCTCCTCCCAAGTGTAGCAACCCTTTCCGTCCAATACATCGTCCCATGTCCATTGCTCCTTCTTCTCCTGTCCCTTACTCCGTTGACTCCGCTGCTTGGCTCTGGTATGGTGGGTGATTCTGTAACGGCTGTCGCTCTCCTCATCCTCAGACGAGGAGAGGAGAGAAGGATCATCAGACCAAAATGCAGCTTCAGGGAAATAAGCCATCTTTATTATAAATACGATGATGATGGCAACACGAAAAACAAAACACTTTCAACTTTACAAAACAAGAAAACGAAGTCAACGAAACCTGAACATAAACTTACATAACTACACGTAAACTCACGGACAGGAAACAGACGACATCGAAACGAAAACGAACAGCCAAACAGTCCCGTATGGTACATACATTACACGACACAGGAGACAATCACCCACCAACAAACAGTGAGAACGCCCTACCTAAATATGACTCTTAATTAGAGGAAAACGCAAACCACCTGCCTCTAATCAAGAGCCATACCAGGCAACCCAAAACCAACATAGAAACAGATAACATAGACTGCCCACCCAAAACACATGCCCTGACCATAAACACATAAAAAACCACATAAAACAGGTCAGGACCGTTACAGCAGTCAAAACAGGGTGTCTGTGAGAAAGCGCCTCAAGGCTAAAAGAGATTCATAGACACAGAACACTGAAGGGGAGAGAAAAAGATAAGAGACAAGTAAGACATACCACTGTAAAGCAACTTGGGAGTGGAAAATTACTGCTGAGCCCTTAGAAAACACTTGAACTACGGTTCTCTACGGCAAGTTTGTATAACTGTATATGCATGGGCTTGGTCTCATGAGCAGAAGGTGTTGAAGTAGGCAGTTACATCACTAGGGGTTGACTGCAAGCATATTTAACGACACTTGGACTTTTCATATTTTGCAGAACTCAGGGGAGACATCAGTTTGATCTTTGACTTCTGCCGACAGCTGTATTTTGATTAAAATGTATAATGTGGAACCAACATTTGGCGAGCTAGCCAGGAGGGAGTGAGTGCAACGCTACTGGTCGGAACCTGAACCCCCTTCACTGATCACCAAATTATAAGGTAGGCAGACACCTGTTATATCGAAGTCTGTCATTTTTAAGAAGTTGGTGTTCAGTGTATTGCTGGTATGTAAAAGCACTTGTAATTATAAAAACAAAGGAACCTAAAATGTTTATGTATAAGTCAATGTGTGGTAATTGTTGTGTGTATTAGAACAGTAGCTCACCTTCTGAGTGTCGGGAGTACTGGGGTAACCTTGCTTGAGAGGAAGGTACTCAGAGTAGTTAGGAACAGAAGCTGCATCTGAGAGAACAGTTCTGAAACAGGTGATAACCTATGGAACACCTGAGATTAAAATGCTCTGTGGTTTTGTTGTATATGAATAATCTGTTGTCTCTCCGTATGTGTTTCGTGTGAGTGAAATGCGCAGTTGGTGGGGAGGTAAACGAATTGGTTATTTGGTCTGAGGGCTGAGAGCCATTGTAAGTGGATTTCTGATACGGAGGAGGACAAGGAACAGTGTAATATTAAAGGCATTAGGTTGGAATACAATAAGAAGGGGATATTTGGAAGTGAGGGCGGCAGGAAGGAGTTCTGTCATTGTATAAGGAAAGGCGGGTTTGATAAAGATAATACCTACAAAACATACATTACCCTACACCCTGAGGAACTAGTTATACCCTCAACATATTTTGTATTAGTTGAAATACGACCTATACTTACTTGTAGGAGGATAGTTAAGGAGTCTTTTAAGTGGAATTGGTGGAGAGGAGGTTGTGTTTTATGGGCATATGAGAAGACAATGGATGAAATAGAGTTAAAACTGACACAACACCCACTATTGACATTTTTGCAGGTTATAGTATAATAGGTAGGAAATGCTAACATAGGGCACCTACACCATTATCATTACACGGCTGACTGTCAAATAAAACCAAACCGACGCTCACCATGTCTGCAAAAGCATGTAAAAGGGGTTTTATTAGGTAATGGCCCTCTTGGTGGAATAAAAAGTTAGGAGTAGGACAGAAGTTATTTGAATACAAGGTTGAACATATTTGTTAGTGACACTTTCCTACCATAGGACAGTATAGGAAATGTACAACCCTTAGTATACCAGTAAAATTATTACAAGGACGTTGAGTTCTGTAGAGATTTTCATAGAAAATTACTTTGTGATGCTATAACCAGGGGGCATTGGTGAATAATATATTACTGTTACTCTACACCCTTAAGATATAATATTAGGAATTGAAGACTATCATCCGGTTGTCTCTGTGGCCCGTGTGTGAAATATATTTGAGTTTAGTAGAACCATTTACTATGGCCTGTCACAACTTCCGCCGAAGTCGGTCCCTCTCCTTCTTCGGGGGGGTGGGGGTGGGGGGGGGGGGGGTTGTCGCCGATCCACTTTTCATTTTCCATTTGTTTTGTCTTTGTCTTACACACCTAGTTTCAATTCCCCAATTACCTGTTCATTATTTAACCCTCTGTTTCCCCATGTATGTTTGTGAGTAATTGTTTGTTGTATTGTGGTCCGTATTGTGGGCTTGGTACCAGCACCAGCAACACACAGACCCTTACAGAATTACTCACCTAGTATGGAGTCAGCAGGAGCAGACGCCCTCCCTGTGAATTTAGAGGAGCGCGTTCAGCAGCGAACATGTTGCAACGTCTGGGCACCGCCATGGATCGCGTACTGCAAACAATGGATCGTTGGAGAGAGAGGAGGAGGTTACCCAGCGCCTCCACCAGCCCCACTACAGCAGGCTCCACTGTCCACCTCTCCTTCACCCGGTCCCAGTTGGATTCGACTCGCGCTACCCAGGGAGTATGATGGGACAGATGCCGGATGCCAGGGGTTCCTTCTCCAGCTAGAACTCTACCTGGCGACCGTCCACCCGGCTCCTTCGGGATGTGAGAACGTGTCCGCACTCGTCTCCTGCCTTTCAGGCAAAGCCCCGGAGTGGGCCAATTACGCAGAGTTCACTCTCCACTTTCAGGCAGTTTTCGACCATCCGCCTGAGGGTCGAGCGGCGGGTGAACGTCTGTTCCACCTGAGGCAGGGGACGAGGAGTGCGCAGGATTACGCATTGGACTTCCGGACCCTGGCCGCCAGCACGGGATGGAACAACAGGGCCCTGATCGATCACTACCGGTGCTGTCTGAGCGAGGACGTCCATCAGGAGTTGGCCTGCCGAGACACCACCCTCACGTTGGACCAGCTGGTGGACCTGTCCATCCGGCTGGACAACCTGCTGGCTACCTGCGGACGTCCAGATCCGATGCCATGGAGCTGGGAGTTGCTTCACTTAGGGCAACCGGAGGAGGGGCCATTCCCTTCACCATCTGTGGCCGCAGAGGGCACACTGCTGGTCGGTGCTGGGGGGGTCCTTAGGGAGTCGAGGCAGCAGGCAAGGCACTATCGTGTCACCACACGTGATCGGCACCAGGCTCACCCAGAGCCCCCTGTTGCTCACATGTATGTGTTTATTTCATTTCCTGAGTTTTCCCCGTATTCCCAGCATAAGGCGTTAGTAGATTCAGGTGCAGCTGGGAATTTTATTGACCGTTCATTTTTGCTCATAGTTTAGGGATTCCCCTTGTTCCTGTGGATATACCCTTCCCTGTGCATGCCCTAGATATCAGCCCTGACCCTAATGGTCGACTTAGGGAGATCACAGCTCCACTTGACATGGTTACGCAGGAGGGTCACAAGAAGAGAATCAGTCTCTTCCTTATTGATTCTCCTGTGTTTCCCGTGGTGCTGGGCCTACCCTGGTTGGCCTGTCATAACCCCACTATTTCGTGGCAGCAGAGGGCTCTCAAGGGGTGGTCACAAGAGTGCTCAGGGAGGTGTGTGGGGGTTTCCATTGGTGCGAGTACGGTGGAAAGTCCAGACGAGGTCTCCACCGTGCGCCTCCCCTCAGAATATGCCGATTTGGCTCTCGCCTTCTGTAAGAAGAGGGCGACTAAATTACCCCCCCATCGACGGGGGGATTGTGCGATAAATCTCCTGGTAGACGCAGCACTTCCCAGGAGTCACATGTATCCTCTGTCACAGGAGGAGACGGCGGCTATGGAAACACAGGTCTCCGAATCCTTGGTGCAGGGATACATTCGGCCCTCCACTTCACCTGCCTCCTCAAGTTTGTGAAGAAAGAAGGATGGGGGGCTGCGCCCGTGTATTAACCTGTTGAGGATGGGGGCGCTGTTGAGACTATTTATGCTAATTGGGTATTTTTTGAAACGGCTTCCCACAAAATCCTTGATCGTACAATATGCATATTATTATTATTATTGGATAGAAAACAGTCTATAGTTTCTATAGGAGTTGAAATTTTGTCTCTAAGTGGAACAGAGCCCATTCTACAGCAATTTCCCTGACATGGAGTCAGATTTCAGAAATGTTGGCCACTGTTCTGAAGTCAGTTAAAAGGGCACTGTTATTGCTATGACTATACGGACACTTCTTACGTCTTCCCCTGGATGCCTTTACGTGATGACGATTCCAATGGGGTCGATTGCGCGTTCACAGGCCCTATAAATTAAAAAACCCTGTAGCTAGCAAGTCTTTTCTTGGTGCGTAACGCGCGTGGAGGACACCGACCCGCTCCTGTTCCAAGCGTTAGTTTAGCCTGTTATATTTCTCCGGTCATCTTTTCACTCGTTATAGGAGTTAAAAACATCATAAGGTAGTTAATATAAAGCGTTTTATAGCAATTTATATCCGTTTAGTGCGATTTTGGGACATTTATTTTTGAAACGATGTGAATAGCTGGGCACGCTTTTCAGTTCATCCCGAACGCAGTTGGCATTTCCACATGGCAAGAGGACAGCTTTCCACCAAAAGACGATTACTCCCAAGAAAGGATCCTTTGCCCAAGATACTGATGGAAGAACAGCTCAAAGTAGGACATTTTTATTATGATAAATCGTGTTTCTGTCGAAACATTTTAGTGGCTTAGGACGCCATGTTTTTTGACGTAGCTTCGCTTGGCGCAAACTGTATTGAAAAGTAAGGATAAATTAAAAAATGTAATTCCGCAATTGTATTAAGAATTAAATTGTCTATCAATCCCTGTCCACCCTATATTTTTTAGTCACGTTTATGAGTATTTATGTATAAGAGTAGATCACTGTCTAAGTGGCGCAAGGACATTTTCTGACCAGCTGAGCTACATTTCACATTGTCTAACCATGATTTTGGTGGCTAAATATAAACGTTTTCGATCAAACTCTATATGGAATGTGTAATATGATGTTACAGGAGTGTCATCTGAAGAATTCTGAGAAGGTTAGTGAAAAAATTAATATATTTTTGGCGATGTTGGCGTTATCGCTCACTTTGGCTAGAATCAATGCTGGGCTGCTATGTGCTATGTGCTATGCTAATATAACGATTTATTGTGTTTTCGCTGTAAGACACTTAGAAAATCTGAAATATTGTCTGTATTCACAGGATCTGTGTCTTTCGATTCGTGTATGCTGTGTATTTTTACGAAATGTTTGATGATTAGTAAGTAGGTAAACACGTTGCTCTAAGTAGTTTTTCTATTCCATTTGTGACGGTGGGTGCAATTGTAACCTATGCCATCTACCTGAAATATGCACTTTTTTCTAACAAAACCTATCCCATACCATAAATATGTTATCAGACTGTCATCTGATGAGTTTTTTTGTTGGTTAGGGGCTATAAATATCTTAGTTTAGCCGAATTGGTGATGGCTACTGGTGTTGGTGGACAAATAAAAGATGGTGGATTATGCTAATGTGTTTTTAGGTAATAGATGTACATCTTTACATATTGTGTCTTCCCTGTAAAACATTTTAAAAATCGGACATGTTGACTGGATTCACAAGATCTGTGTCTTTCATTAGCTGTATTGGACTTTAACCTGTTTGGGGTGCAAGCCCGACCTCGGACCGAAAATGACACCCCTGCAGGGCGCGAAATTCAAAATCTATTTTTTAAAAATATTTAACTTTTACACATTAACAAGTCCAATACAGCATTTGAAAGATAAACATCTTGTCAATCCAGCCAACATGTCCGATTTTTTAAATGTTTTACAGAGAAAACACCACATATATTTATGTTAGCTCACCACCAAATACAAAAGTGGACAGACACGTATGAATTATGATTATGAAGTATGAATTATGATTGAAGTAGCATGCACAACCAACCGAAATAAACTAAAACCAACCTAAAGAGCCCAGAAAAAACGACCTCAGATGACAGTCATATAACATGTTACACAATAAATCTATGTTTTGTTCATAAAAAGTGCATATTTTAGCTATAAATCAGTTTTACATTGATGCTACCCAAAAATGCTAATACATAGCTTGAGTCTGAATCCAGCCGGGAGTAGCCAGAGAAAATACATACACCAACGTCGGCTACTAATTACACCTCATAAAACATTTCAGAAAAACATATGGTGGATAACTAATGAAAGACAGATATCGTGTGAATAAAGCCAACATTTCCGATTTTTGAAGTGTTTTACAGCGAAAACACAATATATCGTTATATTAGCTAACATCATAAGCTAGCATAAGGCAGCATTGATTCTAGTCAAGCGCTAGCCTAGCACAGTTAGCCCAGTTAGCATTCAACAGTTCGACATATATATGAAAAAGCATCCCAAATTGGGTCTTATCTTTCTTGGTACTCCATCAGAATGTTGTAACGGGGTCCAATGTCCAGTAGAGTCTTTAGTTGGGTTCCAGAACGAATTATTTCCCTCTTTGGTTAGCAGGCACGATAGCATTGCTGCGCTAGAAAGCGTTTCTTCAAAAAATTCTTCCGTCGTTTCACATCTAAAGTCCAGAATAAATTGCAATAATATAATTAAAGTATATTGAAAAAACATACTTTAGGATGATTTTGTGACATGTATCAAATAATATCGTAGTCAGGCATCATATTCAACGTTATCTACCTTGTTCCAGAAGCCGAGACCAAATTATCCTTCGCGCCCGGATTTTTTTTTTAACTGCGCAGGTCTCACAAGAAGTTGTGTTATTCAGTCCAGGGACGAGATATTCGACTCCTTTCAATTCTCACTTCCGCATTACAGTCTGACAAACGCCTGTGACGTGTCTCTATCGTCCCAAGTCAAATGGCCTTTTATAGAGAAGGTCTTAAAGAGACACATCGCATTTTGGAAAACTCAATTCGGCTGGGAAAATGGCTGTAAAAATATTTCTGTTCGACTTAGAGAAACAATTCAAACCTTTTTAGAAACTACAGACTGTTATCTATCCAACAGTAGTAAATATATGCATATTGGAAAATAAAAAGTTTCTTAGGAGGCCGTTTGAAAATGTGCACACATTTTCCAGTTTTTTCAATATTCAGCGTGCAGCCATAACAGGTTTTAATGTGTGAAAGTTAAATATTTTAAAAAAATATTTTTTTTGAATTTCGCGGCACTGGTTTTTCAGTGGGGGGGGGGGGGGGGGGGTGCCGCTAGCGCCACGCTGATCCTAGACAGGTTAACTATCGAGGGATCAATCAGATCACAGTGAGGTATAGCTCCCGCTGCCTCTCATCGCCAGTGCGATCAAGTCAATGCACGGGGCGCGCATCTTCACAAAATTGGATCTCAGGAGCGTTTACAACCTGGTGCGTATCCGGGAGGGGGACGAGTGGAAGACGGCATTTAGTACCACCTCAGGGCACTATGAGTACCTCGTCATGCCGTACGGGTTGACGAATGCTCCATCAGTCTTCATTGTCCTTTGTTGACTTGTATATCGACAACATTCTGATATACTCCGCTACACGCGCCATGCTGAAATGCGGTCACTCTCCATCTCCACCCTTGAAGTGGAAATGCGGTACCCTAGGAAGGAGACGGACTGTTGGAAGAACAGACATTTCTCAGCCTTGACGTACAGGTCATGCTCCAACAATCGACCAAGCACCCTGGTACGCAGGCTGAGAAATGTCTGTTCTTCCAACGACTACCGGAGGTTTGTCCAGGGTTTTGGTCAGGTAGCAGCTCCCAGTGGTCGGCTGAGGCAGACAGGGCTTTTGGTCACCTGAAGGCTCTGTTTACCACGGCTCCCATGCTGGCTCATCCGGATCCCTCTTTGGAGTTCATAGTGGAGGTGGACGCGTCCGAGGCTGGGATAGGAGCCGTGCTCTCTTAGCGCTCGGGCACACCACCAAAGCTCCGCCCCTGTGCTTTCTTTTCGAAGAAGCTCAGCCCGGCGGAGCGAAACAATGATGTGGGGGACCGAGAGCTGTTGGCTGTTGTCAAGGCTCTGAAGGCGTGGAGACATTGGCTTGAGGGGGCTAAACACCCTTTTCTCATCTGGACTGACCACCTCTATCTGGAGTATATCTGGGCGGCGAGGAGACTGAACCCTCGCCAGGCAAGGTGAGCCATGTTTTTTTAAACGTTTTGTTTTCACTCTATCCTACAGACCAGGTTCCCAGAACGCTAAGGCAGACACACTGTCCCGGATGTATGACACAGAGGAGCGGTCCATGGATCAGACTCCCTTACTTCCGGCCTCTTGCCTGGTGGCACCGGTGGTGTGGGAGTTGGACACGGACATCGAGCGGGCGTAACGTACAGAGCCCACTCCTCCCCAGTGTCCAGCAGGGCGTCTGTACGTTCCGTCTGCTGTCCGCGACCGTTTGATCTATTGGTCCCACACGTCACCCTTCTTTGGTCATCCTGGCATTGGTCGGACGGTGCATTGCCTTAGTGGGAAGTACTGGTGGTCCACCTTGGCCAAGGACGTGAGGGTTTATGATCCCTCCTGCTCGGTGTGCGCCCAGTGCAAGGCTCCTAGGCAACTGCCCAGATGGAAGTTAAAACCCCTCCCCGTTCCACAACGGCCTTGGTCGCACCTGTCGGTGGATTTCCTTATGGATCTTCCTCCCTCACAGGGCAGCACCACGATCCTGGTCGTTGTGGGTCGGTTCTTTAAGTCCTGCCGTCTCCTCCCTTTGCCTGGTCTCCCTACGGCCCTACAGACTGCGGAGGCCCTGTTCACTCATGTCTTCCGGCACTACGGGGTGCCTGAGGACATAGTCTCTGATTGAGGTCCCCAGTTCACGTCTGGGGGTCTCGATCAGCCTCACCTCAGGTTTTCACCCCGAGAGTAACGGGCAGGGGGAGAGAGTAAACCAGGATGTGGGTAGGTTTCTGCGGTCATATTGCCAGGCCTGGCAGGGGGAGTGGGCAGCGTTCATCCCCTGGGCAGAGATGGCCCAAAACTCACTCTCCGCCACTCCTCCACTAACCTCTGCCCTTTCCAGTGCGTACTGGGGTATCAAGACCAGAGAGCTGTGTAAGGACATCAGGGATGAAAGGAGTAACAAAAAGCTGAAATAGAGATAAATGAATCACTAACCTTTGATGATCTTAATCAGATGACACTCATAGGACTTCATGTTACACAATACATGTATGTTTTGTTTGATAAAGTTCATATTTATATCAAAAAATCTCAGTATACATTGCCGCGTTATGTTCAGTAGTTCCAAAAACATCCGGTGATTTTGCAGAGCCACATCAATTTACAGAAATACTCATCATAAATGTTTTTTATTTTTTTAATTTTTTTTACTCCCTTTTCCCCCCAATTTTCGTGGTATCCAATCGCTAGTAATTACTATCTTGTCTCATCGCTACAACTCCCGTACGGGCTCGGGAGAGACAAAGGTCAAAAGACATGCATCCTCCGAAGCACAACCCAACCAAGCCGCACTGCTTCTTAACACAGCACGCCTCCAACCCAGAAGCCAGCCATGTGTCGGAGGAAACACCGTGCACCTGGCCCCCTTGGTTAGCGCGGACTGCACCTGGCCCGCCACAGGAGTCGCTGGAGCGCGATGAGACAAGGATATCCCTACCGGCCAAACCCTCCCTAACCCGGACGACACTAGGCCAATTGTGCGTCGCCCCACGGACCTCCCGGTCGCGGCCAGCTGCGACAGAGCCTGGGCGCGAACCCAGAGACTCTGGTGGCGCAGCTAGCGCTGCGATGCAGTGCCCTAGACCACTGCACCACCCGGGAGGCCGCCCTCATCATAAATGTTGATGGTATTTTCAAGTGTTACACATGGAACTTTAGATAAACTTCTTCTTAATGCAACTGCTGTGTCAGATTTAAAAAAAGCTTTACCGAAAAAGCTAAACATGCAATAATCTGAGTACGGCGCTCAGAGACCAAAACAAGCCAAACAGATATCTGCCATGTTGTGTAGTCAACAGAAGTCAGAAATAGCGTTATAAATATTCACTTACCTTTGATGACCTTCATCAGAATGTACTCCCAGGAATCCCAGTTCCACAATAAATGTTTGGTGTTTTCGACGAAGTTCATCATTTATGTCCAAATACCTCCTTTTGTTAGCGCGTTTGGTAAACAAATCCAAACTCACGACGCGCGTGCAAGTCCAGCGGAAAGTACGGACGAAAAGTCCAAAAAGTTATATTATAGGTCGTAGAAACATGTCAAACGAAGTATAGAATCAATCATCAGGATGTTTTTAACATAAATCTTCAATAATATTCCAACCGGAGAATTGGATTTTGGATTTTATCTCAGGTTTGTGCCTGCTATATGAGTTCTGTTATACTCACAGACATCACTCAAACCGTTTTAGAAACTTCAGAGTGTTTTCTATCCAAATCTACTAATAATATGCATGTCTTAGCTTCTGGGACTGAGTAGCAGGCAGTTTAATCTGGGCAACTCTGGGCATCTTATTCGTCCAAGCTACTCAATACTGCTCCCAGCCATAAGAAGTTAAAAAGGCTTCATGTATTTGCCTCAATAAACATAAAAATGTCAAAATCTTGATAAAATTGTATATTTTCATTCGTTTATCATACCAGTGTCGTAAGAATTTCATGAATATGAACCACTTTAAAATGGCCATACATCCATAATTACAAAGCTCACTACATCGAAATACACATAATTTAAATGCTCATTTCAGAAAGAATGTAACAAACTGGACTATTCTGTTTGTAGTAACTTAGTTTGAAGAGATGGCGATTGGGTCTAAAAATTTGTTTGTCGTGTCGCAGTATAGATTCAGTCACCATGATTTTAACTGACATTTCCCAAACGTGAACTCTTCCATCACGCCAAGTCACTTTTCTCAGTTTCAGAAGCATCTGCATAAACTACATTGTGTGTGGCTGTCCTTTAATATATGCCAGAGACTTGTCCATGGGGATTTATTGATACGTTGTAAATTTTTTATTCTGTATAAACTTATCTTTAAAAAAAATTGTCAAAAAGGCATTCTTTAGCATTTTACAGATAGAAAGAAGAAAAATGTATTAATCCACAATCTGCTCTGAGTAAATCCAGTCCTGGAGTATCAAAATGAAACCAAAAAACTAAGTCGGACAATCTAGTGTCCAGAAAAGTATTATATTTTTGTCTACATTCAACTGGTTAAAGATGCTTGTGATGTGATTAAGAGAGATAAAATCCTTAACAATATATTTTCCTATATTTGATGTTTTTATTCAATTGGGGCCGAAATTCAAATTGTAACGTAAAAAAAAAAAACGTTTGGGTAACCTGTATTGATGCAGCGTTCCTGTCCCCTGGGGTGTGTTGTGGTTGTGTCTGTCACAGACGCTGGACCTGATCCAAATCTCTGCTCTATCCGACCCTTCCCTGCGCAACCTGTGTTACGTCACACTGACGATTTAATCAAGGTGCGTCCAAAATGGAACCACATTCCCTATATAGTGCACATCTTTTGACCAGAGCCCTTTTATACGGTATAAGGTGCCATTTTGGACACAGACCAGAGCACCAACAAGAGAAGTGTCTGCCCCCCTGCCTGCAGTCATGTATCATATATCCCTTGACCTGACATGCAAATAGCCTGTTTACTCTGACTGCACTCTAACCCATCTAAGAGTCCCAAATGTGCATGTAAGAGTGACACAAAAAAAAGACATGAGTAGTTCAACACAAACATTTATTGAATATATAGGATTTAAAAAAAGTTAAATAAATGTGGGCCCTCTAGTCCCATCTCACGATTAAATAGAAACACAAAGACGCAATGTGAAGGACTAGCAAGAAGATTGATAAGTACTCTTCCCAGATAAAAGGGAATGAATCAAACCTAGGGATGCAAAATTCTGGATTTCCTTGTAATTCCCTCCTGATTGCTGGAATCTTCTGGCCAGGATTTCTGGAGAACCTTTTAGGTCAAGACAAAGGACCAAGACAAAGACAGCACACAGGCAGTAGAGGATCTCGGATACAGCCAAGTTGAGAGCGAAGAACTCCAAGGATATCGACCCTCCTGCTCCGGTGAGGAACAACCACAGGATGGAGCCATTGGTGGGTAGGTTCAGGATGAGGTTGACTGCAAATCAGGCAGTGTTTAAAGCGTATGCGGGCTCCAGATAGCAGAAGAGGACAGCGGAATGGTTAACAGAGTTCATTTTTTTGCAAGCTCAGTTATGAATTATGGGCTTTAACTTTCCAATGATCAAACAGAATGAGAGAGAGAGCAATAGAGAGAGAGAGAGAGGTGACAACAACACCACAATGTTAACTCCTCATATCAAAGCACATCAGAAAAACATCATTCAGAATATTAGTCAGAGTCTGCACTTTCCCAATTATAATAACTTAACTTGAATTGTAAAGAATTTAAATACAAACTTTTTACTCAGTTACACTGCTAATATCAGACACTAAAAAGTGTAATCCAACCTGCAGTCCGTGATTGGTGTCTCTTCTCTTCCCGGTCCCTTTGCGATTGTGTTTCTCCTTAGAACTGAGCTTGGTACAACTATAGGCTACATCAAATACCTGCCAAAATACCTGTGTGGCATATCACATCGCCAACCTCTGTAGCTACACCCAAGGACCACATGCCATGCAAATATCCTACTCAGCGTGAAAAGCAACACTCCTATCAATATAATTGATGAGGATGTGTTGCCGTTTCTACTGTAGGCCTACTTGTTCAACACAGAGTTGGTTGGTGATACTACATCCTAGCCAATAATAATTCTACTCTGCAGTGTCAGAGTGGAAAACAAACAGGTTGGAGGTGGAGAGAGCCCAACTGCTGCTTCTGTCGGATAGGTCGATAAGCATGGAGGGGAGAAGATGGTGGTCGTAAAGCGTAAAAGATAAGTTGATGAGAGTGAGGGGGAATTAACTGAGAGAGGAAGAGTGCAAGAAGAGAAGAACATGACGGTGGTAAAGAGGAAAAAAGGTTTTAAAAACAGATCTTCATCTCCCGAAGAGAGGTACAAGGGGGAGGTTCTTGAAGATGCAGAGTCGCGTCCTGATGGTTATGATAAAGATGAGTTTGGCCCAGTGGGAGTGAGATTCTTGGAGAAAGTAGATCAAGTCCTTTTGACGTGTTTCCAATGTTCCAGAGTCCAATGGCGGTGAGATTTACACCACTCCAGGCGATGCTTGGCATTGCGCATGGTATGTTAAGTGGAGTGGCACAGGGAAACCCAAGAGCAGACACAGACGAGGAAACTGGATGAATAAACCAAAATATTCATTGCCAAACAGGGAGAGATGGAGTGCAGGCCAGAGGAAGCTCGGGTGGGTTGTAGGAAACCAGATGTGGAGGCCGAGGTTGGAGCGAGCTGGGTTGAGACTGGGTGAACAGGTCCGGAGGGAAATCCAAGGGAATGATGGTGAGCTGAATCCAGAACAGGGTAGCAGGGTGGTGAGATGTGGAACAGGAGACGGGTACCAGAGGCACGGTGGCAAAATGAGCAGAGATTACAATCTGGCAGAGTGGAAATAGCAGGACTGAGTATTTGTAGAGGTCTTGATTATGGAACGGGTTGCAGCTGGTGGGGATCTGCTCTGACTCCAGTACACATGTCTCCAACCACACAATAACGCAGAGAGAGAGAGAGAGAGAGAGAGAGAGAGAGAGAGAGAGAGAGAGAGAGAGAGAGAGAGAGAGAGAGAGAAAAAATTGGTTGACACCAATATGGGACAGACAACAAATTGAGACTCTGCGTGCATAATTCTGCAAAAATATCCTCTGTGTACAATGTAAAACAGCAAATAATGCATGCAGAGCTGAATTAGGCTGATACCTGCTAATTATCAAAATCCAGAAAAGAGCCGTTCAATTCTACAACCACCTAAATGGAAGCGATTCCCAAACCTTCTATAGCAAAGCCATCACCTACAGAGAGATTAACCTGGAGAAAAGTCCACTAAGCAAGCTGGTCCTGGGGCTCTGTTCACAAACACAAACAGATCCCACAGAGCCCCAGGACAGCAACACAATTAGACCAAACCAAATCATGAGAAAACAAAAAGATGATTACTTGACACATTGTAAAGAATTAACAAAACATTGTGCAAACTGGAATGCTATTTGGCCCTAAACAGAGAGTACACAGTGGCAGAATACCTGATCACTGTGACTGACCCAAACTTAAGGAAAGCTTTGACTATGTGCAGACTCAGTGAGCATAGCCTTGCTATTGAGAAAGATGGACAATTTTGATAAACTCCCATGTCTACTGGGTGAAATCAAAAGTGTGCTATCACAGCAGAAATATTTGTGACCTGTTGCCACAAGAAAAGGGCAACTAGTGAAGAACAAACACAATTGTAAACACAACCCATCTATACGTTTATTGATTTTCCCATAGTACTTTAACTATTTGTACATTGTTACAACACTGTATATAGACATAATATGACATTTGAAATGTCTTTATTCTTTTGAAACTTCTGTGAGTGTAATATTTACTGCAAATGTGTATTGTTTATTTCACTTTCTTTATTATCTACTTTACTTGCTTTGGCAATGTTAACATATGTTTCCCATGCCAATAAACCCTTGAATTGAATTGAATTGAATTGAGAGATAGAGGTAACAATAACAACACCGTCATGTTAACTTCCTATCAAAAACATCATTCAGAAAATCAATGTCTGCACTTGCATTGAAAATAACATACAATGGATTGAAAGGAATTTCAATACAAACATTTCACACTGTTAGAGTGAAAATATCAGAGATTGAAAAGTTTAATCTAACCTGAACTCTGTGATTATCATCTCTTCCCGGTCGTTTTGGGATTGTGTTTCTCCTTAGAACTGAGCTAGCTTATTTGGGATAGGTGGCGGTATTTTGACGTCCGAATGAAAAGCATGCCCAAAGTAAACTGTCTGCTACTCAGGACCAGAAGCTAGGATATGCATATAATTGGTAGATTTGGATAGGAAACACTCTAACGTTTCTAAAACTGTTAAAATGATGTATGTGAGTATAAGAGAACTGAAATGGCAGGCGAAACCCCGAGGACAAACCATTTAAAAAATAAAGAAATTCAGCATACCACTGATTTCAATGCCTGGCACTTTTATAATAGGGCAAAATTGTCCCCGATTGCAATTCCTAGTGCTTCCACTAGATGTCAACAGTCTTTAGAAAGAGTTTCAGGCTGTTTTTCGTAAAAATAAGGGAAAGTTGTAGTTTTTCTAGTGGCTCCCATTTTGGCTTTAGTGTTTCCAAGCGCATGGCCGAGCAAGCATGTTCATTTTGTTTATCTCCCGTAAAGACAATAACAATTCTCCGTCTTAAATTTTAAGTTTATTTTAAGTTTATTTGCGTATTAGGATACCTAAGGTTTGATTATAAACGTTGATTGACTTGTTTGGATAAGTTTATTGGTAACATTTAAATCATTTTGTATGCATTTTGAAGGAAGGAAACCGAGTGGATTATTGACTGAAGCGCGCCAGCTAAACTGAGTTTTTATGGATATAAATAAGGAATTTATCGAACAAAAGGATAATTTGTAATGTAACTGGGACATTTTGGAGTGTCAACAGAAGAAGAACTTCAACGGTAAGGCATATATTATATCGCAATTTCTGACTTACGTGTCGCAACTCCCTGCTTGAAAATGATTTGTTATGCATTTGTGTGCTGGACGCTGTCCTCAGATTATCGCATGGTTTGCTTTCGCTGTAAAGCCTTTTTGAAATCTGACACCTTGGCTCGATTAACAACAAGTTAAGCTGTATTTTGATGTATTGCACTTGTGATTTCATGAAAGTTTAATATTTATAGCAATTTAATTTGAATTTTGAGCTCTGCAATTTCACCGGCTGTTGGCCAGGTGAGACGCGATTGTCCCACCTATCCCACAGAAGCTAGGTACATCTATAGGTTACATCAAATACCTGCCAACACACCTGTGTGGCATATATTATTGACCACCTCTGTAGCTACACCCAAGGACCAAATGCCATGCAGATATCCTTCTCGGTGTGACAGGAACCACAAGTACCAATGTGATTAATGTGGATTTATAGGTATTGATACTGTAGGCCTACTTGTTAAACACAGAGCTGGTTGGTGGTACTACATGCTATTCAAAAATATTATATTTTCTTGACATTATAGAAGAAATATAAGTAATTTATCAAATTGTATACAAGGCTTACTGAAGAGTCCAACATATATATGCAAAGGTTAATGTAGTGTCCTCTGACATTTGCTCAGTCTTCGTTAGCTGTATCCTCCTCACATCAATTATAGTAGTACTGGTGGCACTCATATAGTAGTACTGGTGGCACTCATATTTCACCACCGTAGCTATTAGGATGAACAAAATAATATTATCTTCATGTTGTTTGTCCCCTCCATCTCCCCTTCCCCCTGCTCGGGACGTTTCAGAGAACTGAGAGGCAGCAGAATGACATCACTAATAAAATCACGATGTAAGCGCTCATGGTCAGTCTAAAGTAGGAAGCAAACAAACCTATGAAAAATGTGTCCAAACAGAACCTGATCACAACCAATCAGACTAAGCCAGTGATTCAGACCCTGTATCTGAAGGGTCTGTACTTTAGGTAGACCACAGGGTGGACCACTGCCAGGTAGCGCTCCACACAGACACAGCACTGGAACAGGGGCTGATCAGCAATCAAGAAACCCGAAAAAAATTGGGAAATAATAACTCAAAGAAAATATGTCAAACAGGCAGACAATCATTTCAGACATGGTCAGGTTGAAAGAGTAGAGCTCTGAGGGCATCGTTCCTCCGGTTCCGGTCACTGTCAGCCACAGGACGTAGACATTTGTGGGGAAACTCAGGATGAGGTTGATTGAATGGGACACAACGAATAAGGTCTCTGGTTGAGATGTAAGGCCGGTGTTGTTGACCACAGAAGGGAAATAAGAATCCCCCTTCAGAAGTGTCCATCGGTTCTCTGGAAGCTGCTTCTGTGGTTATGATGGGTTCTGCACCAAATCTTTGATGTATTATAATAATTGATTATGCTTATTTTGTATTATTAGAAGGGGAAGGGCTATAACACCCCTCCCCCACTATATTTATAGGGTCCTGGACTACAGATTAGCAATATATATTTTCATTTTAAGGTTTAATATTGTTCCACAGTTCGTTTCTAGTCTCTGCCCCTGATAAGAAACGGTCTGAGAGATGTGTGAGTTATTGCAGTTGTAACGGCTGTCGCTCTCCTCATCCTCAGACGAGGAGAGGAGAGAAGGATCATCAGACCAAAATGCAGCTTCAGGGAAATAAGCCATCTTTATTATAAATACGATGATGATGGCAACACGAAAAACAAAACACTTTCAACTTTACAAAACAAGAAAACGAAGTCAACGAAACCTGAACATAAACTTACATAACTACACGTAAACTCACGGACAGGAAACAGACGACATCGAAACGAAAACGAACAGCCAAACAGTCCCGTATGGTACATACATTACACGACACAGGAGACAATCACCCACCAACAAACAGTGAGAACGCCCTACCTAAATATGACTCTTAATTAGAGGAAAACGCAAACCACCTGCCTCTAATCAAGAGCCATACCAGGCAACCCAAAACCAACATAGAAACAGATAACATAGACTGCCCACCCAAAACACATGCCCTGACCATAAACACATAAAAAAACACATAAAACAGGTCAGGACAGTTACAGCAGTCAAAACAGGGTGTCTGTGAGAAAGCGCCTCAAGGCTAAAAGAGATTCATAGACACAGAACACTGAAGGGGAGAGAAAAAGATAAGAGACAAGTAAGACATACCACTGTAAAGCAACTTGGGAGTGGAAAATTACTGCTGAGCCCTTAGAAAACACTTGAACTACGGTTCTCTACGGCAAGTTTGTATAACTGTATATGCATGGGCTTGGTCTCATGAGCAGAAGGTGTTGAAGTAGGCAGTTACATCACTAGGGGTTGACTGCAAGCATATTTAACGACACTTGGACTTTTCATATTTTGCAGAACTCAGGGGAGACATCAGTTTGATCTTTGACTTCTGCCGACAGCTGTATTTTGATTAAAATGTATAATGTGGAACCAACATTTGGCGAGCTAGCCAGGAGGGAGTGAGTGCAACGCTACTGGTCGGAACCTGAACCCCCTTCACTGATCACCAAATTATAAGGTAGGCAGACACCTGTTATATCGAAGTCTGTCATTTTTAAGAAGTTGGTGTTCAGTGTATTGCTGGTATGTAAAAGCACTTGTAATTATAAAAACAAAGGAACCTAAAATGTTTATGTATAAGTCAATGTGTGGTAATTGTTGTGTGTATTAGAACAGTAGCTCACCTTCTGAGTGTCGGGAGTACTGGGGTAACCTTGCTTGAGAGGAAGGTACTCAGAGTAGTTAGGAACAGAAGCTGCATCTGAGAGAACAGTTCTGAAACAGGTGATAACCTATGGAACACCTGAGATTAAAATGCTCTGTGGTTTTGTTGTATATGAATAATCTGTTGTCTCTCCGTATGTGTTTCGTGTGAGTGAAATGCGCAGTTGGTGGGGAGGTAAACGAATTGGTTATTTGGTCTGAGGGCTGAGAGCCATTGTAAGTGGATTTCTGATACGGAGGAGGACAAGGAACAGTGTAATATTAAAGGCATTAGGTTGGAATACAATAAGAAGGGGATATTTGGAAGTGAGCGCGGCAGGAAGGAGTTCTGTCATTGTATAAGGAAAGGCGGGTTTGATAAAGATAATACCTACAAAACATACATTACCCTACACCCTGAGGAACTAGTTATACCCTCAACATATTTTGTATTAGTTGAAATACGACCTATACTTACTTGTAGGAGGATAGTTAAGGAGTCTTTTAAGTGGAATTGGTGGAGAGGAGGTTGTGTTTTATGGGCATATGAGAAGACAATGGATGAAATAGAGTTAAAACTGACACAACACCCACTATTGACATTTTTGCAGGTTATAGTATAATAGGTAGGAAATGCTAACATAGGGCACCTACACCATTATCATTACACGGCTGACTGTCAAATAAAACCAAACCGACGCTCACCATGTCTGCAAAAGCATGTAAAAGGGGTTTTATTAGGTAATGGCCCTCTTGGTGGAATAAAAGGTTAGGAGTAGGACAGAAGTTATTTGAATACAAGGTTGAACATATTTGTTAGTGACACTTTCCTACCATAGGACAGTATAGGAAATGTACAACCCTTAGTATACCAGTAAAATTATTACAAGGACGTTGAGTTCTGTAGAGATTTTCATAGAAAATTACTTTGTGATGCTATAACCAGGGGGCATTGGTGAATAATATATTACTGTTACTCTACACCCTTAAGATATAATATTAGGAATATTAGTCGGTCCCTCTCCTTCTTCGGGGGGGTGGGGGGGGGGGGGGGGTTGTCGCCGATCCACTTTTCATTTTCCATTTGTTTTGTCTTTGTTTTACACACCTAGTTTCAATTCCCCAATTACCTGTTCATTATTTAACCCTCTGTTTCCCCATGTATGTTTGTGAGTAATTGTTTGTTGTATTGTGGTCCGTATTGTGGGCTTGGTACCAGCACCAGCAACACACAGACCCTTACAGAATTACTCACCTAGTATGGAGTCAGCAGGAGCAGACGCCCTCCCTGTGAATTTAGAGGAGCGCGTTCAGCAGCGAACATGTTGCAACGTCTGGGCACCGCCATGGATCGCGTACTGCAAACAATGGATCGTTGGAGAGAGAGGAGGAGGTTACCCAGCGCCTCCACCAGCCCCACTACAGCAGGCTCCACTGTCCACCTCTCCTTCACCCGGTCCCAGTTGGATTCGACTCGCGCTACCCAGGGAGTATGATGGGACAGATGCCGGATGCCAGGGGTTCCTTCTCCAGCTAGAACTCTACCTGGCGACCGTCCACCCGGCTCCTTCGGGATGTGAGAGCGTGTCCGCACTCGTCTCCTGCCTTTCAGGCAAAGCCCCGGAGTGGGCCAATTACGCAGAGTTCACTCTCCACTTTCAGGCAGTTTTCGACCATCCGCCTGAGGGTCGAGCGGCGGGTGAACGTCTGTTCCACCTGAGGCAGGGGACGAGGAGTGCGCAGGATTACGCATTGGACTTCCGGACCCTGGCCGCCAGCACGGGATGGAACAACAGGGCCCTGATCGATCACTACCGGTGCTGTCTGAGCGAGGACGTCCGTCAGGAGTTGGACTGCCGAGACACCACCCTCACGTTGGACCAGCTGGTGGACCTGTCCATCCGGCTGGACAACCTGCTGGCTACCTGCGGACGTCCAGATCCGATGCCATGGAGCTGGGAGTTGCTTCACTTAGGGCAACCGGAGGAGGGGCCATTCCCTTCACCATCTGTGGCCGCAGAGGGCACACTGCTGGTCGGTGCTGGGGGGGTCCTTAGGGAGTCGAGGCAGCAGGCAAGGCGCTATCGTGTCACCACACGTGATCGGCACCAGGCTCACCCAGAGCCCCCTGTTGCTCACATGTATGTGTTTATTTCATTTCCTGAGTTTTCCCCGTATTCCCAGCATAAGGCGTTAGTAGATTCAGGTGCAGCTGGGAATTTTATTGACCGTTCATTTTTGCTCATAGTTTAGGGATTCCCCTTGTTCCTGTGGATATACCCTTCCCTGTGCATGCCCTAGATATCAGCCCTGACCCTAATGGTCGACTTAGGGAGATCACAGCTCCACTTGACATGGTTACGCAGGAGGGTCACAAGAAGAGAATCAGTCTCTTCCTTATTGATTCTCCTGTGTTTCCCGTGCTGCTGGGCCTACCCTGGTTGGCCTGTCATAACCCCACTATTTCGTGGCAGCAGAGGGCTCTCAAGGGGTGGTCACAAGAGTGCTCAGGGAGGTGTGTGGGGGTTTCCATCGGTGCGAGTACGGTGGAAAGTCCAGACGAGGTCTCCACCGTGCGCCTCCCCTCAGAATATGCCGATTTGGCTCTCGCCTTCTGTAAGAAGAGGGCGACTAAATTACCCCCCCATCGACGGGGGGATTGTGCGATAAATCTCCTGTTAGACGCAGCACTTCCCAGGAGTCATATGTATCCTCTGTCACAGGAGGAGACGGCGGCTATGGAAACACAGGTCTCCGAATCCTTGGTGCAGGGATACATTCGGCCCTCCACTTCATCTGCCTCCTCAAGTTTGTGAAGAAAGAAGGATGGGGGGCTGCGCCCGTGTATTAACTATCGAGGGATCAATCAGATCACAGTGAGGTATAGCTCCCGCTGCCTCTCATCGCCAGTGCGATCAAGTCAATGCACGGGGCGCGCATCTTCACAAAATTGGATCTCAGGAGCGTTTACAACCTGGTGCGTATCCGGGAGGGGGACGAGTGGAAGACGGCATTTAGTACCACCTCAGGGCACTATGAGTACCTCGTCATGCCGTACGGGTTGACGAATGCTCCATCAGTCTTCCTGTCCTTTGTTGACTTGTATATCGACAACATTCTGATATACTCCGCTACACGCGCCGTGCTGAAATGCGGTCACTCTCCATCTCCACCCTTGAAGTGGAAATGCGGTACCCTAGGAAGGAGACGGACTGTTGGAAGAACAGACATTTCTCAGCCTTGACGTACAGGTCATCCTCCAACAATCGACCAAGCACCCTGGTACGCAGGCTGAGAAATGTCTGTTCTTCCAACGACTACCGGAGGTTTGTCCAGGGTTTTGGTCAGGTAGCAGCTCCCAGTGGTCGGCTGAGGCAGACAGGGCTTTTGGTCACCTGAAGGCTCTGTTTACCACGGCTCCCATGCTGGCTCATCCGGATCCCTCTTTGGAGTTCATAGTGGAGGTGGACGCGTCCGAGGCTGGGATAGGAGCCGTGCTCTCTTAGCGCTCGGGCACACCACCAAAGCTCCGCCCCTGTGCTTTCTTTTCAAAGAAGCTCAGCCCGGCGGAGCGAAACAATGATGTGGGGGACCGAGAGCTGTTGGCTGTTGTCAAGGCTCTGAAGGCGTGGAGACATTGGCTTGAGGGGGCTAAACACCCTTTTCTCATCTGGACTGACCACCTCTATCTGGAGTATATCTGGGCGGCGAGGAGACTGAACCCTCGCCAGGCAAGGTGAGCCATGTTTTTTTACACGTTTTGTTTTCACTCTATCCTACAGACCAGGTTCCCAGAACGCTAAGGCAGACACACTGTCCCGGATGTATGACACAGAGGAGCGGTCCATGGATCAGACTCCCTTACTTCCGGCCTCTTGCCTGGTGGCACCGGTGGTGTGGGAGTTGGACACGGACATCGAGCGGGCGTAACGTACAGAGCCCACTCCTCCCCAGTGTCCAGCAGGGCGTCTGTACGTTCCGTCTGCTGTCCGCGACCGTTTGATCTATTGGTCCCACACGTCACCCTTCTTTGGTCATCCTGGCATTGGTCGGACGGTGCATTGCCTTAGTGGGAAGTACTGGTGGTCCACCTTGGCCAAGGACGTGAGGGTTTATGATCCCTCCTGCTCGGTGTGCGCCCAGTGCAAGGCTCCTAGGCAACTGCCCAGATGGAAGTTAAAACCCCTCCCCGTTCCACAACGGCCTTGGTCGCACCTGTCGGTGGACTTCCTTATGGATCTTCCTCCCTCACAGGGCAGCACCACGATCCTGGTCGTTGTGGGTCGGTTCTTTAAGTCCTGCCGTCTCCTCCCTTTGCCTGGTCTCCCTACGGCCCTACAGACTGCGGAGGCCCTGTTCACTCATGTCTTCCGGCACTACGGGGTGCCTGAGGACATAGTCTCTGATTGAGGTCCCCAGTTCACGTCTGGGGGTCTCGATCAGCCTCACCTCAGGTTTTCACCCCGAGAGTAACGGGCAGGGGGAGAGAGTAAACCAGGATGTGGGTAGGTTTCTGCGGTCATATTGCCAGGCCTGGCAGGGGGAGTGGGCAGCGTTCATCCCCTGGGCAGAGATGGCCCAAAACTCACTCTCCGCCACTCCTCCACTAACCTCTGCCCTTTCCAGTGCGTACTGGGGTATCAAGACCAGAGAGCTGTGTAAGGACATCAGGGATGAAAGGAGTAACAAAAAGCTGAAATAGAGATAAATGAATCACTAACCTTTGATGATCTTAATCAGATGACACTCATAGGACTTCATGTTACACAATACATGTATGTTTTGTTTGATAAAGTTCATATTTATATCAAAAAATCTCAGTATACATTGCCGCGTTATGTTCAGTAGTTCCAAAAACATCCGGTGATTTTGCAGAGCCACATCAATTTACAGAAATACTCATCATAAATGTTTTTTATTTTTTTAATTTTTTTTACTCCCTTTTCCCCCCAATTTTCGTGGTATCCAATCGCTAGTAATTACTATCTTGTCTCATCGCTACAACTCCCGTACGGGCTCTGGAGAGACAAAGGTCAAAAGACATGCATCCTCCGAAGCACAACCCAACCAAGCCGCACTGCTTCTTAACACAGCACGCCTCCAACCCAGAAGCCAGCCATGTGTCGGAGGAAACACCGTGCACCTGGCCCCCTTGGTTAGCGCGGACTGCACCTGGCCCGCCACAGGAGTCGCTGGAGCGCGATGAGACAAGGATATCCCTACCGGCCAAACCCTCCCTAACCCGGACGACACTAGGCCAATTGTGCGTCGCCCCACGGACCTCCCGGTCGCGGCCAGCTGCGACAGAGCCTGGGCGCGAACCCAGAGACTCTGGTGGCGCAGCTAGCGCTGCGATGCAGTGCCCTAGACCACTGCACCACCCGGGAGGCCGCCCTCATCATAAATGTTGATGGTATTTTCAAGTGTTACACATGGAACTTTAGATAAACTTCTTCTTAATGCAACTGCTGTGTCAGATTTAAAAAAAGCTTTACCGAAAAAGCTAAACATGCAATAATCTGAGTACGGCGCTCAGAGACCAAAACAAGCCAAACAGATATCTGCCATGTTGTGTAGTCAACAGAAGTCAGAAATAGCGTTATAAATATTCACTTACCTTTGATGACCTTCATCAGAATGTACTCCCAGGAATCCCAGTTCCACAATAAATGTTTGGTGTTTTCGACGAAGTTCATCATTTATGTCCAAATACCTCCTTTTGTTAGCGCGTTTGGTAAACAAATCCAAACTCACGACGCGCGTGCAAGTCCAGCGGAAAGTACGGACGAAAAGTCCAAAAAGTTATATTATAGGTCGTAGAAACATGTCAAACGAAGTATAGAATCAATCATCAGGATGTTTTTAACATAAATCTTCAATAATATTCCAACCGGAGAATTGGATTTTGGATTTTATCTCAGGTTTGTGCCTGCTATATGAGTTCTGTTATACTCACAGACATCACTCAAACCGTTTTAGAAACTTCAGAGTGTTTTCTATCCAAATCTACTAATAATATGCATGTCTTAGCTTCTGGGACTGAGTAGCAGGCAGTTTAATCTGGGCAACTCTGGGCATCTTATTCGTCCAAGCTACTCAATACTGCTCCCAGCCATAAGAAGTTAAAAAGGCTTCATGTATTTGCCTCAATAAACATAAAAATGTCAAAATCTTGATAAAATTGTATATTTTCATTCGTTTATCATACCAGTGTCGTAAGAATTTCATGAATATGAACCACTTTAAAATGGCCATACATCCATAATTACAAAGCTCACTACATCGAAATACACATAATTTAAATGCCCATTTCAGAAAGAATGTAACAAACTGGACTATTCTGTTTGTAGTAACTTAGTTTGAAGAGATGGCGATTGGGTCTAAAAATGTGTTTGTCGTGTCGCAGTATAGATTCAGTCACCATGATTTTAACTGACATTTCCCAAACGTGAACTCTTCCATCACGCCAAGTCACTTTTCTCAGTTTCAGAAGCATCTGCATAAACTACATTGTGTGTGGCTGTCCTTTAATATATGCCAGAGACTTGTCCATGGGGATTTATTGATACGTTGTAAATTTTTTATTCTGTATAAACTTATCTTTAAAAAAAATTGTCAAAAAGGCATTCTTTAGCATTTTACAGATAGAAAGAAGAAAAATGTATTAATCCACAATCTGCTCTGAGTAAATCCAGTCCTGGAGTATCAAAATGAAACCAAAAAACTAAGTCTGACAATCTAGTGTCCAGAAAAGTATTATATTTTTGTCTACATTCAACTGGTTAAAGATGCTTGTGATGTGATTAAGAGAGATAAAATCCTTAACAATATATTTTCCTATATTTGATGTTTTTATTCAATTGGGGCCGAAATTCAAATTGTAACGTAAAAAAAAAAAACGTTTGGGTAACCTGTATTGATGCAGCGTTCCTGTCCCCTGGGGTGTGTTGTGGTTGTGTCTGTCACAGACGCTGGACCTGATCCAAATCTCTGCTCTATCCGACCCTTCCCTGCCCAACCTGTGTTACGTCACACTGACGATTTAATCAAGGTGCGTCCAAAATGGAACCACATTCCCTATATAGTGCACATCTTTTGACCAGAGCCCTTTATATGGTATAAGGTGCCATTTTGGACACAGACCAGAGCAACAACAAGAGAAGTGTCTGCCCCCCTGCCTGCAGTCATGTATCATATATCCCTTGACATGACATGCAAATAGCCTGTTTACTCTGACTGGACTCAAACCCATCTAAGAGTCCCAATTGTGCATGTAAGAGTGACACAAAAAAAAGACATGAGTAGTTCAACACAAACATTTATTGAATATATAGGATTTAAAAAAAGTTAAATAAATGTGGGCCCTCTAGTCCCATCTCACGATTAAATAGAAACACAAAGACGCAATGTGAAGGACTAGCAAGAAGATTGATAAGTACTCTTCCCAGATAAAAGGGAATGAATCAAACCTAGGGATGCAAAATTCTGGATTTCCTTGTAATTCCCTCCTGATTGCTGGAATCTTCTGGCCAGGATTTCTGGAGAACCTTTTAGGTCAAGTTACCAGAATATTGCAACCCTAAACACATACATATTTTTGACAGAGCATCTACAACTACCAACATCTTTACAAGCTATCACATAACAGTTGTAAACAGGTTACAATTGACCCTCTGTATCAGATGAAACTGGGAATATAAACTCTCCCTCAGAGACCTTTGATAAAGGGCAGTTTCCCAGCCCTGTGGAGGTAGAGGAGGGGCTGCACAAACCCACTGACCACACTGATGAAGAGACAAATATATGTGGCATGAAAAAACTGCCGTGAATCTAAGATTCCATTAAAAGGTAAAACCACTACCCATGGGAGGTAGTTTGCCATCATAGACACAAAGATAATCAAAATTATCTTATACGCCCTCATCTTCATGTTATTTGTCCCTTCCCTCTCTCTCTCCCCTTCCCCTGGCCCAGGCTGTTTCAGAGCACTGAGAACTGAGAGGCAGCAGAATAACATAAATGCAATTAAAACCAGAATTTCAGCCAAATACACACATTCAACAATTTTGTGTTCATTTACAAACATAGAAAGAAAACAGAACCCAATTACAACCAGCCAAACCAATCCAGAACACCCCACCTTGTATCTCAGGGGTCTGTACTTCAGGAAGACCACAGGGTGGACCACTGCCAGGTAGCGCTCAAAACATATACAGCACTGGAACAGGGGGCGGCTTTGGAACATAAAACCGCTAAAGAATGTAAGTAGAGCCAGGATATGGGGAATAGGGAGGTGTATATAGACAAAGACAAAGACAGCACACAGGCAGTAGAGGATCTCGGATACAGCCAAGTTGAGAGCGAAGAACTCTGAGGCCACCGTCCCTCCGGCTCCGGTCAGTATCAGCCACAGGACATAGCCATTGGTGGGTAGACTCAGGATGAGGTTGACTGCATAGCAGGTCGTGGAAACAGCGGAATCAAGTTCCAGATAGGCAGAGAGGACAGAGGAATGGTTGGAGGAGTTCATTTAAAAAAATAAAATAATCAAACCTCACTTTGAAAGTTCCAATGATCACTGCAGCAGAGAGAGAGAGGGAGAAAGAGAGAGACAGACAGACATGACAAGAACATCACTATGTTAACACTTCATATCTAGGCATTTATTTCAGTTACAATGCTAATCTCAGAGATTAAAAAGCGTCAACCAACCTGAAGTCCGTGATTGGTGGGTCGTCTCTTCAGGTTCTTTTTACGATTGTGTCTCTCCTTCGAACAGAGCTAGGTACATCTATAGGCTAAGTCAAATACCTGCCAACACACCTGTGTGGAATATCACATTGCCAACCTCTGTAGCTACACCCAAGGACCTCATGTCATGCAAATATCCTACTCAGTGTGATAGGAACCACACCTATAAATATGATTGATGAGGATGTGTTGCTATTGTAGGAATACTTGTTACTGCATGCTATCCAGAAATAATACATTTTCTTGACATGCTAGAAGAAATGCTAGAAGCGCTACCTGGCAGTGGTCCACCCTGTGGTCTTCCTGAAGTACAGATCCCTGAGATACAAGGTGGGGTGTTCTGGATTGGTTTGGCTGGTTGTAATTGGGTTCTGTTTTATTTCTATGTTTGTAAATGAACACAAAATTGTTGAATGTGTGTATTTGGCTGATATTCTGGTTTTAATTGCATTTATGTTATTCTGCTGCCTCTCAGTTCTCAGGGCTCTGAAACATCCTGGGCCAGGGGAAGGGGAGAGAGAGAGGGAGGGGACAAATAACATGAAGATGAGAGCCTTTAAGATAATTTTGGTTATCTTGGTGTCTATGATGGCAAACTACCTCCCATGGGTAGTGGTTTTACCTTTAAAAGGAATCTTAGATTTGGAGCAGTTTTTTCATGCCACATATATTTGTCTCTTCATCAGTGTGGTCAGTGGGTTTGTGCAGCCCCTCCTCTACCTCCACAGGGCTGGGAAACTGCCCTTTATCAAAGGTCTCTGAGGGAGAGTTTATATTCCCAGTTTCATCTGATACAGAGGGTCAATTGTAACCTGTTTACAACTGTTATGTGATATCTTGTAAAGATGTTGGTAGTTGTAGATGCTCTGTCAAAAATATGTATGTGTTTAGGGTTGCAATATTCTGGTAACTTGACCTAAAAGGTTCTCCAGAAATCCTGGCCAGAAGATTCCAGCAATCAGGAGGGAATTACAAGGAAATCCAGAATTTTGCAACCCTAGGTTTGAATCATTCCCTTTTATCTGGCAAGATTATTTATCAATCTTGTTGCTAGTCCTTCACATTGCATCTTTGTGTTTGTATTTAATAGTGAGAATGGATTAGAGGGCCCACATTTATTTTTTGAATCTTTCATATTCAATAAATGCTTGTCTTGAACTACTCACGTCTTTTACTTTTTGTAGAGTTTTTTTTTTTTTTACTCTTTGCGGTCTTTGCATGTACATTTGGGACTCTAAGATGGGTTTGAGTTCAGTCAGAGTAAACAGGCTATTTAAATGTCAGGTCAAGGGAAATATGATACACGACTGCAGGCAGGTGGGCAGACACTCCTCTTGTTGGTGCTCTGGTCTGTGTCCGAAATGGCACCCTATACAATATAAAAGGCTCTGGTCAAAAGATGTGCACTATATAGGGAATGTGGTGCCATTTTGGACGCACCTTGATTAAATCTTCAGTGTGACGTAACACAGGTGGGGCAGGGAAGGGTCGGGTAGAGCAGAGATTTGGATCAGGTCCAGCGTCTGTGACAGGCACAACCACAACACACCCCAGGGGACAAGGACGCTGCATCAATACAGGTTACACAAACATTTCTTCTTTTTTTTACTTTACAATTTGAATTTAAACCCCCAACTGAATAAAAACATAAAAAGATAGGAAAATAAATTGTTAAGGATTTTATCTCCCCTTAATCACATCACAAGCAACTTTTACCAGTTGAATGTAGACAAAATATAGTACTTTTCTGGACACTAGATTGTCAGATTTAATATTTTGGTATCATTTCGTTAAGATACTCGAGGACAGGAATTACTCAGAGCAGATTGTGGATTAATACGTTTTTCTTTTATATGACTGTAAAATGCTAATGAATGTCTTTTTGACAAATTCTTCAAAAGAAAAGATTATACAGAATAAAATATTTACAACATATCAATAAATCCCTATGGACAAGTCTCTGAAATATATTGAAGGACAGCCACACACAATGTGTTTTATGCAGATGTTTCAGAAACTGAGAAAAGTGACTTCGCTTGTGGGAAGAGTTTGACTTTCGGGAAATGGTAGATAAAAACATGTGGACTAAATCTAGACTACGACACGCCAAACACATTTTTAGACCCAATCGCCATCTCTTCAACCTAAGTTTCTACATACAGTATAGTCCAGTTTGTTACATTCTTTATGAAATGGGCATTTAAATGATGTGTAATTTGATGTAGTGAGCTTTGGAATTATGGATGTATGTCCGTTTTAAAGTGGTTCATATTCATGAAATTTTTACTACGCCTGTATTATAATTTAATGAAAATATCAATTTATATCAAGATGTTGACATTTTTATGTTTATTGAGGCCGATACGTAAAGCTTATTAAAGAGCAGTGATACTAGCAAGAGCAGTGTGTAGGTTTCTTTTTTTTCCCTCATGTTACTTTTTGAAAATATTAATATTAACGGACCAAAGCACCAACAAATCTCAAAATTCATAGGTAGATGCAAAGATGTAATTTCAGCCTTAAATCTGAATATTGGAATATTCAGATGTTGACTACAGTATGACATTATATACATGTATTTGTCTGTCGTGTCTTTGATAAAATAGTTGGAGTAAAGGAGGTGTTTCAAGTGACAACTTGATGATCATCTTATCTTGATGCATTTGTGTGTTTCTGATCTGATGGTGTCTCTCTTCTCCCAACACCAGGATGTCTCCCAAATGGCACCCTAATTCCCTATATAGTGCACAGGACTCTGGTGAAAAGTAGTGCACTATGTAGGGAAAAGGGTGCCATTTGAGATCCATTCCAGGACTCAACCGTTCACTCCTCCATCTGTACCCACAGAAGCTGCTTCCAGAGAGGTGATGAACACTTCTGAAGGGGGATTCTTATTTCCCCTCTGTGGTCAACAACATCGGCCTTACATCACAACCAGAGACATTATTAGTTGTGTTCCATACAATCAACCTCATCCTGAGTTTCCCCACCAATGTCTACGTCCTGTGGCTGATAGGTACTGGAACAGGCGTGACAATGGCCTCAGAATTCTTCGCTCTCAACCTGACCATGTCTGAAATGATTGTCTGCCTGTTTGACATATTTTCTTTGAGCTATTTCTTCCCATGTGTTTATATTTGGTCTGCTGTGCAATTTTTCTCTGGATTCTTGATTGCTGCTCAGCCCCTGTTCCAGTGCTGTGTCTGTGTGGAGCGCTACCTGACAGTGGTCCACCCTGTGGTCTACCTAAAGTACAGACCCTTCAGATACAGGGTCTGAATCACTGGTTTAGCCTGGTTGGTTGTGATCAGGTTCTGTTTGGACACATTTTTCATAGGTTTGTTTGCTCCCTACTTTAGACTGACCATGAGCACTGACATCGTGATTTTATTTGTGATGTCATTCTGCCTTTTCTCAGTTCTCTGGGCTCTGAAACGCCCTGCATCAGGGGGAAGGTGAGAGTGAGGGGACAAACAACATGAAGATGAGGGCATTTAAAAAAAATTGATCATCCTAATAGCTACGGTGGTGAAATACCTCCCAATGCCAATGGTAGCAGCTCTTCACAGGAAGTTGGGATCCAGATTACATCAGGCTTTGATTGTGTCTCTCATCATTGCTGTGGTGACTAGGTTTGTACAGCTCATCCTCTACCTCCACAGGTCTGGGAAACTCTGTATAAGAGGTCTCTGACTAAGAGGATACCCCCTGCTCACTAATTTCAGTTACTAAGCTACTAGAAATCCGTCATATCCAATGGAAGGACACATTCAGTAATTTAACAGTTGGCGACTAGAGACATCTGACTAAAGTGTCACGATCGTCCATGGGAGAGAGAGAGAACCAAGGCGCAGCGTGTAAATAATACATCTTCTCTTTATTTAGGAGAGGAACTAACGAAGAAAAACAACAAATCCAAGAACGTGAAACCAAAACCGACTAAATGCAAAAACATGTAAACCTGAAGCAACCCTAGACACAGACTAAGACAATGAAAAAAATCAATGACCCAACAAACACATGATGCCTATGGCCGCCTAAAATATGGCTCCCAATCAGAGACAAAATGAAAGACACCTGTCTCTGATTGAGAAACCACTCAGGCAACCATAGACATACCTAGAAACCCTCACTAAACCATAGACATACCTAGACATACTCACTCAACACAAAACCACAAACACAAAACCCAACAACCCCTTAACCATATAACCACCCAAACACAAACCCTCCCCATGTCACACCCTGACCTAACAAACATAATAAAGGAAACAAAGATAACTAAGGCCAGGATGTGACATAAAGTTCAAGAAGTTTCCAACTTTATGCAAATGATCAGTGATGTGACCGCAGCCAGTTGAAGGAGGGAGGGTCTTGTTGCTAGATTTGACACTGTGGTGGATAGGCTAACAACTAACATGTTATTTTTACATGCTGTTCAGAAGCTAAACCGCTGAGGGGAGGTTTTGGCAACAAGGAAGCTGAAGGTAGTGAGTGTCCTGTTAGATGTCACTGCTATGAAGTATGGCATCGACAAGATATTATTTTATCTGATTTCTGTCATACATCTTTTTCAATATTAAACTATACTTATGTGATAGATAATGTACAAATAATGTTATAAAAAGTTGATATTTAGAGGATATAATGAAAATAACATGTTATAAATTTCAGTTTATAACCAATAAGTTAGTCCCGCTGACCTTTCAATTAAATTATTTTAAAATGATTAACACATTTAATGTATCTTAGGAATGGCTAACATCCACAGACTTTACAATTGGCTACAAATAGCTTTTCTGTAAGGAGGAGGAGGCTGAACGTTTCTGGATCTTTTCTAGACCACTATCACTGTTAAATGTGGATCTCAAAATCCTTTCAAATGCTGACCAAACAATGCTTATCCAACACAGGAAAGGACTAGAAAAATAAATGTCAACTATTTCATATTGTTGACATTTTTGTTTGAATGTAGTTGTATTACATCATGGACAAACTGCATTTTACATTTTTGCTTCGGAATGAAACTGTTTGATAGATTCGCAAATAATCTTGTGGTATCATGATTTTGTCATCATTAATAATACCATTTCATCTCTTTGTGGATGTCTTGTTAATGACAATGCTGGTGCTATATGTATTATTCTATAAACTTTTCCTCCATTTTCTTATTTTCAATAAAGGCTAAAGATGAGTACACATGTTGCTGCCATGTTAGATAATAATACGCTCCTTTTTAAATAAGTGACACATTTGACCTGACCTGGTCAGGAATAACTCAGTGCCCTATCCATCCATAACACTTTCCACACAGCAAGCCATATTCTCTTCAATCATACTAAAGTGTTGTCATAACCAATGGATGATATTTGCATGTCAGGTGTGGTTCATCAAGTGAGGTGATGGGCAGTGTCAGTTTACAGACAGGAGCGACTGGGATGTGTGGATGAGGATGAGTGACTGAGTGAAGTCGTATGATCTGTATTCCTCAAAGATTGTATTTAATCAAATTAATCAGATCCAATGAGTGCCACCAGTACTACTATAATTGATGTGAGGAGGATACAGCTAACAAAGACTGAGCAAATGTCAGAGGACACTACATTAACCTTTGCATACACATTTTGGTCACTTCAGTAAGCCTTGTATACTATTTGATAAATAACTTATATTTCTTCTAGCATATCAAGAACATATTATATTATTTTTAGCTAGCATGTAATACCACCAACCATCTCTGTGTTTAACAAGTAGGCCTACAGTACCAATACCTATAAATCCTCATCAATCACATTGGTAGGTGTGGTTCAGCTCACAATGAAAAGGATATCTGCATGGCATGAGGTCCTTGGGTTCTCCACAGAGGTTGTCAATGTCATATGCTACACAGGTGTGTTGGCAGGTATTTGATGTAGCCTATAGATGTACCTAGCTCAGTTCTAAGGAGAGACACAATCGCAAAACTCCCGGGAAGAGAGGAGACACCAAACACAGAGGTCAGGTTAGATTAACTTTTCATTCTCTGATCTTTTCACAGTAACAGAGTGAAATGTTTCTTTCAATTCAATGTATGTTATTTTAAACAGAAAGTACAGACATTGACTGATATTTAGAGTTAGGATATTCTGATGTGCCTTTGACAGGAAGAGTTAACATGACAGTATTGTTTTTGTCACCTCTCGCTCTCTCTTCCGCGGTGTTCAATGGAACGTTAAAGCCGGTAAGTCCCAAAAGAAATGAACTCCTCCAACTATTCCTCTGCCCTCTCTGGCTATCTGGAGCCCAATTTTGGCTACGTCCTGTGGCTGATATTGACAATAGCCAGAGGGATGATGGCCTCAGAACTCTTCGCTCTCAACTTGGCTGTATTTGAGAGCCTCTACTGCCTGTGTACTGTCTTTGTTTTTGTCTACACACATCTCCCTATTCCCTCTGTCCTAGCTCTAGCAACATTCTTTCATGGTTTTATATTCCCAGCCCGCCACCTATTCCAGTGCTGTATATGTTTGGAGCGCAGTGGCAGTGGTCCACCCTGTGGTCTTCCTGAAGTCTGGATTGGTTTTGATGGTTTTGATCGGGTTCTGTTTTACTCTATGCTTGTAAAGCAACCAAATGTCATAAATGACGTGTCTTTGGTTGAAATTCTGGTTTTATTTTCATTCATGTTATTCTGTTGCCTCTCAGTTCTCAGGGCTCTGAAACAGCCTGGGCCAGGGGAAGGAGAAAGAGAGAGGGTACTGTCTGACAAATAACATGAAGATGAGAGCGTTTAAGATCATTTTGATTATTCTGGTGTCTATGATGGTGAACTACCTCCCATTTGTAATGGTTTTCTATCTTATTGGAATATTAGATTCTGGGCAGTTCCTTTATGCCACGTAATTTGTCTCTTCATCAGTGTGGTCAGTGGGTTTGTGCAGCCCCTCCTCTACCACAGGGCTGGGAAACTACCCTGTATCAGAGGTCTCTGAGGGAGAGTTGATACCCCCAATTTCACCTGATACAGAGGGCCAATTGTAACCTTTTTGTTTACAAATGTTATGTGCTATCTTGTGAAGAGGTTGGTAGTTGTAGATGCGCTGGCAAAAATATGTATGTGTTTTGATTAAGGTTACAATATTCCCTGTTTACCACCACTGCGTGTACAAACACGACTCCAACACCATCATTAAGTTTGCTGACGACACAACGGTGGTAGGACTGATCACCGACAACGATGAGACAGCCTATAGGTAGGAGGTCAGAGAACTGGCAGTGTGGTGCAAGGACAACAACCTCTCTCTCAATGTGAGCAAGACAAAAGAGCTGATCGTGGACTACAGGAAAAGGCGGGCCGAACAGGCCCCCATTAACTTCTTGAGAATACAGGGGGTGCTGTTTTCGCATTAGCATAATTTCCTCTACAGATTAAACTGCCTCTTATTCAATTATTGCTGTTACTATATGCATATAATTAATACCATTGGATAGAAAACAAGCTATGGTTTCTAAAACCGTTTCAATTTTGTCTCTGAGTGAAACATAAGTCATTTGACAGCACTTTCCCTGAGCAAGAAGAAGATTGCAAGATGTGTATGCTCGCTTCAACGCTCTGCCTATATATGGTCACGCCACCTATGACCCGAAACACACTTCATTCGTCTTCCTCTGGGTGTCAGGAAGACGTCAGAGGAGAAATTTTTTGTTTATCTTGTACTGACGTGAAATAAGACCTATTTCTTTAGCGTGACCGACAACTTCCGGTTCTCTGAAACGCGCGTTTTAGAGGTGCAATTGTCTTTTGTTATGCTGCCGTTACGGATGAAAACTATCTCCGTCTCGAAGTTTGTTTGATACATGTGACCATATCATCTTAATGTATGTTTTTTCAATATAGTTTAATCAGATTATTTGAATTTTTTCGGGAGTTTTGCCGTGTTCCGTTCTGTGAGTTTTTTAACTTTGGACAGAACCGTGCTAGTCGACCAGTACCTATGCTAAATGAAGAGGGAAAGTTGCCATTGTGAATGGATTGAACGACTCATCAGGACTAAGGACACCTTTATCAACATTCTGATGAAAGATCAGCAATAGTAAGACCCAATTTACGATGTTATTTCATATATCTGTCGTGCATGTGAACTGGTCGGGCGCGCCCAGCTGGTTCTGGCTGGCGTGGCTATGCTAATTTAGCGCTACATTTTGTTTTCGCTATAAAACATTTAATAAATCTGAAATATTGTTTGGATTCACCAGATGTTGGGCTTTCAATATCTGTACGCTGTGTATTTTTTCTGAAATGTTTTAAGACAAGTAATTAGTTATATGACGTTGGTCTCTGTAATTGTTCTGGCTGCATCAGCACTATATCAGATTGCAGCTGCAATGTAGAACTGTGATTTATACCTGAAAAATGCACATTTAAAAAAAAAAAACTATGCTATACCATAAATATGTTATCAGACTGTCATCTTATGAATTTGTTTGTTGGTTAGTGGCTATATAAATTTTCATTTAGTCGAATTAGTGATAGCTACTGACGCAGGAAAAAACTGTTGGAGTAAAAAAATGGTGTCTTTTGCTAACGTGTTTAGCTAATAGATTTACATATTGTGTCTTCCCTGTAAAACATTTAAAAAATCTGAAATGGTGGCTTTATTCACAAGATCTGTGTCTTTCATTGGGTGTCTTGGACTTGTGATTTAATGATATTTAGATGCTACTATTTAATTGTGACGCTATGCTAACGATGCTAATCAGTGTGGGGGGGGGGGGGGGTGGGGGGTGCTCCCGAATCCGGGTTAGGTACTCGGTAGAGGTTAACATCAACGGGGCTGCAGTGGAGCGAGTCGAGAGTTTCAAGTTCCTTGGTATCCACATCACCAATGAACTTTCATGGTCCAAACATACCAAGACAGTCGTGAAGAGGGCACGACAAAACCTTTTCCCCCCCAGGAGGCTGAAAAGATTTGGCATGGGTCCCCAGATCCTCAAAAGGTTCTACAGCTGCACCATCGAGAGCATCCTGACAGGTTGCATCACCGCCTGGTATGGCAACTGCTCGGCATCTGACCATAAGGCACTACAGAGGGTAGTGCAAACGGCCCAGTACATCACTGGGGCCAAGCTTCCTGCCATCCAGGACCTATATAATAGGCGGTGTCAGAGGAAAGCCCATAAAATTGTCAGAGACTCCAGTCACCCAAGTTATAGACTGTTTTTTCTGCTACCGCACGGCAAGCGGTACCGGAGCACCAAGTCTAGGACCAAAAGGCTCCTCAACAGTTTCTACCCCCAAGCCATTAGACTGCTGTACAATTCATAAAAAACGCCATTGGACAATTTAAATTGACCCCCCCCCTTGTATACTGCTGCTACTTGCTGTTTGTTTGTTATCTATGCATAGACACTTCGCCTCCACCTACATGTACAGATTCCCTCAACTAGCCTGTACCCCTGCACACTGACTCTGTACCGGTACCCCTTGTATATAGCCTCGTTTTTGTTATTCTTATTGTGTTACTTTTTATAAAAAAATAAAAAAATAATTGGTCCGACTGGGAAATTACATTTTGAACGGTCATCTAACTTGGAATTGCAAGTCGGGAACTCGGGCCTCTTTCTAGAGCTCCGACCTGAAGATCCCTAACGAAGTCATGATTCAATCTTGTTTTTTTCCGAGTTCGCAGTTGTCTTGAAAGCACCATCAATCCAGAGAATACCAGATTTTGATTACAAAGTTTGATGTAATATACCAGGGAGATATGTATACTGTAGCTAAGAAATTAATACTATGTGTATGTTGTGTGGTAAGCTGTTAGTAGCCCATGTGCCTCACCCTAATAAAAAGTTGGTCCCTTTTACACTCTTAATTTCAAATGACTGTTGTGACTTGATGGTGTCAGGACTCGGTGTGAGAAACAGTCACTATTAGTCGGCAGAACCCAGAAGATGAGGCAGACACAGCAGTACTAGAGACGGTGGTTTAACCTGACTAGGATCAGCGTGGCGCTAGCGGCACACCCCCCCCCCCCCCCCACTGAAAAACCAGTGCCGCGAAATTCAAAAAAAATATTTTTTTAAAATATTTAACTTTCACACATTAAAGTCCAATACAGCTAATGAAAGACACAGATCTTGTGAATCCAGTCAACATTTCCGATTTTTAAAATGTTTTACAGGGAAGACACAATATGTAAAGATGTACATCTATTACCTAAAAACACATTAGCATAATCCACCATCTTTTATTTGTCCACCAACACCAGTAGCCATCACCAATTCGGCTAAACTAAGATATTTATAGCCCCTAACCAACAAAAAAACTCATTAGATGACAGTCTGATAACATATTTATGGTATGGGATAGGTTTTGTTAGAAAAAAGTGCATATTTCAGGTAGATGGCATAGTTTACAATTGCACCCACCATCACAAATGGACTAGAATAATTACAATGAGCAACGTGTTTACCTAACTACTAATCATCAAACATTTCGTAAAAATACACAGCATACACGAATCGAAAGACACAGATCCTGTGAATACAGACAATATTTCAGATTTTCTAAGTGTCTTACAGCGAAAACACAATAAATCGTTATATTAGCTTAGCACATAGCAATTAGCAGCCCAGCATTGATTCTAGCCAAAGTGAGCGATAAAAGTCAACATCGCCAAAAGATATTAATTTTTTCACTAACCTTCTCAGAATTCTTCCGATGACACTCCTGTAACATCACATTACAACATGCATATACAGTTTGATCGAAAATGTTTATATTTAGCCACCAAAATCATGGTTAGACAATGTGAAATGTAGACAAGCTGGTAAAGAAAAAGTCCTTGCGCCACTTAGACAGTGATCTACTCTTATACATAAATACTCATAAACGTGACCAAAAAATATAGGGTGGACAGGGATTGATATACAATTTAATTCTTAATACAATTGCGTTATTACATTTTTTAATTTATCCTTACTTTTCAATACAGTTTGCGCCAAGCGAAGCTACGTCAAAAAACATGGCGTCCTAAGCCACTAAAATGTTTCGACAGAAACACGATTTATCATAATAAAAATGTCCTACCTTGAGCTGTTCTTCCATCAGTATCTTGGGCAAAGGATCCTTTCTTGGGAGAAATCGTCTTTTGGTGGAAAGCTGTCCTCTTGCCATGTGGAAATGTCAACTGCGTTCGGGATGAACTGAAAAGCGTGCCCAACTTTTCACATCGTTGCAAAAATAAATGTCCCAAAATCGCACTAAACGGATATAAATTGCTATAAAACGCTTTAAATTAACTACCTTATGATGTTTTTAACTCCTATAACGAGTGAAAAGATGACCGGAGAAATATAACAGGCTAAACTAACGCTTGGAACAGGTGCGCGCCGGTGTCCTCTAGGCTCATGACGCAGCTCCCAAAGAATGACTAGCTTCAGGGTTTTTTCATTTGTAGGGCCTGTGAACGCGCAATCGACCCCGTTGGAATCGTCATCACGTAAAGGCATCCAGGGGAAGACGTAAGAAGTGTCCGTATAGTCATAGCAACGACAGTGCCCTTTTAAATGACTTCAGAAGAGTGGCCAACATTTCTCAAATCTGACTCCATGTCAGGGAAATTGCTGTAGAATGGGCTCTGTTCCACTTAGAGACAAAATTTCAACTCCTATAGAAACTATAGACTGTTTTCTATCCAATAATAATAATAATATGCATATTGTACGATCAAGGATTTTGTGGGAAGCCGTTTAAAAAATTTGCCAAATTAGCATAAATAGTCTAAACAGCGCCCCCATCCCCAACAGGTTAATAAAGGAAAAAGATCTTCAGGCAAAAATATAAATCCACAACGTCAAAAGGAATGCCAAGAGGAAAAAATGAATATCCTCCAAGAAACAAAGAAAATCCACAAAGTGATAAGAACAGCAGGGAAAAAACAAAACTCAAAATAATAATAAAAAATTAACAAGAACAAAACCAGAGTACGTCAGGAAAATCCAACTAGAGACACCAATGGTCACAGCATGGCTGGGGCTGGGTGCTAACATACAAACACAGCGCAAAGAACTGAGGAACACTAAGGGTTTAAATACCTACAAGGAAATGAGGCACAGGTGAAAACAATAACTAGAACAAGGGGAAAAAAAAGGTTCAAAAAGGCGCAATGGGGGCATCTGGTGACCAAAACCTGAATAGTCCTGGCCAAAACCTGACAGATGGTGCACATTAATTTTTTTACCTTTATTTAACTAGGCAAGTCAGTTAAGAATAAATTCTTATTTTCAATGACGGCCTAGGAACAATGGGTTAACTGCCTTGTTCAGGGGCAGAACGACAGATTTGCACTTTGTCAGCTCGGGGATTCAAACTTGCAACCTTTCGGTTACTACCTCAATGCTCTAACCACTAGGCGACCCTGCTGCCCCATGTAGTCTATAGTCTGTTTTAGAGAAATGTAATCATCGAATATTGTAAGAGCTTTCATTGTCTGCTTCTATGCCCCCTTTATTTATCCTACAGTTCTGACTTGGTGTACAGGGAGAATACTGTAAGAACAGTCCATGTTCTGAATTCTGTCGCTGTACATTTCAGTGCTGAACAAATAGTTATATTGACTATGTCCACCCTAGCTCGCTCATTAAAGGGAGAACCATGGAGAGAAGTGATTATTTTGATTAACCTTCTATTACAGATTATTTTTTGACATTTGCATCTACATACCAACATAATTAAAGAGTCATTTAAATTTCAGAAATATAATCTATTGTTATCTGTACAATTTTCAATGTTGATTGTATGAATCTGAAACTTGTTGATCGATTGAATTACTTATGCTTTGAATGATTTATGTTGTTCAATGTTTAAATTCTCACTTTCGTGATCTTTATTTTGGCTAAATAACAGCAGTGTAAATCACAGAGATACGCAATACGTGGACACTCCTTCAAATTGGTGGATTCAGCTATCCAGCTATAAAATAGAGCACAAAGCCATGCAATCTCCATAGACAAACATTGGCAGTAGAATGGCCTTACTGAAGAGCTCAGTGACTTTCAATGTGGCACCGTCATAGGATGCCACTATTACAACAAGTCAGTTTATCAAATTTCTGCACTGCTAGAGCTGCCCCGGTCAACTGTAAGCGCTGTTATTGTGAAGTGGACACGTCTAGGAGCAACAACAGCTCAGCCACCAAGCGGTTGTCCATGCAAGCTCGCAGAATGGGACCACTGAGTGCTGAAGCGCGTAGTGCGCATAAAACGCCTGTCCTCTGTTACAACACTCACTACCGAGTTCTAAACTGCCTCTGGAAACAAAGTCCGCACAAGAACAGTTTTTCAGGAGCTTCATGAAATTAGTTTCCATGGCCGAGGAGCTGCACAAAATCCAAGGATCATCATGCACAATGCCAAGTGCCGGCTGGAGTGATGTAAATCTCATCGACATTGGACTCTGGAACAGTGGAAACGCGTTCTCTGGAGTGAAGAATCACGCTTCACCAACTGGCAGTTCGAGGGATGAATCTGAGTTCGGCGGATGCCCGGAGAATATTACCTGCCCAATGGATATTGTCAACTGTAAATTTTGGTGGCGGAGCAATAATGGTCTGGGGATGTTTTTAATGGTTTGGGCAAGGGAAATATTAACGCTACACCACACAATGACATTCTAGGCGATTCTGAGCTTCCAACTTTGTGGCAACTGTTTGGGGAAATCTCTTTCCTGTTCAGCATGACAATGCCCCCGTGCGAAATCCATACAGAAATGGTTTGTCAAGATCGGTGTGGAAGTACTGTCAAGTTCCTGACCTTATTTCCTTTGTTTAGTATGTGTTTAGTTGGTCAGGACGTGAGCTGGGTGGGCATTCTACGTTATGTGTTTCTATGTTAGGTTCATTATATTAGCCTAATATGGTTCTGATTCAGGGGCAGGTGTTTTACGTTTCCTCTGATTGAGAACCATATTAAGGTAGGCTGTTCTCACTGTTTGTTTGTGGGTGATAGTTGCTGTGTGTGTCTGTGTACCACACGGTACTGTTTCGTTTCGTTCGTTCGTTTGTTCCTGTTCGTGCGTTCATGTTTATTATGTTCACAAGTTCAGGTCTGTTCACGTCGTTTATTGTTTTGTAGTTTAAGTGTTTTTTCCGTCTTCGTTACATAATAAACGATAAGTATGTATTCAAACCACGCTGCATATTGGTCCGATCCGAGGAACGTTACAGAATTACCCACCATACCAGGACCAAGCAGCGTGATTCAAGGCAGCAGCAGCAAACGCAGGATTATAGGAATTGGGAGGAAATTCTGGACAGCGGAGGACCCTGGGCACAACCGGGAGAATATCGCCACCCTCGTGAAGAGCTGGAGGCAGCTAAAGCCGAGAGGCGGCGGTATGAGGAGGCAGCACGGAAGCGAGGCTGGAAGCCTGAGAGTCAAGCCCAAAAATTTCTTGGGGGGGGGGCTACAAGGGAGTGTGGCGAAGTCAGGTAGGAGACCTGCGCCAACTCCCCGAGCTTACCGTGGAGAGCGAAAGTATGCGCAGACACCGTGTTATGCGGTAAAGCGCACGGTGTCTCCTGTACGTGTGCTTAGCCCGGTGCGGTACATTCCAGCTCCTCGTATCGGCCGGGATAGATTGGGCATTGAGCCAAGTGCCATGAAGCCGGCTCAACGTATCTGGCCTCCAGTACGTCTCCTCGGGCCGGCATACATGGCACCAGCCTTACGCATGGTGTCCCCGGTTCGCCAACACAGGCCAGTGCGGGTTATTCCACCTCCCCGTACTGGTTGGGCTACGGGGAGCATTCAACCAGATAAGGTTGGGCAGGCTCGGTGCTCAAGGGAGCCAGTACGCCTGCACGGTCCGGTATATCCGGCGCCACCTCCCCGCCCCAGCCCAGTACCACCAGTGCCAACACCACGCACCAGGCTTCCACTGTGTCTCCAGAGCCCTGTTTCTCCTCCAAGCACTCGCCCTGTGGTGCGTGTCTCCAGCCCAGTACCACCAGTTCCGGCACCACGCACCAAGCCTCCTGTGCGTCTCCAGAGTCCTGTGCGCCCTGTTGCTGCTCCCCGCACTAGCCTTGAGGTGCGTGTCCTTAGCCCGGTACCTCCAGTTCCGGCACCACGCACCAGGCCTACTGTGCGCCTCAGCCGGCCAGAGTCTGCTGTCTGCCCAGCGCTATCTGAGCTGCCTGCCTGCCCAGAGCCATCTGAGCTGCCTGCCTACCCAGCGCGATCTGAGCCGTCCGTCTGTCCCGAGCCGTCAGAGCCGTCCGTCTGTCCCGAGCCGTCAGAGCCGCCCGTCTGTCCCGATCCGTCAGAGCCGTCCGCCAGTCAGGAGCCGCCAGAGCCGCCCACCAGTCAGGAGCAGCCAGAGCCGCCCGCCAGTCAGGAGCCGCCAGAGCCGCCAGAGCCGCACGCCAGTCAGGAGCTACAGGGATGGTTTTCAGTCCGGGACTCGCTGCAAGGGTCACCGTTCCAGAGGCGCCAACAAAGCGGGTCTTGACTTTGGTGGAGTGGGGTCTACGTCCCGCACCCGAGCCGCCGCCGTAGGAAGGCCCAACCCTTCTGTGTCAGGTTTTGCGGCCAGAGTCCGCACCTTTGGGGGGGGGGGGGGGGGGGGTACTGTCACGCCCTGGCCTTAGGCCTTAGTTATCTTTGTTTTCTTTATTATTTTAGTTAGGTCAGGGTGTGACATGGGGGATGTTTGTTTGTTTTTGTCTAGTCTAGGGTGTGTGTATTGTCTAGGGGGTTTTGGTAGAGTTCATGGGGTTGTGTTCAGTGTAGGTGTTTATGTAAGTCTATGGTTGCCTGGATTGGTTCTCAATTAGAGACAGCTGTCTATCGTTGTCTCTGATTGAGAGTCATATTTAGGCAGCCATAGGCGTTAGGTAGGTTGTGGGTAATTGTCTATGTCTTGACGTTAGTTGCTTGTGTTTGCACTTTCGTTTTGTAGCTTCACGGTCGTTTGATAATTTTTTTGTTTAGTTTGTCAGTGTTCGTTTCGTGTTCATCTTCAAATAAAAAGAGGATGTACTGTTATCACGCTGCGCCTTGGTCCTCCTCTCCTTCACCGAAAGACGATCGTGACAAGTACTTGACTGGCCTGCACAGAGCCCTAACTTCAACCCCATCAATCACCTTTGGGATGAATTGGATCGCAGACTGTGACCAGGCGTAATATCATAACATCAGTGCCAACCTCACTAATGCACTTGTGGCTAATGGGAAATAAGTCCCCGCAATAATGTTCCAACATCTAGTGGAAAGCCTTCCCAGAAGAGTGTGGGCTGTTATTGCAGCAAAAGCGGGACCAAATCCATATTATTAATGCCCACGATTTTGGAATGAGATGTTGACGAGCAGGTGTCGACGAGCAATTGTCCACATATAGTGTATCTTGACAGACAGTGGTTGCAAGCAGGACTAAGGCAGAGAGGAAGAGACAAAGAGAGATGGTTTACTCTAACCAAACAAGTCCAATTCATATCTATGGGCTTAATATGCAGACCTAAGTTTGTCGCCAGCATTCAGAACGACTCCCAGGGCATGTAAAATTAAATCAAATCCAACGTTATTGGTCACACACACATGTTTAGGAGATGTTATTGCGGGTGTAGTGAAATACTTTTGTTTCTAGCTCTGACAGTGCAGTAATATCTAGCAATTTCACAACAATACACACAATACACACTAATCTTAGGTAAAGGAATGGAATTAAGAATATATAAATATTTGGACATGCAATTTTGGATCGCATGGACAAAAAACCGTGGAATAGATAAGAATACACTATATACATATGAGATGAGTAATGCAAAATATGTAAACATTATTAAAGTGTCTAGTGTTCTGGCAGAGTGGAAATAGCAGGACTGAGTATTTGTAGAGGTCTTGATTATGGAACGGGTTGCAGCTGGTGGGGATCTGCTCTGACTCCAGTACGCATGTCTCCAACCACACAATCACGCAGAGAGAGAGAGAGAGAGAAAGAGAGAGAGAAAATTGGTTGACACCAATATGGGACAGACAACAAATTGAGACTCTGCATGCATAATTCTGCAAAAATATCCTCTACATTGTTTTTCATGGGGTCCTTTGGACAAGGTGTCCTTTGTCGGGAACAATCGTTGTTTGGATTTAGAATGTCCTCTTCTCCAGTCAATTAGCACGGAAAGCTAGCAAAGTAGCGCAAAGCTCTCCTTCCTGAACAAAGGCACACAACGCAACACGCCTAACGTCCCGAAAAAAATTCAATAATCTAATAAAACTATATTGAAAAAACATACTTTACGATGATATTGTCACATGTATCAAATAAAATCAAAGCCGGAGATATTAGTCGTCCATAACGACAGCTTATCAGAAGGCAAAATCAGGTCCCTTCACGCGCTCTCCAGAAAACAGGAAACTGGTGACACGTCATACAAAGAGCTTTTGTTCGACCCCAGATCAAGTTACACACTCCATTTCTTCTCTCACTGCTTGTCGATATCTAGTGGAAGACGTATGAAGGGCATCTATACTAATAAATATCAAGGACATTAATAGGCAGGCCCTAGAACAGAGCATCGATTTCAGATTTTCCACTTCCTGTCAGGAAGTTTGCTGCAAAATGAGTTCTGTTTTACTCACAGATATAATTCAAATGGTTTTAGAAACTAGAGAGTGTTTTCTATCCAATAGTAATAATAATATGCATATTGAGATATAATATGCATATTAGATTGTATTTGATGTGACCATATCATCGTAAAGTATTTTTTTTCAATATAGTTTAATCAGATTATTGAAATTTTTTCGGGAGTTTTGCCGTGTTCCGTTCTCTGACTTTGTTGACGTTGGAGAGATCCGTGCCACTTGGCAAGTGCCCATGCTAAATCAAGAGGGAAATTTGCCGTTCCAGATCCAAACAACGACTGTTCTGGACAAAGGACACCTTCTTCAACATTCTGACGGAAGATCACCAAAAGTAAGAAACATTTTATGATGCTATTTCTAATATCTGTCGCGCATTTGAACTGGTCGTCGGCGCCCAAGTGTTTCTGGCTATTGTGGCTACGCTAATATAACGCTATATTGTGTTTCGCTGTAAAACACTTGATAAATCGGAAATATTGTCTGGAATCACAAGATGCCTGTCTTTCAATTGCTGTACACTATGTATTTTTCAGAAATGTTTTATGATGAGTATTTAGTTATTTGGCGTTGGTGTCTGTCATTTTTCTGTCTGCTTTCGGTGCAATTTCTGACTGTAGCTGCAATGTAAACTATGATTTATACCTGAAATATGCAAATTTTTCGAAAAAAAACATATGCTATACAATAAATATGTTATCAGACTGTCATCTGATGAAGTTGTTTCTTGGTTAGTGGCTATTTATATCTTTATTTGGCCGAATTTGTGATAGCTACTGATGGAGTCAAAAACTGATGGAGTAATAAAAGTGGAGTCTTTTGCTAACGTGGTTAGCTAATAGATTTACATATTTTGTCTTCCCTGTAGAACATTTTAAAAATCAGAAACGATGGCTTTATTCACAAGATCTGTATCTTTCATTTGGTTTCTTGGACTTGTGATTAATGCTAGCGATGCTAATCAGTGGGGGGGGTTGGGGGTGCTTGTCAAGTGGGACGCTAGCGTCCCAACTATCCCAGAGAAGTTAAGATGGTGACAATGTCGTGACTTTTTTGTGGTAGTTTAAAGACAATCGTATTGTGCTCCTGTCCCTTATATAAGGAGCTTCGGCAGATGACGTTATGCGTGGAAAGAAGGGGGACAGGAAAGAAGAGAAAATCCAAGCCCGAGGTAGTAGTCCTACAAGGAGACGTAGCTACGTCCTCGTCCTCTGCAGCAGAGGAAGAAATAGCAACCCAACGTTTACGACAGATATTCCAGGAAACCACCGATGAAGACACCTGTGAAGGATTATACACTACACAGGGAGGAAGGAGCAACCAGACAATAAGGGATATATTTGAAGCTCCATCCGAGGAGGGAACCTGGAAGGGGTTCTCATCGGTCTCCCCTGAGGGGGATGGGGAACATCCTCCACATCCCTCTACCGAGGTTGATCTGCCCCAGGAATTAAAGGGACAGTTCGGCACCTCGCAGCATAGAGACCCAGACCTAAGGGAGGCCATGAGGAAGGTGAAGGTGATCGACGGGAGGAACGTCGACGGATCAGGTGAGCCCCCTCTTCCTTACTATGCAATCAGGCGGGGTCTCTTATACTGGGTCGTACGACGAAGGGGGGAAAACCAGGAATTACTAATGGTGCCTAGACCATACAGGGATACAGTTCTACAGTTAGCCCATTCCCACGTCCTAGGAGGACACCTGGCACGAGACTAGACTATTGACAGAATCATGCAGAGATTCTATTGGCCCCGGGTCACCCGGGATGTGGCCAGGTATTGTAGGACGTGTGATCAATGTCAACGTACAGCTCCACGGCCACACCTGCGTAACCCTTTGATTCCTCTCCCCATCATAGAGACTCCCTTTGAACGCATAGCTATGGACCTCGTAGTACCCCTCCCAAAATCCGCCAGAGGACACGAGTACATCCTAGTGGTCATAGATTACGCTACCAAGTTCCCGGAGGCCATACCCCTGCGTAACATGTCGTCAAAGGTAATTGCCAAGGAATTATTCATGATGTTCTCTCGGGTGGGCCTCCCCAAGACGATCTTAACTGATCAGGGAACCCCATTCATGTCGCGGTTGATGAAGGACTTGTGTCGGTTGTATTAGGTTCATCAGATACGTACAAGCATATTCCACCCTCAAACAGATGGGTTGTGTGAACGCTTGAACAAAACGATTAACAGCATGTTGAGAAGAGTGGTGTCCCGAGACGGGAAAAACTGGGACATGCTTCTCCCACACTTAATGTTTGCCCTGCGAGAAGTACCCCAAGCATCCACTGGAATCTCTCCGTTTGAATTGCTCTATGGCAGACCCTGTCGAGGGATCCTCGACTTAGCCAAGGAGACCTGGGAGACCCAGCCATGCCCCTTTCGATCCACAATAGAACATATTACCCTGATGAGAGACCGCCTGTCAGCAGTGTGGTCCATAGTCAAGGAGCATATGGAGAAGGCACAAAGGACCCAAGGCCGGGCCTATGATAAGTCCGCGACCCCCCGTGAGTTCACCGTGGGAGAGAAAGTGATGGTACTCGTGCCCACGGCCGAACATCGCTTGCTGGCACAGTGGAGGGGACCCTACGAGGTAATGAAAAGGGTCTCACCGGTCAATTACCTCATCAAGCAACCTGATAGAAGGAAGAAGGTCCAACTATCACATAAACCTGTTAAAGCCGTACCATGGAAGAGAGGAGGAGGTGACTTTGATGGTCCTGGAGGGAAAAGGAAAAGAGGAGGCTCTACCACCGGTGCGCCGTGGTCAAACTCTCCTGCCGGAGCAGTCAAGACAGCTAGACGAGCTGATTATGAACTTCGGTCGAATATTCTCTCCATTCCCAGGACAAACAGATGTCCTGTTCCACCATATCCACACTGAACCCGGCAAGAAGGTGCATATCCGCCCTTACAGGATTCCTGAGGCTCGCCGAGTCATCGCTAAGAACGAGGCAAGGGAGATGTTGAGGATGGGTGTGATCGAGCCATTGACGAGTGAGTGGTCCAGTCCCATAGTCCTGGTCCCCAAATCCGATGGTAGTATGCGACGCTGCAACGATTTTAGGGCCGTGAATGCCATCTCTACATTCGATGCGTATCCCATGCCCCGCGTGTATGAGCGCTTAGGAAAGGCCAAGTTCATCACCACCCTGGATTTGACGAAGGGATATTGGCAAGTGCCGGTGGCTCCGGAGGATCGCCCAAAGACTGCCTTCGCCACACCAGAGGGGCTTTTCCAGTATGTGAGGATGCCCTTCGGACTGCATGGTGCCGCTGCAACTTTCCAACGCCTCATGGATGCCATTCTACGGCCCCATCAAGAGTATGCAGCGGCGTACATAGACGATGTGGTTATCCACAGCGAGGACTGGGATAGTCACCTCCTGCGATTACGGGCGGTGCTCGTGAGTTTGGAAGCCACAGGGTTGACGGCCAATCCAAATAAATGCTGCCTGGGTCTGTCCGAAGCGGAATACCTGGGGTACACCGTGGGGAATGGGAAAATACGCCCACAGGCAGAGAAGACCAGGGCAATTCGGGACTGGCCGCGACCCCGGACCAAGCGGGACGTTCGGGCCTTCTTAGGGATAACGGGATATTATCGCCGTTTTATCCCGGGATATGCAACCATTGCCAATCCCCTCACAAACCTCATCAAGATAAACTTGCCAAACCAGGTAGAGTGAAAAGACGAGACGGAAGAGGCCTTTCAATCGCTAAAAGATGGCCTGTGTTCTGATCCCGTCCTACAGGCTCCGGACTTCTCGCAAGAGTTCATTGTGCAGGTCGACGCCTCGGATACAGGGCTCGGGGCCGTACTAGCTCAGGGTAAAGGCGAAGCAGAGAAGCCGATTCTCTTCATAAGTAGGAAGCTCAGCGATCGGGAACAGAGGTATGCTACCGTAGAGAAAGAGGCCTTAGCCATTAAGTGGGCCCTCGATTATCTCCGGTACTACCTACTGGGTCGGAGGTTTGCTTTAGTTACAGACCATGCGCCCCTCACGTGCATGGCTGGTAAGAGAAACAATAACAACAGAATAGCCAGATGGTTTTTGTCTTTACAACCATTCTCTTTCCATGTCATAAACAGGGCCGGATCGAGGAACGGGAATGCAGACGCGCTGTCCCGACGCGACCAAGACGGTGCGTCTGGCGCCCGACCCTCCGGTTCGGTCCTGAGGGGGAAGGTATGTGGAAGGACCACCAGAGGGCAGGCTGGGCTCACGGATGGTAGCCCAACAAGGCATGGGAGACAAGTGAACCAGAGGCAATTAAGCACAGCTGACACTACTAATGAGATATTCTCCTTCCCCTATAAGAGAGAGTATGGAACCAGCAAGAAGGGGAACTATCTCTGGAAGATGGCCACCGAGACAGAGGAGCTATCTAGGAAGAACCATTAAGACGGTGACAATGTCGTGACTTTTTTGTGGTAGTTTAAAGACAATCGTATTGTGTTCCTGTTTTGCTCTGGAGAAGAAGATATATGTTTTTTCCTTTGGAGAGTTTCATTGATTCTGTTGGAGTGTTTGTGTTGACCAAATGCCCTCAATGTAGAACTTTGTTCAATCAAGAAAACCTACTCCTGACTCGTTTGTTCCACCTTCCCGCTTGAGAGTGACGCCCAATTACTTGGTCCGCTCACATAACCTTTAGGTAACTTAAACGGAATATTGTAACCTTAATCAAAACACATACATATTTTTGCCAGTGCATCTACAACTACCAACCTCTTCACAAGATATCACATAAAATGTGTAAACAAAAAGCTTACAATTGGCCCTCTGTATCAGGTGAAACTGGGGGTATCAACTCTCCCTCAGAGACCTCTGATAAAGGGAAGTTTCCCAGCCCTGTGGAGGTAGTGGAGGGGCTGCACAAACCCACTGACCACACTGATGAAGGGACAAATATATGTGGCATAAAGGAACTGCCCTGCATCTAATATTCCTATAAAAGGGAAAACTATTACCCATGGGAGGAGGTTTGCCATCATAGACACCAGAATAATCAAAATGATCTTAAACGCCCTCATCTTCATGTTATTTGTCCCCTCCCCCTCTCTCTCCCCTTCCCCTGGCCCAGGCTGTTTCAGAGCCCTGAGAACTGAGAGGCAGCAGAATAACATCAATGAAATTAAGATCAGAACTTCACCCAAAGACACATAATATATTACCTTTTGGTGGTGTACAATCATAATAGTAAAACGGAACCCAATCACAACAAACCAAACCAATCCAGAACACCCCACCTTGTATCTCAGGGGTCTGTACTTCAGGAAGACCACAGGGTGGACCACTGCCAGGTAGCGCTCAAAACATATACAGCACTGGAACAGGGTGCGGCCTGGTAGAATAAAACCATCAAAGAATGATGCTACAGCTAGGAGAGGGGGAATAGGGCGGTGTATGTAGACAAAGACAAAGACAGCACACAGGCAGTAGAGGATCTCAGATACAGCCAAGTTGAGTGCGAAGAACTCTGAGGCCACCGTCCCTCCGGTCAGTATCAGCCACAGGACGTAGCCATTGGTGGGTAGACTCAGGATGAGGTTGACTGCATAGCAGGCAGTGTTTAAAGCGTAACCTGGCTCCAGATAGCCAGAGAGGACAGTGGAATGGTTGGAAGAGTTCAATTTTTGTGCAATCTCAGATATGAATTGCTGGCTTTAACATTCCAATGATCACACAGAAATTCAGAGAGAGAGAGAGAGAACCATCATGTTAACTCTTCATATCAAAGGCACATCAGAAAAACATAATTTAGAAAATGAGTCAGTGTCTGCACTTTCCAATGAAAATAACGTACATTTAATTGTAAGGAATTTAAATACAAACATTTCACTCAGTTACGTTGCTTATATCAGAGACTAAAAAGTGTAATCCAACCTGGACTCTTTGATTGGTGTATCTTCTCTTCCCAGTCCATTTGCGATTGTGTCTCTCCTTACAACTGAGCTTGGTACAACTATAGGCTACATCAACTACCTGCCATCAAAAATGTGTGACATATCACATTGCCATCCTCTGAAGCTACAAAAAGGGTCACATGCCATGCAAATATGCTACTCAGCGTGTCAGTAACCACACCTATCAATGTGATCGATGGGGATGTGTGGGTGTTGCTACTGTAGTCCTACTTGTTAAACACAGAGTTGGTTTAAGCTACTACATGCTAACCAAAAATTATATATTTTCTTGATATGCTAGAATATGCTAGAAGTTATTTATCAAGTTGTTTACAAGGCTTACTGTAGATACAGAGTTCTAAAGTGGCCAAAACATGTATGCAAAGGTTAATGAAGTGTCCTCTGACATTTGCTCATTCGTTGTTAGCTGTAGCTTTCTCATATAGTATTACTAGAGTCACCCTGACATATGAGCATTAAATCATTGGATCTGATTCATTCAAAACAATTTTGTTGTTGAGGAATGCAACACAGAGCCACTCACCCACACACCTCATTCACTACCATCTGTAAACTGACGCTGCCCATCACATCACTTGATGGACCACACATTTTTTATTTTTTATTTATATTTTTTTTATTTCACCTTTATTTAACCAGGTAGGCTAGTTGAGAACAAGTTCTCATTTGCAACTGCGACCTGGCCAAGATAAAGCATAGCAGTGTGAACAGACAACAACACAGAGTTACACATGGAGTAAACAATAAACAAGTCAATAACATGGTAGAGAAAAGAGAATCTATATACAATGTGTGCAAAAGGCATGAGGTAGGCAATAAATCGAATAATTACAATTTAGCAGATTAACACTGGAGTGGTAAATCATCAGATGATCATGTGCAAGAAGAGATACTGGTGTGCAAAAGAGCAGAAAAGTAAATAAATAAAAGCAGTATGGGGGTGAGGTAGGTAAATTGGGTGGGTAGTTTACAGGTGGACTATGTACAGCTGCAGCGATCGGTTAGCTGCTCGGATAGCAGATTTTTAAAGTTGTTGAGGGAGATAAAAGTCTTCAACTTCAGAGATTTTTGCAATTCGTTCCAGTCGCAGGCAGCAGAGAACTGGAAGGAAAGGCGTCCAAATGAGGTTTTGGCTTTAGGGATGATCAGTGAGATACACCTGCTGGAGCGCGTGCTACGGGTGGGTGTAGCCATCGTGACCAGTGAACTGAGATAAGGCGGCACTTTACCTAGCATAGCCTTGTAGATGACCTGGAGCCAGTGGGTCTGACGATGAACATATAGCGAGGGCCAGCCGACTAGGGCATACAGGTCGCAGTGGTGGGTCGTATAAGGTGCTTTAGTAACAAAACGGATGGCACTGTGATAAACTGCATCCAGTTTGCTGAGTCGAGTATTGGAAGCTATTTTGTAGATGACATCGCCGAAGTCAAGGATCGGTAGGACAGTCAGTTTTACTAGGGTAAGTTTGGCGGCGTGAGTGAAGGAGGCTTTGTTCCGGAATAGAAAGCCGACTCTAGATTTGATTTTGGATTGGAGATGTTTGATATGAGTCTGGAAGGAGAGTTTGCAGTCTAGCCAGACACCTAGGTACTTATAGATGTCCACATATTCTAGGTCGGAACCGTCCAGGGTGGTGATGCTAGTCGGGCGTGCGGGTGCAGGCAGCGAACGGTTGAAAAGCATGCAAAGAGGATGACATGCACATGACATGCACATGTGATCCATTGGTTATGACAACATTTCAGTATGATTGAAGAGAATATGCTGGGCTCTGTGGAAAGTGTAATGGATGGATAGGGCCCTGAATTATTCTTGACCAGGTCAGGTCAAATGTGTCACTTATTTAAATTATGCCTTTTTTTATTTTATAACCAGGCAGACAAATGTGTTTACTCAGCTTCAGGCTTTATTGGAAATAAGAAATGGAGACTTTAATCTACAGTAATAATTCTAGTGATACTATTGTCATCAACAATACAACCAAAAATAGAATGGTAGTATTAATTCTGAAAAAGTAATTTTACCTCAAGTTCATCTGCAGATCTATCACAGTCTGTTTCCTATTTAAAATTGGAAAATGCAATTTGTCCATCACATACTAGAACTACATTCAAACAAATGGGTACATTTTCTTCCTTAGATGCCTCAATTATATTAAATAGTTTCGGATCTATTCCTCTGTTGGATTAGACTTGTTTGGTCAGCATTTTCTAACAGTGAAAAATATAATATCAGTTTAAAATAGATTTTGAGGTCTCCATTTAACAGTGATTGTGGTCTATAAGATCCACATAGTTGCTCAGCCTCCTTCAACTTACAGAAAACAAATCTGCTTGATAGCCAGTTGGAGGAGGGAGGGTCTCGCTAGACAGCTTTAACACTGTCCTGGATAGGCTAACAACCAACATGTAGTTTTACATGCTGTTCAGAAGATAAACCGCTGAGGGGAGGTTTTGGCAACAAGGAAGCTGAAGGTAGTGAGTGTCCTGTTATATGTCACTGCTATGAAGTATGGCATCAACAAGATATTTAGTTTGACTTAATCTGATTTCTGTCATACATCATTTTCAATATCAAAACTTGGCAAAGTACAAAAAAATATTATTGTGTAATAGATTATGTAGGAATAGCATTTTTAAAAAGGAGATAAGTAGTGGACATAATAAAATAATACAAATGAAATTGTATAAACGTTTAGATAGTTAATAATGAATAAGTTAGTCCTGTTGACCTTTCTTTCAATTCAATTATTATAAAATGATTAAATTGTCGCTAGGGGATTTTGAAGCACCTGTTTGCCGATCTTGGAGAAAAATGACAATAGCAAAGACTATAGTAAACACCACAGAAACGGATTTGGCAAATTCAGCTATTGTGGGAAGCCAGCAAATACAATGAAAACATGAACAATATTAAAATGACAAAGGGTTGCAGCTTACAATGTGTAAATGGTGAACTCATACAGCTGTCAACCCTTGTCACTGCAATCCATTTCACATTTGCTACCTGACTAGCTAGCTACCTGGTAGATTGAAGCCCATTATAGAATGATAGAAGACAATAGATGATAGAAGCCCATCTCCTACTGTAAAAAACCTGCACACTGTGTGTGTGTGTGTGTGTGTGTGTGTGTGTGTGTGTGTGTGTGTGTGTGTGTGTGTGTGTGTGTGTGTGTGTGTGTGTGTGTGTGTGTGTGTGTGTGTGTGTGTGTGTGTATCCAGCCAGCCAGGTAGAAAAATGTCCGAAAAAATGTAAAAGATGGCCATCAGAGCACTTTTCAGTACAGCAAAACGCAAAGTAAGAACCCTACTAGCCTAATATCTCAAAGACAAGTTGATAAAATGTTCATAAGAAAGAGGTGAAATGCTAATAGAAATGTTTCATAATGATGTCATCAGGCAGAGCAGGCAACAGATGGCACACAGACAGCAGCGCTGGGGACAGATAGGCAGGGACAGACTGGCAGAGCCAGGGAGTCTCAGGTTAGTTTGTTGAGTCTTTGTTTGGCAACATTATGAAAGGTTCTCTCTTTTTTAGACTTGTAAAATAGCGACACAATTGGACAGTGCCAAGGATACCCCCACTCTCAAATTAAACTGGTGACTGAACCAAGATTTGTTTACGGCAATGGTATTGCTGTTGTGATTAATTGTGTAGTTTTGGGTACCAGTAGTTAGGAGTATGGCAAACACCTTATTTATTTTCGAGGAGACAGACTGTGAGTCATTGAGGGTGTTGAAAGGGAAAGAGCCAGGGAAAGAGACTTCAGATGACAGTGTCACTGCAGGACCAGGTGTTAACCTTGTTGCCAGCAGCACCAGTATAGGTGTCACGATCGTGTGGTGGAGAGACGGACCAAAACGCAGCTTTAGGAAAATAAGCCATCTTCTTTTAATTAAACGAACGAAGATGAACATGAAACGAAAAACACTATTACAAACAAACAAAACAACAAACGACCGTGAAGCTAAATAACGTTGTGCACTTACACACACAGGCTACAAACGTTCTGACATAGACAATTACTCACAACCAATGAGAGCCTATGGCTACCCTAAATAAGGCTCCCAATCAGAGACAACCGAAATCAGCTGTCTCTAATTGGGAACTCATTCAGGTAACCATAGACTCTCCTAGATAACTAAACATACATAGACAACGCTAGACATCTGAACTCAACACAAACCCATATACTACACCCAATAACCCCTTTACCATAGAAACACCCAAAACCAACAAAACATAAACATTCCCCATGTCACACCCTGACCTAACTAAAATAATAAAGAAAACAAAGAATACTAAGGCCAGGGCGTGACATAACCCCCCCCTTAAGGTGCGAACTCCGGGCGCACCATTACACAGCCTAGGGGAGGGTCTGGGTGGGCTTCCATCCACGGTGGCGGCTCCGGCTCTGGTTGTGGTCCCCACGTCACCACAGTCCCTAACCACCTCCTAGGCTTCCTCCAAATGACCCCCCTCCACATTAACCCCATTGCATTAAGGGGCAGTTCCGGACTAAGGGGCAGCTCTGGACTAAGGGCCAGTACCAGGGTAAGGGGCAGTACCAGGGTCAGGGGCAGTACCAGGGTCAGGGGCAGTACCAGGGTCAGGGGCAGCACCAGGGTAAGGGGCAGCTCCGGACTGAGGAATGGCAGCTCCGGACTGAGGAATGGCAGCTCCGGACTGAGGAATGGCAGCTCCGGACTGAGGGACTGCAGCTCCGGACTGAGGGACGGCCCATGGCTGGCTGACAGATCTGGCTGCTCATGGCTGGCTGACGGATCTGGCTGCTCATGGCTGGCTGACGGATCTGGCTGCTCATGGCTGGCTGACGGATCTGGCTGCTCATGGCTGGCTGACGGATCTGGCTGCTCATGGCTGGCTGACGGATCTGGCTGCTCATGGCTGGCTGACGGATCTGGCTGCTCATGGCTGGCTGACGGATCTGGCTGCTCATGGCTGGCTGACGGATCTGGCTGCTCATGGCTGGCTGACGGATCTGGCTGCTCATGGCTAGCTGACGGATCTGGCTGCTCATGGCTAGCTGACGGATCTGGCTGCTCATGGCTAGCTGACGGATCTGGCTGCTCATGGCTAGCTGACGGATCTGGCTGCTCATGGCTGGCTGACGGATCTGGCTGCTCATGGCTGGCTGACGGATCTGGCTGCTCATGGCTGGCTGACGGATCTGGCTGCTCATGGCTGGCTGACGGATCTGGCTGCTCATGGCTGGCTGACGGATCTGGCTGCTCATGGCTGGCTGACGGATCTGGCTGCTCATGGCTGGCTGACGGATCTGGCTGCTCATGGCTGGCTGACGGATCTGGCTGCTCATGACTGGCTGACGGATCTGGCAGATCCTGTCTGGTTGGCGGCTCTGGCAGATCCTGTCTGGTTGGCGGCTCTGGCAGATCCTGTCTGGTTGGCGGCTCTGGCAGATCCTGTCTGGTTGGCGGCTCTGGCAGATCCTGTCTGACGGACGGCTCTAGCGGCTCCTGTCTGGCTGGCGGCTCTAGCGGTTCCTGTCTGGCTGGCGGCTCTAGCGGTTCCTGTCTGGCTGGCGGCTCTAGCGGTTCCTGTCTGGCTGGCGGCTCAGTGGGCTCATGGCAGACGGGCGGCTTTGCAGGCTCATGGCAGACGGGCGGCTTTGCAGGCTCATTGCAGACGGATGGCTCAGATGGCGCTGGAGAGACGGATGGCTCAGATGGCGCTGGGGAGACGGATGGCTCAGATGGCGCTGGGGAGACGGATGGCTCAGATGGCGCTGGGGAGACGGATGGCTCAGATGGCGCTGGGGAGACGGATGGCTCAGATGGCGCTGGGGAGACGGATGGCTCAGATGGCGCTGGGGAGACGGATGGCTCAGATGGCGCTGGGGAGACGGATGGCTCAGATGGCGCTGGGGAGACGGATGGCTCAGATGGCGCTGGGGAGACGGATGGCTCAGATGGCGCTGGGGAGACGGGCAGTTCAGTCATCGCTGTGCAGACGGCAGACTCCTGCCGGCTGAGGCGCACTGTAGGCCTGGTGCGTGGTGCCGGGACTGGTGGCACCGGGCTGGGGACACGCATCTCAGGGCTAGTGCGGGGAGCAGCAACAGGACGCACAGGACTCTGGGAACACACAGGAGGCTTGGTGCGTGGTTTAGACACTGGTGGTAAAGGGCTGGAGACACGCACCATATAGCTAGTGCGTGGAGGAGGCACTGGTGGTACTGGGTTGGGGCGGGGAGGTGGCGCCGGAAATACCGGACCGTGCAGGCGTACTGGCTCCCTTGAACGCCGAGCCTGCCCAACCTTACCTGGTTGTATGCTCCCCGTCGCCTGACCAGTGCGGGGAGGTGGAATAACCCGCACCGGCCTATGTAGGCGAACCGGGGACACCATGCGTAAGGCTGGTGCCATGTACGCCAGCCTTACATGACATACGGCTCAACGCTCAGTCTAGCCCGGCCGATACGTGGAGCTGAAATGTACCGAACCGGGCTATGCACGCGTACAGGAGACACCGTGCGCTCTACTGCGTAACACGGTGTCTGCCCGTACTCTCGCTCTCCACGGTAAGTACAGGGAGTAGGCGCAGGTTTCCTACCTGACTTCGCCACACTCCCTTTAAGGCCCCCCCCAAGAAATTTTTGGGTTGTACTCACGGGTTTCCAGCCTTGTCTCCGTGCTGCCTCCTCATATCGCCTCCTCTCGGCTTTAGCTGCCTCCAGCTCTTCACGAGGAAGGCGATATTCTCCCGGTTGAGCCCACGGCCCCTTACCATCCAGTATCTCCTCCCATGTCCATGAATCCTGTGTAGGTAGGTCCTGTTGCCGCTTTCCATGCCGCTTGGTCCTATAATGGTGAGTAATTCTGTCACGATCGTGTACTGGAGAGACGGACCAAGATGCAGCGGAATAATGATACATCTTCTCTTTTTATTTAAAGAAGATGAACGAACACGACACACTTTAACAAACTATACAAAACAACAAACGACCGTGAAGCTAAATAACGTTGTGCACTTACACACACAGGCTACAAACGTTCTGACATAGACAATTACTCACAACCAATGAGAGCCTATGGCTACCCTAAATAAGGCTCCCAATCAGAGACAACCGAAATCAGCTGTCTCTAATTGGGAACTCATTCAGGTAACCATAGACTCTCCTAGATAACTAAACATACATAGACAACGCTAGACATCTGAACTCAACACAAACCCATATACTACACCCAATAACCCCTTTACCATAGAAACACCCAAAACCAACAAAACATAAACATTCCCCATGTCACACCCTGACCTAACTAAAATAATAAAGAAAACAAAGAATACTAAGGCCAGGGCGTGACAATAGGGGACATTGGCACAGCATTGTCCAGTTACCTCAGTGATTTCACAAAACCAAATTGGCCAAACTCACATTTTATAGAACCGCAAACACTTGCCAACAGTGTTGACGTTTCAAGAGAGATGGTTTTGCAATTTCCCCTGGCTACATTATAATCCATCAATAAAAGGAGTGTTGTGTTTCACTGTAGCCAAGGGTTTTATAGCCAGCCATCTTTTGGCCAAAGAGCAGATGCTACCTTCATTAGTGCAGGATTTAGGAACCGGAGAAAAGCCTTTGTAAAATTCACAGCACATCAAACTGCCAAACCCACCGCCACTTTGTAACTGTAACAGCACAGCAGCTAAATCCACACAGTGCCCAGTTATCCAGCGCGTGGGGTAAACAGCAGGAGAACGCAAGGCATTGCTTGATGAAAATTGTTAGTTCGGTGCAGCATGTAGCAAGACAGGGACAAGCCTTTAGAGGCCACACGGATGACAGTGGGAATTTATACCAGCTTTTGAAACTTAGGGCAAAAGAGAATGATCCCATTTTACTGAAGTGGTTAATTGAGTGTACCACAATGTACACAGGCCCCAAAGCACAGAATGAAATTCTGAACATCATGGCCAATACAGTCATTTGAGGCGTTGCAGCTGAGATTAGGTCTCTTTCGATTGTGCAATTTTCTGTCATTATTGATGGTACTAAAGATGTCTCTGGTGCTGAACAGGAGTGTGTCTGTCTGCGTTATGTTGACCATGACCTTGTCCCTCACGAGGAGTTTATTGGGCTATACAGGGTGTAGGAGACAACAGGCGAGGGCAATGCGAAAGTGGCAACTGATGTGTTGTTGAGGCTCAATTTGCACATGTCTGGCTTACGTGGGCAGAGTTACGATGGTGCCTCAAACTTGGCAGGAAAATACACAGGTGCACCGGCAATTGTGACTTACAGCAGCAGCCATTACCCATCTATGTGCATTGTGGAGCACACTGTGTGAATTTGATTACACAGGCTGGCTGCTCAGCCTCCCCATTGATCCTGGATTCCCTTCCTTTGGTCCATCAGTTACGTGTCCTCTATGGCCAGTCAGGACAGTTTAAGAGCATGTTTGAACCAATTGCCACGTCCGAAGATACACATCTGACCACCCTGAAACCCCTATGTCCAACAAGGTGCTGTGCGGAATACTGCTATTAGAGCGGTGCTAGGGCAGTATGAGCAGGTACTAAGCAGCCTAGAGGAGATGGAAAAAACTGCATCCAAGACAGCTTCAACTGCCAGTGGCTTATTTGAGCACTTCAGCAAAGGCAAGACTGTGTTGTGCCTCACACTTGCCTCTGCTGTTCTTGGAGAGCTTAAATGCCTAAACATTTCACTGCAGAAGAAAAGTCAGACTGTCTCTGGTATGCAGGCTGCAGTCGAGTGTGAGCGGTCATCTCTTAGGGGAAAGAGAAATGACAAAGCTGCCTTGCACTGTATGAGAAAGCAACAACATTGATTGAACTCCATTGAATCCATTAAATCCATTGAGACGTACTCAAAATGACTTGCTGGCAAAGCAGTGGATCACTATAGTAACCTGGGGATCCATAGAAAAAGTTAATTTAGTGAGTTAGCGTTTCCCGAATTGACTAAAATAATACCAGAACATCGATTTCATATCAGTCACTAATTAATTAATTTCATCAGTCTCATTCTGAACGTCACATAATTCGAAATCTGCACAGAACCAGACACATTAAATCATTCTGTAGCACTCAAATTCTTTTGATTATTTGTTTACTAACAAGCTACATCATAATATAAGATACACATACACAAATAGTCTAGGTTATTGGTTAGAACTTAATACAATGGCAACAGGTCCCTAGCGGACCAACACAATTTGACACGTGTTACACAAGATGGAGGTTTAAAGAAAGAGAGAGAGAGAGGTGAGAGAGAAAGCGCACGAGAGAAAAGCACACTTGGATACATTTGTAACCTGCTAACACCTTGCCCTGAACTGCCGCTCTTATGGGTCAGAATTATAATGAATGTATTTACTTGTTGAAGGTCTCCTTTGGGTATCTTTTTGTGGACCGAGTTCCGCTTATTGGGATAGGTTTGGCTGACACCCTTTTCTTCTGATGGACGCGTATCCTTCGTTACCGGGTGTAAGTCTCTGATTGTCCACACGATGTCACAATGTCCTTTCTCTTGGTTGTCTGTTTCCTTGCAATCGTTCTGTGAGAGTAGTCTTATTCGGAGGACAATCAGCCGTGTCGACGCTCCCAGCTTGGGTAGGAGCGCCGTGAAGACAACCGATGATTTGAAGAGAATAACCGGTTGGTTCTTTTTCAACTCACCTTCTTAGATACAGTAATCAACCGTAGCCTTGATTGTTAAGAGGTTCCTTTGTCTTCTTCCCCGTGTTGCGTTTCGGGATCAAGACTAGTCGTGAACCTCAGCTGCAGCGCGTGGTAAACTTAGTCTGCATGTAAATTCTTAACTCAAATATTTTATACCTCCGGGTCACAAAGGGGCATTTTCGTCTTAATGACATGCTCTCTGGGATCCCTGGGGTGTAGCTCATTACAAGGCAAGGTATTAGAACTTACAACTCTCTCGTTTAGACAACTAAAATCACAGTTCATTGCTACACAAACATTCTCTTTGATCTGGATATTTTCTACACAACGCATAGTATGCCAACATAATGTACATATTAGGAAAATTCTTCAAGTTACAATGTTTTCATTATAACGTCGGCATTTAACTTTTAATAAGATAACAAAAGCGACATTCATTTTCATAATACATCTATCATTGTTACCACCATTTTGGCTGATGAAATATAATGTCCCAAAGTCCATTTACTGCATGTTATAGTTCTGATGTAGGTTCTCCATAAGGCCCACACAGACATTCCAGTCCCAAACACTAAAGAACAAAGGATTCGTCTGCTGCCTAAGGATTTACAATGGCTTGAGGTATCATAACCCTCCCCATCAATCCCTCTCTACCTCTCCCCCTCTGCGGGAGTGAGAGATGTCTCTGTAGAACTGTGATCCATAGTAACCTGACAATCACAGACCAGTCATGACACAGGTGTGGTCCATCAAGTGAGGTGATGGGCAGCATCAGTTTATAGACAGACTGGGCTGTGTGGGTGAGTGGTTGTGTGTTGTATTCCTCAAAAATTGAATTATATTGAATCAAATTATTCACTTCCAATGATTTCCCGCCCATAGGGCAGAGTGCCACTAGTCTACTATAATACGTGAGGAGTCTACAGCTAACAAAGACTGAGCAAATGTCAGAGGACACTTCATTAACCTTTGCATACACATTTTGGTCTCTTTAGAATTCGATATCTACAGAAAGTCTTGTGTACAACATGATAAAACGTGTCTGTTTCTTCTAGAATGTCAAGAAATTGTATTATTTCTGGATAGCATGCAGTAACAAGTATGCCTACAAAAGCAACAGCAACACATCCTCATCAATAATATTCATAGGTATGGTTTCTGTCACACTGAGAAGGATATTTGCATGGCATGAGGTCCTTTGGTGTAGCTACAGAGGTTGGCAATGTGATATGCCACACAGGTGTGTTGGCAGGTATTTGACTTAGCCTATAGATGTACCTAGCTCTGTTCGAAGGAGAGACACAATCGTAAAAAGAACCTGAAGAGACGACCCACCAATCACGGACTTCAGGTTAGTTGATGCTACTTAATCTCTGAGATTAGCAGTGTAACTGAAATAAGTGCCTTAGATATGAAGAGTTAACATAGTGATGTTCTTGTCATGTCTGTCTGTCTCTCTCTTTCTCCCTCTCTCTCTTTCTCCCTCTCTCTCTCTGCTGCAGTGATCATTGGAACTTTCAAAGTGAGGTTTGATTTTTTTTTTTTAAATGAACTCCTCCAACCATTCCTCTGTCCTCTCTGCCTATCTGGAACTTGATTCCGCTGTTTCCACGACCTGCTATGCAGTCAACCTCATCCTGAGTCTACCCACCAATGGCTATGTCCTGTGGCTGATACTGACCGGAGCCGAAGGGACGGTGGCCTCAGAGTTCTTCGCTCTCAACTTGGCTGTATCCGAGATCCTCTACTGCCTGTGTGCTGTCTTTGTCTTTGTCTATATACATCTCCCTATTCCCCCTATCCTGGCTCTACTTAAATTCTTTAGCGGTTTTATGTTCCACGGCCGCCCCCTGTTCCAGTGCTGTATATGTTTTGAGCGCTACCTGGCAGTTGTCCACCCTGTGGTCTTCCTGAAGTACAGACCCCTGAGATACAAGGTGGGGTGTTCTGGATTGGTTTGGCTGGTTGTAATTGGGTTCTGTTTTCTTTCTATGTTTGTAAATGAACAGACAGTTGTCGATTGTGTGTATTTGGCTGATATTCTGGTTTTAATTGCATTTCTGTTATTCTGCTGCCTCTCAGTTCTCAGGGCTCTGAAACAGCCTGGGCCAGGGGAAGGGGAGAGAGGGAGGGAGGGGGCAAATAACATGAAGATGAGGGCGTATAAGATAATTTTGATTATCTTGGTGTCTATGATGGCAAACTACCTTCCATGGGTAGCGGTTTTACCTTTAAATGTAATCTTAAATTTGGAGCAGTTTGTTCATGCCACATATATTTGTCTCTTCATCAGTGTGGTCAGTGGGTTTGTGCAGCCCCTCCTCTACCTCCACAGGGCAGGGAAACTGCCCTTTATCAAAGGTCTCTGAGGGAGAGTTTATATTCCCAGTTTCATCTGATACAGAGGTTCAATTGTAACCTGTTTACAACTGTTATGTGATAGCTTGTAAAGATGTTGGTAGTTGTAGATGCTCTGTCAAAAATATGTATGTGTTTAGGGTTGCAATATTCTGGTAACTTGACCTAAAAGGTTCTCCAGAAATCCTGGCCAGAAGATTCCAGCAATCAGGAGGGAATTACAAGGAAATCCAGAATTTTGCAACCCTAGGTTTGAATCATTCCCTTTTATCTGGCAAGATTATTTATCAATCTTGTTGCTAGTCCTTCACATTGCATCTTTGTGTTTGTATTTAATAGTGAGAATGGACTAGAGGGCCCACATTTATTTTTTGAATCCTTCATATTCAATAAATGCTTGTCTTGAACTACTCACGTCTTTTACTTTTTGTAGAGTTTTTTTTTTTTACTCTTTGCGGTCTTTGCATGTACATTTGGGACTCTAAGATGGGTTTGAGTTCAGTCTGACTAAACAGGCTATTTAAATGTCAGGTCAAGGGAAATATGATACACGACTGCAGGTAGGGTGGCAGACACTCTTCTTGTTGGTACTCTGGTCTGTGTCCGAAATGGCACCCTATACCATATAATGGGCTCTGGTCAAAAGATGTGCACTATATAGGGAATGTGGTGCCATTTTGGACGCACCTTGATTAAATCTTCCGTGTGACGTAACACAGGTGGGGCAGGGAAGGGTCGGGTAGAGCAGAGATTTGGATCAGGTCCAGCGTCTGTGACAGACACAACCACAACAGACCCCAGGGGACAAGGACGCTGCATCAATACAGGTTACACAAACATTTCTTCTTTTTTTTACATTACAATTTCAATTTAAACCCCCAACTGAATAAAAACATAAAAGATAGGAAAATATATTGTTAAGGATTTTATCTCCCCTTAAAATCACATCACAAGCAAATTTTACCAGTTGAATGTAGACAAAATATAGTACTTTTCTGGACACTAGATTGTCAGATTTAATATTTTGGTATCATTTCGTTAAGATACTCGAGGACAGGAATTAATCAGAGCAGATTGTGGATTAATACGTTTTTCTTTTATATGTCTGTAAAATGCTAATGAATGTCTTTTTGACAAATTGTTCAAAAGAAAAGATTATACAGAATAAAATATTTACAACATATCAATAAATCCCTATGGACAAGTCTCTGAAATATATTGAAGGACAGCCACACACAATGTGCTTTATGCAGATGCTTCAGAAACTGAGAAAAGTGACTTCGCTTGTGGGAAGAGTTTGACTTTCAGGAAATGGTAGATAAAAACATGTGGACTAAATCTAGACTACGACACGCCAAACACATTTTTAGACCCAATCGCCATCTCTTCAACCTAAGTTTCTACATACAGTATAGTCCAGTTTGTTACATTCTTCATGAAATGGGCATTTAAATGATGTGTAATTTGATGTAGTGAGCTTTGGAATTATGGATGTATGTCCGTTTTAAAGTGGTTCATATTCATGGGATTTTTACTACGCTGGTATTATAATTTAATGAAAATATCAATTTATATCAAGATGTTGACATTTTTATGTTTATTGAGGCCGATACGTAAAGCTTATTAAAGAGCAGTGATACTAGCAAGAGCAGTGTGTAGGTTTCTTCTTTTTTCTCATGTTACTTTTTGAAAATACTAATATTAACGGACCAAAACACCAACAAATCTCAAAATTCATAGTTAGATGCAAAGATGTATTTTCAGCCTTAAATCTGAATATTGGAATATTCAGATGTTGACTACAGTATGACATTATATACATGTATTTGTCTGTCGTGTCTTTGATAAAATAGTTGGAGTAAAGGAGGTGTTTCAAGTGACAACTTGATGATCATCTTCTCTTGATGCATTTGTGTGTTTCTGATCTGATGGTGTCTCTCTTCTCCCAACACCAGGATGTCTCCCAAATGGCACCCTAATTCCCTATATAGTGCACAGGACTCTGGTGAAAAGTAGTGCACTATGTAGGGAAAAGGGTGCCATTTGAGATCCATTCCAGGACTCAACCGTTCACTCCTCCATCTGTACCCACAGAAGCTGCTTCCAGAGAGGTGATGAACACTTCTGAAGGGGGATTCTTATTTCCCCTCTGTGGTCAACAACACCGGCTTTACATCACAACCAGAGACATTATTAGTTGTGTTACATTCAATCAACCTCATTCTGAGTTTCCCCACAAATGTCTATGTCCTGTGGCTGATAGGTACTGGAACAGGCGTGATAATGGCCTCAGAATTCTTCGCTCTCAACCTGACCATGTCTGAAATGATTGTCTGCCTGTTTGACATATTTTCTTTGAGCTATTTCTTCCCATGTGTTTATATTTGGTCTGCTGTGCAATTTTTCTCTGGATTCTTGATTGCTGCTCAGCCCCTGTTCCAGTGCTGTGTCTGTGTGGAGCGCTACCTGGCAATGGTCCACCCTGTGGTCTACCTAAAGTACAGACCCTTCAGATACAGGGTTGGAATCACTGGTTTAGCCTGGTTGGTTGTGATCAGGTTCTGTTTGGACACATTTTTCATAGGTTTGTTTGCTCCCTACTTTAGACTGACCATGAGCACTGACATCGTGATTTTATTTGTGATGTCATTCTGCCTTTTCTCAGTTCTCTGGGCTCTGAAACGTCCTACATCGGGGGGAAGGTGAGAGTGAGGGGACAAACAACATGAAGATGAGGGCATTTAAAAAAAATTGATCATCCTAATAGCTACGGTGGTGAAATACCTCCCAATGCTAATGGTAGCAGCTCTTCACAGGAAGTTGGGATCCAGATTACATCAGGCTTTGATTGTGTCTCTCATCATTGCTGTGGTGACTGGGTTTGTGCAGCTCATCCTCTACCTCCACAGGTCTGGAAAACTCTGTATCAGAGGTCTCTGACTAAGAGGATACCCCCTGCTCACTAATTTCAGTTACTAAGCTACTAGAAATCCGTCATATCCAATGGAAGGACACATTCAGTAATTTAACAGTTGGCGACTAGAGACATCTGACTAAAGTTCAAGAAGATTCCGACTTTATGCAAATGATCAGTGATGTGACCGCAGCCAGTTGAAGGAGGGAGGGTCTTGTTGCTAGATTTGACACTGTTGTGGATAGGCTAACAACTAACATGTTATTTTTACATGCTGTTCAGAAGCTAAACCGCTGAGGGGAGGATTTGGCAACAAGGAAGCTGAAGGTAGTGAGTGTCCTGTTAGATGTCACTGCTATGAAGTATGGCATCGACAAGATATTATTTTATCTGATTTCTGTCATACATCTTTTTCAATATTAAACTATACTTATGTGATAGATAATGTACAAATGATGTTATAAAAAGTTGATATTTAGTGGATATAATGAAAATAACATGTTATAAATTTCAGTTTATAACCAATAAGTTAGTCCCGCTGACCTTTCAATTAAATTATTTTAAAATGATTAACACAATTAATGTATCTTAGGAATGGCTAACATCCACAGACTTTACAATTGGCTACAAATAGCTTTTCTGTAAGGAGGAGGAGGCTGAACGTTTCTGGATCTTTTCTAGACCACTATCACTGTTAAATGTAGATCTCAAAATCCTTTCAAATGCTGACCAAACAAGGCTTATCCAACACAGGAAAGGACTAGAAAAATAAATGTCAACTATTTCATATTGTTGACATTTTTGTTTGAATGTAGTTGTATTAAATCATGGACCAACTGCATTTTACATTTTTGCTTCGGAATGAAACTGTTTGATAGATTCGCAAATAATCTTGTGGTATCATGATTTTGTCATCATTAATAATACCATTTAATCTATTTGTGGATGTCTTGCTAATGACAATGCTAGTGCTATATGTATTATTCTATAGACTTTTCCTCCATTTTCTTATTTTCAATAAAGGCTAAAGATGAGTACACATGTTGCTGCCATGTTAGATAATAATCTGCTCCTTTTTAAATAAGTGACACATTTGACCTGACCTGGTCAGGAATAACTCAGTGCCCTATCCATCCATAACACTTTCCACACAGCAAGCCATATTCTCTTCAATCATTCTAAAGTGTTGTCATAACGAATGGATGATATTTGCATGTCAGGTGTGGTTCATCAAGTGAGGTGATGGGCAGTGTCAGTTTACAGATGGGAGCGACTGGGATGTGTGGATGAGGATGAGTGACTGCATGAAGTCGTATGATCTGTATTCCTCAAAGATAACTTGTATTTAATCAAATTAATCAGATCCAATGAGTGTCACCAGTACTAACATAATTAATGTGAGGAGGATACAGCTAACAAAGACTGAGCAAATGTCAGAGGACACTACATTAACCTTTGCATACACATTTTGGTCACTTCAGTAAGCCTTGTATACTATTTGATAAATAACTTATATTTCTTCTAGCATATCAAGAACATATTATATTATTTTTAGCTAGCATGTAGTACCACCAACCATCTCTGTGTTTAACAAGTAGGCCTACAGTACCAATACCTATAAATCCTCATCAATCACATTGGTACTTGTGGTTTCTGTCACACTGAAAAGGATATCTGCATGGCATGAGGTCCTTGGGTTCTCCACAGAGGTTGGCAATGTCATATGCTACACAGGTGTGTTGGCAGGTATTTGATGTAGCCTATAGATACCTAGCTCAGTTCCAAGGAGAGACACAATCGGAAAACAACTGGGAAGAGAGGAGACACCAATCACAGAGGTCAGGTTAGATTCAACTTTTCAATCACTGATCTTTTCACAGTAACAGAGTGAAATGTTTCTTTCAATTCAATGTATGTTATTTTAAACAGAAAGTACAGACATTGACTGATATTTAGAGTTAGGATATTCTGATGTGCCTTTGACAGGAAGAGTTAACATGACAGTATTGTTTTTGTCACCTCTCGCTCTCTCTTCCGCGGTGTTCAATGGAACGTTAAAGCCGGTAAGTCCCAAAAGAAATGAACTCCTCCAACTATTCCTCTGCCCTCTCTGGCTATCTGGAGCCCAATTTTGGCTACGTCCTGTGGCTGATATTGACAATAGCCAGAGGGATGATGGCCTCAGAACTCTTCGCTCTCAACTTGGCTGTATTTGAGAGCCTCTACTGCCTGTGTACTGTCTTTGTTTTTGTCTACACACACCTCCCTATTCCCTCTGTCCTAGCTCTAGCAACATTCTTTCATGGTTTTATATTCCCAGCCCGCCACCTATTCCAGTGCTGTATATGTTTGGAGCGCAGTGGCAGTGGTCCACCCTGTGGTCTTCCTGAAGTCTGGATTGGTTTTGATGGTTTTGATCGGGTTCTGTTTTACTCTATGCTTGTAAAGCAGCCAAATGTCATAAATGACGTGTCTTTGGTTGAAATTCTGGTTTTATTTTCATTCATGTTATTCTGTTGCCTCTCAGTTCTCAGGGCTCTGAAACAGCCTGGGCCAGGGGAAGGAGAAAGAGAGAGGGTACTGTCTGACAAATAACATGAAGATGAGAGCGTTTAAGATCATTTTGATTATTCTGGTGTCTATGATGGTGAACTACCTCCCATTTGTAATGGTTTTCTATCTTATTGGAATATTAGATTCTGGGCAGTTCCTTTATGCCACGTAATTTGTCTCTTCATCAATGTGGTCAGTGGGTTTGTGCAGCCCCTCCTCTACCACAGGGCTGGGAAACTACCCTGTATCAGAGGTCTCTGAGGGAGAGTTGATACCCCCAATTTCACCTGATACAGAGGGCCAATTGTAACCTTTTTGTTTACAAATGTTATGTGATATCTTGTGAAGAGGTTGGTAGTTGTAGATGCGCTGGCAAAAACATGTATGTGTTTTGATTAAGGTTACAATATTCCCTGTTTACCACCACTGCGTGTACAAACACGACTCCAACACCATCATTAAGTTTGCTGACAACACAACGGTGGTAGGACTGATCACCGACACTGATGAGACAGCCTATAGGGAGGAGGTCAGAGAACTGGCAGTGTGGTGCCAGGACAACAACCTCTCTCTCAATGTGAGCAAGACAAAGGAGCTGATCGTGGACTACAGGAAAAGGCGGGCCGAACAGGCCCCCATTAACATCGACGGGGCAGTAGTGGTGCGGGTCGAGAGTTTCAAGTTCCTTGGTGTCCACATCACCAACGAACTATCATGGTCCAAACATACCAAGACAGTCGTGAAGAGGGCACGACAAAACCTTTTTCCCCCCAGGAGGCTGAAAAGATTTGGCATGGGTCCGCAGATCCTCAAAAGGTTCTACAGCTGCACCATCGAGACCATCCTGACAGGTTGCATCACCGCCTGGTATGGCAACTGCTCGGCATCTGACCATAAGGCACTACAGAGGGTAGTGCAAACGGCCCAGTACATCACTGGGGCCAAGCTTCCTGCCATCCAGGACCTATATAATAGGCGGTGTCAGAGGAAAGCCCATAAAATTGTCAGAGACTCCAGTCACCCAAGTTATAGACTGTTTTTTCAGCTACCGCACGGCAAGCGGTACCGGAGCACCAAGTCTAGGACCAAAAGGCTCCTCAACAGTTTCTACCCCCAAGCCATTAGACTGCTGTACAATTCATATAAAATGCTTTTGAACAATTTAAATTGTTTAGAACTTCGATTCAAAGATAACTTACATCATTCCCCCCACATTCGAGAATAAAGACTATTAACCTTCGTCTTGCAGACTGGGAAAAGCAGTGCCGGTTGGATTCCGTCACCGTCTCTGTCGACCTCAGATATATATATACCGGCCTGTTTTTTAACCTCAATTCAGAGGCCAGGACTTTATTAAATAACGGGTCCAGACCTGCCCGTGCACGGTTTTCGGCGTAATATCTTCGGATGACAGAGGAAAAGTTTGGATATCCACTCGAAGGACCAATTGATAACGGAATTTAATGATTCCTCTATGTACTCATTAATTAAAATCAATCTGTCTATTTATAAGAATTTGTAAGATACTTAATAACATAAAATAGACAGTATATAGTCTTATTAAAATTAGATAATAGTATTTATTCTCGGAGCACACTCCCATTTGACCATAAACAACAGTTTAAATACAAGATATGACGTCATTGGTTTACAGAATAAATCTCCTCCTCTTGACCAATATAAAACAGGTTCAAAAGTTCATTCCAACTCCCCAGCGCACACACATGACAAACAATATCATTTATTCTCCTGAAGGCTCACTATAATTTATTACCACTTTAGGAGACAACTCAAGATAATGGAAGGCCTAAAAAGTTACTCACTGCCTTATCTAAACATCTCAGGGCTAAGTGTCAGTTCAACCATAGTTTAACGCACGCTGTATGTCGTAGTAACGTTAATTTTAAAAATCTAACACAGCGATTGCATTAAGAACTAATGTATCTTTCATTTGCTGTCCAACCTGTATTTTTTAGTCAAGTTTAGGATTAGTTAATGATTAGATTAGGTGCCTCTCCCAAGATTTCTCCCGACATATTGTTGGCAGCTTGGCTACCATTCTCATTGTATAACCACGATTTGTGCCGCTAAATATGCCAATTTTCGAACAAACTCTATATCTATTGTGTAATATGATGTTATAGGACTGTCATCTGAAGAAGTTTGAGAAGGTTAGTGAAAAAATTAGTATCTTTTGCTGGTTTATTTGTTATCGCTATTGTTGGCCTGAATCAATGCAGTTGTGTGGTTGGCTATTGTAGTAAGCTAATATAATGCTATATTGTGTTTTCGCTGTAAAACACTTAAAAAATCTGAAATATTGGCTGGATTCACAAGATCTTTGTCTTTCATTTGCTGTATGCTGTGTATTTTTCATATGTTTTATGATGAGTATTTAGGTAATTCACGTTGGTCTCTATAGTTATTCTAGTTGCTTTGGTGAGAGTTGTGATGGTGGCTGCAATGGTAAACTATGATTTATACCTGAAATATGCACATTTTTCTAACAAAACATATGCTATACAATAAATATGTTATCAGACTGTCATCTGATGAAGTTGTTTCTTGGTTAGTGGCTATTTATATCTTTATTTGGCCGAATTTGTGATAGCTACCTATGCAGGAAAAAAATGGTGGGAAAAAAAAGTTGTGTGTTTTGCTATCGTGGTTAGCTAATAGATTTACATATTGTGTCTTCCCTGTAAAACATTTTAAAAATCAGAAATGATGGCTGGATTCACAAGATGTATACCTTTCATCTGGTGTCTTGGACTTGTGATTTAATGATATTTAGATGCTAGTATTTACTTGTGACGCTATGCTAGGCTATGCTAGTCAGCTTTTTTACTGATGGGGGTGGTCCCGGATCCGGGATTGTGAGGAATAGAAGTTAACTGCCATTTCCCAAACGTGAACTCTTCCATCACGCCAAGTCACTTTTCTCAGTTTCAGAAGCATCTGCATAAACTACATTGTGTGTGGCTGTCCTTTAATATATGCCAGAGACTTGTCCATGGGGATTTATTGATACGTTGTACATGTTTTATTCTGTATAAACTTATCTTTAAAAAAAATTGTCAAAAAGGCATTCTTTAGCATTTTACAGATAGAAAGAAGAAAAATGTATTAATCCACAATCTGCTCTGAGTAATTCCAGTCCTGGAGTATCAAAATGAAACCAAAAAACTAAGTCGGACAATCTAGTGTCCAGAAAAGTATTATATTTTTGTCTACATTCAACTTGTTAAAGATGCTTGTGATGTGATTAAGGGAGATACAATCCTTAACAATATATTTTCCTATATTTGATGTTTTTATTCAATTGGGGCCGAAATTCAAATTGTAACGTTAAAAAAAAAACGTTTGAGTAACCTGTATTGATGCAGCGTTCCTGTCCCCTGGGGTGTGTTGTGGTTGTGTCTGCAAAGGGTCTTTACCCGACCCTTTGCTGCCCCACCTGTGTTACGTCACACTGATGATTTAATCAAGGTGTGTCCAAAATGGCACCCAATTCCCTATATACTGCACATCTTTTGACCAGAGCCCTTTATATGGTATAAGGTGCCATTTTGAACAACTAGAGCACTAACAAGAGGAGTGTCTGACTCCCTGCCTGCAGTCGTGTATCATATTTCCCTTGACATGACATGCAAATAGCTTACTCTGACTGCACTCTAACCCATCTAAGAGTCCCAAATGTGCATGTAAGAGTGACACAAAAAAAAGACATGAGTAGTTCAACACAAACATTTATTGAATATATAGGATTTTTAAAAAAAAGTTAAATAAATGTGGGCCCTCTAGTCCCATCTCACGATTAAATAGAAACACAAAGACGCAATGTGAAGGACTAGCAAGAAGATTGATAAGTACTCTTCCCAGATAAAAGGGAATGCATCAAACCTAGGGATGCAAAATTCTGGATTTCCTTATAATTCCCTCCTGACTAGTGGAGTCTTCTGACCAGGATTTCTGGAGAACCTTTTAGGTAAAGTTTCCAGAATATTGCAACCCTAAACACACACATATTTTTGCCAGCACAATTACAATTACCAACATCTTTACAAGCTATCACATAACAGTTGCAAACAGGTAACAATTGGCCCTCTATCAGATGAAACTGGGAATATAAACTCTCCCTCAGAGACCTTTAATAAAGGGTAGTTTCCCAGCCCTGTGGAGGTAGAGGAGGGGCTGCACAAACCCACTGACCACACTGATGTAGAGACACACATATTTGGCATAAAAAAACTGCCGTGAATCTAAGATTCCATTAAAAGGTAAAACCACCACCCATGGGAGGTAGTTTGCCATCATAGACACCAAGATAATCAAAATGATCTTATACGCCCTCATCTTCATGTTATTTGTCCCCTCACTCTTTCTCTCCCCTTCCCCTGGCCCAGGCTGTTTCAAAACTCTGAGAACTGAGAGGCAGCAGAATGACATCAATGCAATTAAGACCAGAATTTCACCCACATACACATATTTGACAATTTGGTGTTCTTTTACAAGCGTAGAACTAAAACAGAACCCAATCAAAACCAGGCAAACCAATCCAGAACACCCCACCTTGTATCTCAGGGGTCTGTACTTCAGGAAGACCACAGGGTGGACAACTGCCAGGTAGCGCTCAAAACATATACAGCACTGGAACAGGGGGCGGCCGTGGTATATAAAACCATGGAAGAATTTAACTAGAGCCAGGATAGGGGGAATAGGGAGGTGTATATAGACAAAGACAAAGACAGCACACAGGCAGTAGAGGATCTCAGATACAGCCAAGTTGAGAGCGAAGAACTCTGAGGCCACCGTCCCTCCGGCTCCGGTCAGTATTAGCCACAGGACATAGCCATTGGAGGGTAGACTCAGGATGAGGTTGACTGCATAGCAGGCAGTGGTGACAGCGAAATCAAATTCCAGATAGGCAGAGATGAAAGAGGAATGGTTGGAGGGGTCCATTAAAAAAAAAAAATCAAACCTCCTTTTGGAAGTTCCATGATCACAGCAGCAGAGAGAGAGAGAGAGAGATAGAGAGAGACAGACAGACATTACAAGAACATCACTATGTTAACTCTTCATGTCAAAGGCACTTAACTCAGTTACACTGCTAATCTCAGAGATTAAAAAGCGTCAACCAACCTGAAGTGAGTGATTGGTGGGTTGTGTCTTCAATGTCTTTTTACGATTGTGTCTCTCCTTCGAACATAGCTAGGTACATCTATAGGCTAAGTCAAAAACCTGCCAACACACCTGTGTGGAATATCACATTGCCAACCTCTGTAGCTACACCCAAGGACCTCATGCCATGCAAATATCCTACTCAGTGTGATAGGAACCACACCTATAAATATGATTGATGAGGATGTGTTGCTATTGTAGGAATACTTGTTACTGCATGTAATCCAAAAATAATGCATTTTCTTGACATGCTAGAAGAAACAGACATGTTTTATCATGTTGTACACAAGGCTTTCTGTAGATATCGAATTCTAAAGAGACCAAAATGTGTGTGCAAAGGTTAATGTAATGTCCTCTGACATTTGCTCCGTCTTTGTTAGCTGTAGCCTCCTCACATAATATAGTAGTACTACTGAAAATCTGCCCTAAGATGGAGAAATCCTTGGAAGTGATTCATTCAATTCAATATATTCATTTTTGAGGGATACAACACACAACCACTCACCCACACAGCCCAGTCTGTCTGTAAACTGATGCTGCCCATCACCTCACTTGATGGACCACACCTGTGTCATGACTGGCCTGTGACTGTCAGGTTACCATGGATCACAGTTCTACAGAGACATCTCTCACTCCCGCAGAGGGGGAGGGGTAGAGAGGGATCGATGGGGAGGGTTATGACACCTCAAGCCATTGTAAATCTTAAGGCAGCAGACGAATCCTTTGTTCTTTAGTGTTTGGGACTGGAATGTCTGTGTGGGCCTTATGGAGAACCTACATCAGAACTGTAACATGCAGTAAATGGACTTTGGAACATGATATTTAATCAGCCAAAATGGTGGTAAAAATGACAGATGGATTATGAAAATGAATGTCGCTTTTGTTATCTTTTTAAAAGTTAAATGCCGACGTTATAACGAAAACATTGTAACTTGAAGAATTTTCCTAATATGTACATTATGTTGCCATACTGTGCATTTTGTAGAAAATATCCAGATCAAAGAGAATGTTTTTGTGAAAATTAGCTGTGATTTTAGTTATCAAAACGAGACCTTGTAAGTTCTAATACCTTGCCTTGTATTGAGCTACAGCCCAGGGAACCCAGAGAGCATGTCATTAAGACGAAAATGTCCCTTTGTGACCCGGAGGTATAAAACATGTGACTTTAGAATTTACACGCAGACTAAGTTTACTACGTGCTGCAGCCGAGGTTCACGTCTCGTCGTGATCCTAAAACGCAACACGAGGAAGAAGACAAAGGAACCTCTAAACAATCAAGGCTACGTTTGACTACTGTATCTAAGAAGGTGAATTCAAGATGAACCAACCGGTTATTCTCTTCAAATCATCGGTTGTCTACACGGCCCTCCTACCCAAGCTGGGAGCGTCGGCACGGCTGATTATCCTCCTAAGAAGACTACTCTCACAGAACGAGTGCAAGGAAACAGACAACCAAGAGAATGGACATTGTGACATCGTGTGGACAATCAGAGACTTACACCAGGTAACAAAGGAGACGGGTCCATCGGAAGAAAAGGGCGTCGGCCAAACCTATCCCAATAATCGGAACTCGGTCCACGAAAAGATACCCAACGGAGACCTTCAACAAGTAAATACATTCATTGTAATTCTGACCCATAAGAGCGGCAATTCAGGCCAAGGTGTTAGGGCTAAACTAAGCAAGTTACAAATGTATACAAGAGTGCTTTTCTCTCGTGTGCTTTCTCTCTCCCTTTCTCTCTCTTTCTTTAAACATCCATCTTGTGTAACACGTGTCATATTGTGTTGGTCCGCTAGGGACCTGTTGCCATTGTATTAAGTTCTAACCAATAACCTAGACTGTTTGTGTATGTGTGTCTTATATTATAATGTAGCTTGTTAGTAAACAAATAAACAACAGAATTTATGTGGTACGGAATGATTTAGTTAGACCCAGGTTTGTGCAGATTTACGAATTATGTGACGTTCAGAACAAGACTGATGAAATTAATTAATTAGTGACTGCTATGAAAACGATATTCTGGTATTCTTTTAGTCAATTCGGGAAATGATAACTCATTAAATAAACTTTTTCCTTGGAGCCCCAGGTTACTGATTTAATGGTTACAACATTAATTTAATCACGTAATTATAAAAATAGTTAATTATTCGAAAAAGAGCATGTCATCACATTCACGATAACATCACAATACCTGACAAGCAAATGTTATCCATCGGTTATGACAACACTTTAGTATGATTGAAGAGAAAATGCCGTGCTGTGTGGAACGTGTTATCGATGGTTAGGGCTCTGAGTTATTCCTGACCAGGTCAGGTCAAATTTGTAACTTATTTAAATGATGCCTGTATTGTTAGACAAATGTGTGAACTCAACGTCAGACATTATTGGAAATAAGATAATGGAGGGAAAATCTAAAGAGTAATAATTCTAGTAATACCATTGTCATAACCAATCCAACCCCCAAAAAATGGAATGGTAGTATTAATTATGAAATAGTAATTATACCACAAGTTTAACTGCAAATCTATCAAACAGTCTGTTTCTGAAATAAAAATAGAAAATGTAATGTGTCCATGATATATTAGAACTACATTCAAACAAATGGGTGCGTTTTCTTTCTTACATGCATCAATTATATGAAATAGTTTCTGTTAAATAAACCCTTTTTGGTTAGCATGTACAAACAGTGAAAAATATAATATCAGTTTAAAATAGATTTTGAGATCTATATTTAACAGTGATCGTGGTCTATACTGTAAGATCCACAGTGTTGCTCAGCCTCCTCCTGCTTACAGAAAACAAATCTGATGTCAATTCTGAAGTCAGTGGACCTTTGCCATTCCTAAGAGAAGGGGCAAAAATCTGATATCAACTTCTGAGGGGACAATTACACAACATTTTCTCAAGAGCAAATACTGAAGGGGACACCAAAAGTAGTGCTGTAACACAGCCTACGTTGAAATATGTTAAATGTATGTTGAGGAACCATAATTATTGCTACTGGATAATTGATAGGTAGTTAACTGAAGGTGTTTTCTAACTTGTTCAAATGTTTAACTCTTTATAATACTAATAATAATAATAGTCATAGCATCGTTCCTTATCCGTCCAGTGTGTATGCAGGTTTTTGTATTTACAACTAGCAATACCAAGAAAGGCCAGTAGGTGGAAATGGTACTGCACACTGTGTATGGGTGCAGTTTTCGTAAATACAATGAGCATACTGTGATCTCATCTAAAATAATCTCCATAGAGAACCATCACAAAGTTGGTCTCAGTATTGAATTGACCTCTCTATTTCATTTTTCTGATACATTTATATAGTCATTAAATATGTGCTACTGGCCTGAGTCTACTACAGTAGCTTTACAAGAACAAAAAGCTCAAAAATAAGAACAGTTCTAAAAGCGAAAGAACTACTTCAATGAATAACCCAAATAAATCAACCAAAAATATCCTTCAAAAATACTTATTTATTGTTCAGTCAGTGTTTCAACTCTTTAAACAACAGCTATGGACAAGTATGTCACACAAAGTATGCAATCGTAATTAAAATAACATCAAATAAATAATTATTGGTATTGTCATGTACTAAAAACTGAAAACTACTAAACAAAAGAACAAATATCATACTATACACCAGGGGTTCTCAAACAGGGGTCCTTGTACCCCTAGGGGTCCCTGGTGTAATTGCATGGGGTCCGTGAAATAAAAAAGTGTAATGAACGTATTCAGTACCACAAGGTTTCCAGTCACTTTACATATAATATAGAGGCGGTGTGGGTCACAGAGGACCGCTCAAAACCTTGCCTGCCTTTGCTGAACACATGCAGGGGTTCCAGTACCCCAAAAAGTTTGAGAACCACTGCTATACACACAACTGAACTAATGAACAAAGGAACAATTTTCCCAATTGAGACTGTCAAGCCTGTCTTTATATACATTACAAACAACTACGCCGTTCAGTCTCTCTTGGCACATGCTGGTCCATAACCAAGTCTTCAACCTGTGGAGTGCACTGAAACTCCTCTCAGCCTCACATGAAGACACTGGCACCACAAACAAAATTCTGGTCAGCACCTCAACTTGGTCAAACAAACCCACACCTCCACTGGATGCTTCCTGAGGACCTCTGCTGCCTCTCCACTGCTGCTACGGGGTTATTTGTTGTGAAATAGAGGCAAATGCACTGAAAGAGAGACTAAGTTCAGCTCAGGGTACTGATCTAGAGACTCATCCAACTCCCTCGTGAGAAGAGCTCTTTCCAACTTTTGCAGGATGTTTCAGACTGTCCTGATCAAAACGGTCGCCACACTGAACCTCCACACCATCCAACACTTTCAAATAATTCTGCCCTATAGTGATCCACTGCTTTGCCAGCAAATCGGCTTGAGTGTGTCTCAATGGATTCAATCAATGCTGTTGCTTTCTCATACAGTGCAAGGCAGCTTTGTCAATTCTCTTGCCCTAAGAGAGGACCGCACAGATTCGACTGCAGCCTGCATACCAGAGACAGTCTGAGTTTTCTTCTGCAGTGAAATGTTTAGGCATTCAAACTCTCCAAGAACAGCAGAGGCAAGTGTGAGGCCCAACACAGTCCTGCCTTTGCTGAAGTGCTCAAATAAGCCACTGGCAGTTGAAGCTGTCTTGGATGCAGTTTTTTCCATCTCCTCTAGGCTGCTTAGTACCTGCTCATACTGCCCTAGCACAGCTCTATTAGCAGTATTCCGCACAGCACCTTGTTGGACATAGGGGTTTCAGGGTGGTCAGATGTGTATCTTCGGACGTGGCAATTGATTCAAACATGCTCTTAAACTTTCCTGACTGGAAATGGAGGACAACTAACTGATGGACCCAAGAAAGGGAATCCAGGATCAGTGGTGAGGCTGAGGAGTCAGACTGTGCAATCAGATTTACACAGTGTGCTCCACTATGCACATAGAGGGATAATGGCTGCTGCCTCCTCACTATTGCCTGTGCACCTGTGTATTTTCCTGCCATGTTTGAGGCACCATCGTAACTCTGCCCACGTAAGCCAGACATGGGCAAATTGAGCCTCAACAACACATCAGTTACCACTTTCGCAATGCCATCGCCTGTTCTCTCCGACACCCTGTATAGCCCAATAAACTCCTCGTGAGGGACAAGGTCATGGTCAACATAACGCAGGCAGACACTCTCCTATTCAGCACCCGACATCTTTAGTACCATCAACAAATACTGAAAATTGTACAGTCTGAAGAGACCTAATCTCAGCTGCTATTCCTCGAATGACTGTATAGCCATATTGTTCAGAATTTCATTCTGTGCTTTGGGGCTTGTGTACATTGTGCTAAACTCTGTTAACCACTTCAGTAAAATGGGATCATCCTCTTCTGCACTAAGTTTCAAAAGCTGGTATAAATTGTCATCCGTGTGGCCTCTAAAGGCTTGTCCCTGTCTTGCTACATGCCGCACCGAACTAACAATTTTCATCAAGCAATGCCTTGCGTCCTCCTGCTGTTTACCCCAAGCGCTGGATAACTGGGCACTGTTTGGATTTAGCTGGTGTGCTGTTACAGTTACAAAGTGGCGGTGGGTTTGGCAGTTTTAATGTGCTGTGAATTTTTCAATGGCTTTTCTCCATTTCCTAAATCCTGCACTAATGAAGGCAGCATCCGCTCTTTGGCCAAAAGATGGCTGGCTAGAAAACCCTTGGCTACAGTGAAAACACAACACTCCCATCATACTGATGGATTTTAGTGTAGCCAGGGGAAATCGCGAAACCGTTTCTCTTGAAACGTCAACACTGTTGGCAGGAGTTTGTGGTTCTATAAAATGTGAGTGTGGCCAATATGGTTTTGTGCCATCACTGAGGTAACTGGACAATGCTGTGCCACTGTACCCTATACTGGTGCTGCTGGCAACAAGGTTAACACCTGGTCCTGCCGTGGCAGTGACACTGTCATCTGAGGTCTCTCTCCCTGGCTCTTTCCCTTTCAATACCCTCAATGACTCACAGTCTGTCTCCTCGAAAAAAAATAAGGTGTTTAACATACTCCTAACTACTGGTACCCAACACTACACAATTAATAACAACAGCAAATCCATTGCCTTAAACAAATATCGGTTCAGTCACCAGTTTAAGTTGAGAGTGGGGGTATGCATGGCATTATCCAATTATGTTGCTATTTTACAAGTAAAAAAAGAGAACTTTTCATAATGTTGCCTGAACAAACTTACCTGAGACTCCTTGGCTCTGCCAGTCTGTCCCTGCCTATCTGTCCCCAGCGCTGCTGTCTGTGTGCCATCTGTTGCCTGCTCTGCCTGATGACATTTCCATTAGCATTTCACTTCTTTCTTATGAACATTTTATCAACTAGTCTTTGTGATATTAGGCTACAAGGGTTCTTACTTTGCGTTTTGGTGTACTGAAAAGTGCTCTGATGTCCATCTTTAAATTATTTTTTGCCATTTTTCTGTCATTTTTCTACCTGGCTGGCTGGATACATGTTTCTGTGATGTTTACTATAATCTTTGATATGGTCATTTTACTCCAAGATCGGCACACATGTGCTTCAAAGTCCCCTAGCGACAATTTAGTTTTTGCAACGAGACCATTAAAGATATTTAAGACAATGGTAGAATAGAGTGTAGTTCTGTTCAGTTTGGAGTTCAGTTTATCTCTAACCTTATCACATGGACTTCGAAGCACTACAGCTACATGCTGATCTTGGAATAACCTGACGATAACAAAGATTCCATCTTTGACAACATCATATAAATGGAATAGGTGCTAGCTAGTTTGCTAGCTAAGGTTTGCTCCATCGGTTTGCTTGCTAGCTCTGCAAATTCAGCTATTGTGTGTGCGAACCCTTCCAACATAAAACGAAATCGCAAACACTGGTTGATGGTACTGTAGCTAGTGTTAGGTTCTTATTTTTCAGAGTAAATAACCTACCGACACTAGAGAAGCTTTAACCAAGTTTAATTCTATCCCTTAATGTTCTGTACAGCTGTAATCAGACAACCCAACATTTGTCCCATCCAGATTTATTTATATCCCACTTAAGACACTAATTTTTCTCTCCAATCCTTCTTATGGTTTAACAGGAAAAGAGTAACAAGATCCCAAACCCTTATTAGTCCCTTCAGGTGACCTGTCCTCACCTCCTGACCGCAACGCCTCCTTCATCTAATCCACAGATGTCCATCTGTCTCCCCTGTGTCAACACGATGCTCATCTCTTGTCACCCAATACACTCCACAGCTATCTGTCTTTCTACAGAGACCCAGTCTCTTTCACTCCTTAATATACTATGCGTCTGATCTATCATGCCTTTAATAGCTTAATGTTCAAAATGTCGAATCCAACGCTTGCTAACATAAAGAGTGACAGTAATTCAAACCATTGCGAGGCAAAGGGCGGGGGGTGTATAATCAGCACAAGTGCTTTCATTGCGTATTATTAATATTATTGATATTACATAGTTATGTTTACAGTGATATATTGGGGGGATAAATCATATTTTCCCAGAATGAGGGGGGTCTCCCTGGGATTTCTGCCAATGACTAAGAGACTCGTATAACATCAAAATCAGTTGGTTAATCATTTTATAATATCTGAATTGAACGGTCAACAGGGCCATCTTATTCATTATTAACATTCTAAAAGTTTATGCCATTTAATTTTTATTATTTTATTATATCCACTACTTATCTCCTTTTCAAAACATTATTCCTACATAATCTATCACACAAGTATATTGTTTTGTACTTTGCCAAGTTTTGATATTGAAAATGATGTATGACAGAAATCCGATTAGGTAAAACTAAATATCTTGTCGATGCCATACTTCATAGCAGTGACATCTAACAGGACAATCACACTACTAACTACCTTCAGCTTCCTTGTTGCCAAAACCTCCCCTCAGCGGTTTATCTTCTACTGCCTCAGAAACCCGGATCCGGGAGCACCCCCCACCTCCCCCACCAGTAAAAAAGCTGAATAGCATAGCTAGCATAGCGTCACAATTAAATAGTAGCATCTAAATATCATTCAATCACAAGTCCAAGACACCAAATGAAAGATACAGATCTTGTGATTCAAGCCATCATCTCTGATTTTTAAAATGTTTTACAGGGAAGACACAATCTGTAAATCTATTGGCTAACCACGTTAGCAAAAATCACCATTTTTCTTTGTCCACCATTTTTTCTCTCCACCAGTAGCTATCACCAATTCGGCCAAATAAAGATATTGATAGCCACTAACCAAGAATAAACCTCATCAGATGACAGTCTGATAACATATTTATGGTATAGGATAGGTTTTGTTAGAAAAATGTGCATATTTCAGGTATAAATCATAGTTTACAATTGCACCCACCATCACAACTCGACTAGAAAAAATACAGAGAGCAACGTGTATTACCTAATTACTAATCATAAAACATTTCTTAAAAATACACAGCGTACACTAATTGAAAGACACAGATCCTGTGAATCCAGACAATATTTCAGATTTTCTAAGTGTCTTACAGCGAAAATACAATAAATCGTTATATTACCATAGCACATGTGCAAACATTACCCCAGCATTGATTCACCGCAAAAAAGAGCGATAGCATTATCACCACCAAAATGTATACATTTTTTCACTAACCTTCTCAGAATTCTTCAGATGACACTCCTGTAACATCATATTACAACATACATATAGAGTTTGTTCGAAAATGTGCATATTTAGCCACCAAAATCGTGGTTAGACAATGAGAAAAGTAGCCAAGCTGGTCAGAAAATGTCGGGCGCCATATTAGACAGTGATCTAGTCTTATACATAAATACTCATAAACTTGACTAAAAAATCCAGGGTGGACAGCGATTGATAGACAATTTAATTCTTAATGCAATCGCTGATTTACATTTTTTAAATTATCCTTACTTTTCAATACAGGTTGCGCCAAGTGTAGCTACACCAAACAAAATGGCGGCATAAGCGTTTAACATTTTTCGACAGAAACACGATTTATCATCATAAATAGTTCTTACTATGAGCTGTTCTTCCATCAGAATCTTGGGCAATGAATCCTTTCTCCGGTCTAATCGTCTTTTGGTCGAAAGATGTCCTTTTGTCTCGTCGAAATGGCCACTAACGTTCACCATGCACTCGAAAAGTGTCCAGCTCCTCAAAGTGCATCACACAGAAATGCCATAAAATCGTCCTAAACGGATATAAATTGCTATAAAACGGTTCAAATTAACTGCCTTATGATGTTTTTAACACCTATAACGAGTAAAAACATGACCGGAGAAATATTACTGGCTAAACAACAGCTTGGAAGGAGGCAAGTCCGATGTCCATCGTGCGTCAGGCGCAGAGACGAAAATAAATGTACTTCTGGTCTTTGGTGTTTTATAGAGGCCCTGATTGCGCAATCGACTCCATTCAAAGCGTCACCACGTACTGACATCCAGAGGAAGACGTAGGCAGTGTCTGTTTCTGCATAGCATTTACAGGGACTTTACAACCGACCTGGGAACAGGGGCCAAGATTTCTGAAATCTCACTCCCTGTCATGAAAAGTGCTGTAGAAGGAGTTCTGTTTCACTCAGAGACAAAATTCCAACGGCTATAGAAACTAGAGAGTGTTTTCTATCCAATAATAATAATAATATGCATATTGTACGAGCAAGAATTGAGTTCTAGGCAGTTTAATCTGGAGACCGATTTATGCTAAGTCGAAACAGCACCCCCTATATTCGCAAGAAGTTATCTTCTGAACAGCATGTAAAACTACATGTTGGTTGTTAGCCTATCGAGCATAGTGTTAAAGCTAGGTGGCGAGTCCCTGCTTCCTCCAATTGGCTATCGAGCAGATTTGTTTTCTGTAAGTTGGATCCTTAAACTGATATTATATTGCTCACTGACCAAACAAGTCTCATTCAACAGAGGAATGGACCCACAACTATTTCATATATTTGAGGAATCTAAGGAAAAACATGTACCCATTTGTTTGAATTAGTTCTAATATGTGATGGACAAGTTGCATTTTCAGTTATTAAATCGTAACAGACTGTTTGATAGATGTCACGATCGTCATAATAAGCGGACCAAGGCACAGCGGGATATGAGTACATCTTCTTTTAATAGAGAAGACAAAACACGAAAACGAACACTTTTACAAAACAAAACAACAAACGACCGTGAAGCTACAAACATTAGTGCATACACAAGCTACAAACGTTAAACATAGATAATTACCCACAAACACCTAAAGCCTATGGCTGCCTTAAATATGGCTCCCAATCAGAGCTCTGGCTGATCCTGTCTGGCGGACGGCTCTGGCTGATCCTGTCAGGCGGACGGCTCTAGCGGCTCGGGACAGACGGGCAGCTCTGATGGCTCGGGACAGACGGGCAGCTCTGACGGCTCGGGACAGACGGGCAGCTCTGGCGGCTCAGGACAGACGGGCAGCTCTGACGGCTCGGGACAGACGGGCAGCTCTGACGGCTCGGGACAGACGGGCAGCTCTGACGGCTCGGGACAGACGGGCAGCCCTGACGGCTCGGGACAGACGGGCAGCCGGGCTGAGGACACGCACCTCAAGGCTAGTGCGGGGAGAAGGAACAGGGCATACTGGACCCTGGAGACGCACATTAGGCCTAGTGCGTGATGCCGGAACTGGTGGTACCGGGCTGGGGACACGCATCTCAGGGCTAGTGCGGGGAGCAGCAACAGGATACACAGGACTCTGGAGACGCACAGGAGGCTTGGTGCGTGGTGTAGGCACTGGTGGTAATAGGCTGGCGACATGCACCACAGGGCTAGTGCGTGGAGGAGAAACAGGGCTCTGGAGACGCACAGGAAGCCTGATGCGTGGTGTAGGCACTGGTGGTACTGGGCTGGGACGAGGAGGTGGCGCCGGAAATACCGGACCGTGCAGGCGTACTTTCTCCCTTGAGCACTTAGCCTGCCCAACCTTACCTGGTTGTATGCTCCCCATCGCCCGACCAGTGCGGGGAGGTGGAATAACCCGCACCGGGCTATGTAGGCGAACCGGGGACACCATGCGTAAGGCTGGTGCCATGTAAGCCGGCCCGAGGAGACGCACTGGAGACCAGACGCGTTGAGCCGGCTTCATGGCACCTGGCTCAATACTCAATCTAGCCCGGCCGATACGAGGAGCTGGTATGTACCTCACCGGGCTATGCACACGTACAGGAGACACCATGCGCTCTACTGCGTAACACGGTATCTGCCCGTACTCTCGCTCTCCACGGTAAGTACAGGGAGTAGGCGCAGGTCTCCTACCTGACTTCGCCACACTCCCTTTTACCCCCCCCCCCCAATAATTTTTTGGGGCTGACTCACAGGCTTCCTACCGCGTCGTCGTGCTGCCTCCATTCGCCGGTATCCCTCCTCGCACTGCGCCAGAGAATCCCAGGCGGGCTCCGGCATTCGCCCTGGGTCGATCGCCCACCTGTCGATCTCCTCCCACGTAGTGTAGCCCAGATTCTGCTCCCATTGCCATAAATCCTGTGTAGGTGGGTCCTGTTGCGGTTTCACACGCTGCTTGGTCCTGGGTTGGTGGGCAATTCTGTCACGATCGTCATAATAAGCGGACCAAGGCGCAGCGGGATATGAGTACATCTTCTTTTAATAGAGATGACGAAACACGAAAACGAACACTTTTACAAAACAAAACAACAAACGACCGTGAAGCTACAAACGTTAGTGCATACACAAGCTACAAACGTTAAACATAGATAATAATACGTCCCTTCCGTCTTCAAGAGAGCGAGAGTTGCACCCCTTCTGAAAAAACCTACACTCGATCCCTCCGATGTCAACAACTACAGACCAGTATCCCTTCTTTCTTTTCTCTCCAAAACTCTTGAACGTGCCGTCCTTGGCCAGCTCTCCTGCTATCTCTCTCAGAACGACCTTCTTGATCCAAATCAGTCAGGTTTCAAGACGCTCCGCACTGCTAAAGCTAACTCTCTCTCCTCTGCTCTCATCCTTCTAGACCTATCGGCTGCCTTCGATACTGTGAACCATCAGATCCTCCTCTCCACCCTCTCCGAGTTGGGCATCTCCGGCGCGGCCCACGCTTGGATTGCGTCCTACCTGACAGGTCGCTCCTACCAGGTGGCGTGGCGAGAATCTGTCTCCTCACCACGTGCTCTCACCACTGGTGTCCCCCAGGGCTCTGTTCTAGGCCCTCTCCTGTTCTCGCTATACACCAAGTCACTTGGCTCTGTCATAACCTCACATGGTCTCTCCTATCATTGCTATGCAGACGACACACAATTAATCTTCTCCTTTCCCCCTTCTGATGACCAGGTGGCGAATCGCATCTCTGCATGTCTGGCAGACATATCAGTGTGGATGACGGATCACCACCTCAAGCTGAACCTCGGCAAGACGGAGCTGCTCTTCCTCCCGGGGAAGGACTGCCCGTTCCATGATCTCGCCATCACGGTTGACAACTCCATTGTGTCCTCCTCCCAGAGCGCTAAGAACCTTGGCGTGATCCTGGACAACACCCTGTCGTTCTCAACTAACATCAAGGCGGTGGCCCGTTCCTGTAAGTTCATGCTCTACAACATCCGCAGAGTACGACCCTGCCTCACACAGGAAGCGGCGCAGGTCCTAATCCAGGCACTTGTCATCTCCCGTCTGGATTACTGCAACTCGCTGTTGGCTGGGCTCCCTGCCTGTGCCATTAAACCCATACAACTCATCCAGAACGCCGCAGCCCGTCTGGTGTTCAACCTTCCCAAGTTCTCTCACGTCACCCCGCTCCTCCGCTCTCTCCACTGGCTTCCAGTTGAAGCTCGCATCCGCTACAAGACCATGGTGCTTGCCTATGGAGCTGTGAGGGGAACGGCACCTCCGTACCTTCAGGCTCTGATCAGGCCCTACACCCAAACAAGGGCACTGCGTTCATCCACCTCTGGCCTGCTCGCCTCCCTACCACTGAGGAAGTACAGTTCCCGCTCAGCCCAGTCAAAACTGTTCGCTCCTCTGGCACCCCAATGGTGGAACAAACTCCCTCACGACGCCAGGACAGCGGAGTCAATCACCACCTTCCGGAGACACCTGAAACCCCACCTCTTTAAGGAATACTTAGGATAGGATAAAGTAATCCTTCTGACCCCCCCCCCCCCCTTAAAAGATTTAGATGCACTATTGTAAAGTGGCTGTTCCACTGGATATCATAAGGTGAATGCACCAATTTGTAAGTCGCTCTGGATAAGAGCGTCTGCTAAATGACTTAAATGTAAAATGTAATGTAATGTATAATTACCCACAAACACCTAAAGCCAATGGCTGCCTTAAATATGGCTCCCAATCAGAGACAACAATAAACAGCTGTCTCTGATTGAGAACCAAATCAGGCAACCATAGACTTTCCTAAACACCTACACTGAACACAACCCCATACATACTACAAAACCCCCTAAACAATACACACACCCTAAACTAGACAAAACACACAAACATCCCCCATGTCACACCCTGACCTAACTAAACTAATAAAGAAAATCAATATAACAAATGCCAGGGTGTGACAATAGATCTGCAGATGAACTTGAGGTAGAATTACTTTTCCATAATTAATACGACCTCCATCTATTTTTGGTTGTATTGTTGATGACAAAAGGATCACTATAATTATTGCTGTAGATTTTCCCTCCATTCTTTTCCCTCCATTCTTATTTCCAATAAAGGCTCAAGCTGAGTAAACACATTTGTCTACCTGGTTATATAATAAAAAAATGCATAATTTAAATAAGTGACACATTTGACCTGACCTGGTCAAGAATAACTCTTTCCACAGAGCCCAGCATATTCTCTTCAATAATACTGAAATGTTGTCATAACAAATGGATCACATTTGCATGTCAGGTGTGGTCCATCAAGTGATGTGATGGGCAGCGTCAGTTTACAGATGGTAGTGACTGAGGTGTGAGGGTGAGTGGCTCTGTGTTGCATTCCTCAACAACAAAATTGTTCTGAATCGAATGAATCAGATCCAATGATTTAATGCTCATATGTCAGGGTGACTCTAGTAATACTATATGAGGAAGCTACAGCTAACAACGAATGAGCAAATGTCAGAGGACACTTCATTAACCTTTGCATACATGTGTTGGCCACTTTAGAACTCTGTACCTCCAGTAAACCTGGTAAACAACTTGATAAATAACATCTGGCATATTCTACCATATCAAGAAAATATATAATTTTTGGTTAGCATTTAGTAGCTTAAACTAAATCTGTGTTGAACAAGTAGACCTACAGTAGCAACACCAACACATCCTCATCAATCACATTAATAGGTGTGGTTCCTGTCACACTGAGTAGGATATTTGCATGACATGTGGTCCTTTGGTGTAGCTACAGAGGTTGGCAATGTGATATGCCACACAGGTGTGATGGCAGGTATTTGATGTAGTCTATAGTTGTACCAAGCTCAGTTCTAAGGTGAGACACAATCGCAAAGAGACCGGGAAGAGAAGAGACACCAATCACAGAGTGCAGGTTGGATTACACTTTTTAGTCTCCGATATTAGCAGTGTAACTGAGTGAAATGTTTGCATTTAAATTCCTTACAATTCAATTTAGGTAACTTTAATTGGAAAGTGCAGACACTGACTAATATTCTGAATTATGTTTTTCTGATGTGCCTTTGATATGAAGAGTTAACATTGTGGTGTTGTTGTCTCTCTCTCTCTCTGTGTGGTCATTGGAATGTTAAAGGCATCATTTCGTAACTGAGCTTGCACAAAAATGAACTCTTCCAACCATTCCACTGTCCTCTCTGGCTATCTGGAGCCAGTTTACAATTTAAAAACGACCTGCTATGCAGTCAACCTCATCCTAAGTCTACCTACCAATGGCTACGTCATGTGGTTGATATTGACCGGAGCCGGAGGGACAGTGGCCTCAGAGTTCTTCGCTCTCAACTTGGCTGTATCTGAGATCCTCTACTGCCTGTGTGCTGTCTTTGTCTTTGTCTACATACACCTCCCTATTCCCCCTGTCCTAGCTCTACTTACATTCTTTAGTGGTTTTATGTTCAACGGCCGCCCCCTGTTCCAGTGCTGTATATGTTTTGAGCGCTACCTGGCAGTTGTCCACCCTGTGGTCTTCCTGAAGTACAGACCCCTGAGATACAAGGTGGGGTGTTCTGGATTGGTTTGGCTGGTTTTGATTGGGTTCTGTTTTACTTCTATCCTTGTAAAAGACAACCAATTTGTCATATGTTATGTGTCTTTCTGTGAGTTTCTGGTCTTACTTTCATTTATGTTATTCTGCTGCCTCTCAGTTCTCAGGGCTTTGAAACAGCCTGGGCCAGGGGAAGGGGAGAGAGAGAGGGAGGGGACAAATAACATGAAGATGAGGGCCTTTAAGATCATTTTGATTATCACAGTGTCTATGATGGCAAACTACCTCCCATGGGTAGTGGTTTTACCTTTTATTGGAGTATTAGATTTTGGACCGTTTTTTTATGCCAAACATGTGTGTTTCTACATCAGTGTGGTCAGTGGGTTTGTGCAGCCCCTCCTCTACCTCCACAGGGCTGGGAAACTGCCCTTCATCAAAGGTCTCTGAGGGAGAGTTTATATTCCCAGTTTCATTTGATACAGAGGGTCAATTGTAACCTGTTTACAACTGTTATGTGATATCTTGTAAAGATGTTGGTAGTTGTAGATGCTCTGGGGGAAAAAGTGTGTTCAGGGTTGCAATATTCTGGTAACTTGACCTAAAAGGTTCTCCAGAAATCCTGGTCAGAAGATTCCCGTAATCAGGAGGGAATTATAAGGACATGCAGAATTTTGCATCCCTAGGTTTGATTCATTCCCTTTTATCTGGGAAGATTATTTATCATTCTTCTTGCTTGTCTTTCACAGTGCATCTTTGTGTTTGTTTTTAGTAGTGAGATGGGACTAGAGGACCCACGTTAATATTTTGTTAATTGTTTTAATCCTTCATATTCAATAAATGCTTGTGTTAAACTACTCATGTCTTTTACTTTTTGTGGAGAATATATATTTTTTTAAACTATTAGCGGTCTTTGCATTTACATTTGGGAGTCTAAGATGGGTTTGAGTTCAGTCAGAGTAAACAGGCTATTTGAATGTCAGGTCAAGGGAAATATGATACACGACTGCAGGTAGGGTGGCAAACACTCCTCTTGTTGGTGCTCTGGTCTGTTTCCAAAATGGCACCCTATACAATATAAAGGGCTCTGGTCAAAAGATGTGCACTATATAGGGAATGTGGTGCCATTTTGGACGCACCTTGATTAAATCATCAGTGTGACGTAACACACAGGTGGGGCAGGGAAGGGTCGGGTGGAGCAGAAATGTTTTATAGCGAAAACAAAATGTATCGCTAAATTAGCATAACCAGGCCAGCCAAAACCAGCTGGACGCGCCCGACCAGTTCACATGCACGACAGATATATGAAATAACATCGTAAATTGGGTCTTACTATTGCTGGTCTTTCATCAGAATGTTGATCAAGGTGTCCTTAGTCCTGATGAGTCGTTCAATCCATTCACAATGGCAACTTCCCCTCTTCATTTAGCCTGGGTACTGGTCGACTGGCACGGTCCATGTCCAAAGTTAAAAAACTCAAAGAACGGAACACGGCAAAACTCCCGAAAAAATTCTAATAATCTGATTAAACTATATTGAAAAAACATACATTACGGTGATATGGTCACATGTATCAAACAAACTTCGACACGGAGATAGTTTTCATCCGTAACGTCAGCATAACAAAAGACAATGGCACCTCTGAAAACGCGCATCTCAGAAACCGGAAGTTGTCGGTCACGCTAAAGAAATAGGTCTTATTTCACGTCAGTACAAGATAAACAAAAAATTTCTCCTCTGACGTCTTCCAGACACCCAGAGGAAGAAGAAGGAAGTGTGTTTCGGGTCATAGGTCGCGTGATATATATATATATATATATATAGGCAGAGCTTTGAAGCGAGCATACACATCTTGCAATCTTCTTCTGGCTCAGGGAAAGTGCTGTGAAATGACCTGTGTTTGACTCAGAGACAAAATTGGAACGGTTTTAGAAACCATAGCTTGTTTTCTATCCAATGGGATATGGTTATATGCATATAGTAACAGCAATAATTGAATAAGAGGCAGTTTTATCTGTAGAGGCAATTATGCTAATGTGAAAACAGCACCCCCTGTATTCTCAAGAAGTTAATGAAGTGTCCTCTGACATTTGCTCAGTCTTTTTTAAATGTAGCCTCCTCACATATTATAGTACTACTAGTGGCTCTCTGCCCTATGGGCGAAAAATCATTGGAACTGATTCATTCGATTCAATATATTTAAATTTTTGAGGAATACAACACAAAACCACTCACCCACACACCCCAGTCGCTTCTGTCTGTAAACTGATGCTGCCCATCACATAACTTGATGGACCACACCTGTGTCATGACTGGCCTGTGAGGACCCATGAACATATCAAGACTGTTTCAAGGACAGCTTTTTTCCATCTACGTAACATTGCAAAAATCAGAAACTTTCTGTCCAAAAATGATACAGAATTATCCAGTGCTAGCCTCTCTACACTGGCTTCCTGTTAACTTCTTGCAACTATAGGGGGTGCTGTTTCGCATTAGCATAATTTGCTCTACACATTAAACGGCTTCCTACTCAATTCTTGCTCGTACAATATGCATATTATTATAATTATTGGATAGAAAACACTCTCTAGTTTCTATAGCCGTTGGAATTTTGTCTCTGAGTGAAACAGAACTCCTTCTACAGCACTTTTCATGATAGGGAGTCAGATTTCAGACATCTTGGCCCCTGATCTGGAGTCAGTTTAAAGGTCCCTGTAGATGCTATGGAGAAACAGACACTTCTTACATCTTCCCCTGGATGTCAGTACGTGATGACGCTTTGAATGGAGTCGATTGCGCAATCAGTGCCTCTATAAATCACCAAATACCGGAAGTAACTTCCTTTGGCTGCCTGCGCCTGGCGCGCGAAGGACATCGGACTCGCCTCCTTCCAAGCTGTTGTTTAGCCAGTAATATTTCTCCGGTCATGTTTTTACTCGTTATAGCTGTTAACAACATCATAAGGTAGTTAATTTGAACCGTTTTATAGCAATTTATATCCGTTTAGTGCGATTTTGAGGCATTTCTTTCTGAGACACTTTGAACAGCTGGGCACGTTTCCAGTTCATGCCGAACGTTAGTGGGCATTTCCACATGGCAAGAGGACAGCTTTCGACCAAAAGACGATTAGACCCAAGAAAGGATTCATTGCCCAAGATTCTGATGAAAGAACAGCTCATAGTAAGAACAATTTATTATGATAAATCGTGTTTCTGTCGAAAAATGTTAATCGCTTATGCCGCCATTTTGTTAGATGTAGCTTCGCTTGGCGCAACCTGTATTGAAAAGTAAGGATAATTAAAAAAATGTAATTCCGCGATTGTATTAAGAATTAAATTGTCTATCAATCGCTGTCCACCCTATATTTTTTAGTCAAGTTTATGAGTATTTATGTATAAGACTAGATCACTGTCTAATATGGCGCACGACATTTTCTGACCAGCTGGGCTACTTTTGTCATTGTCTAACCATGATTTTGGTGGCTAAATATGCACATTTTCGAACAAACTCTATATGTATGTTGTAATATGATGTTACAGGAGTGTCATCTGAAGAATTCTGAGAAGGTTAGTGAAAAAATTAATATATGTTGGCGATATTTACGTTATCGTTCTCTTTGGCTAGAATCAATGCTCTGGTAATGTTTGCACATGTGGTATGCTAATATAACGATTTATTGTGTTTTCGCTGTAAGACACTTAGAAAATCTGAAATATTGTCTGTATTCACAGGATCTTTGTCTTTCAATTAGTGTATGCTGTGTATTTTTACGAAATGTTTTATGATTAGTAATTAGGTAATACACGTTGCTCTGTGTATTTATTCTAGTCGAGTTGTGATGGTGGGTGCAATTGTAAACTATGATTTATACCTGAAATATGCACATGTTTGTAACAAAACCTATCCTATACCATAAATATGTTATCAGACTGTCATCTGATGAGGTTTTTTCTTGGTTAGTGGCTATCAATATCTTTATTTGGCCGAATTGGTGATAGCTACTGGTGTGAGAGAAAATGGTGGACAAAGAAAAATGGTGTCTTTTGCTAACGTGGTTAGCTAATAGATTTACATATTTTGTCTTCCCTGTAAAACATTTAAAAAATCTGAAATGGTGGCTTTATTCACAAGATCTGTATCTTTCATTAGGTGTCTTGGACTTGTGATTTAATGATATTTAGATGCTACTATTTAATTGTGACGCTATGCTAGTGATGCTACTCAGTGTTTATTGAAGACTCATCTCTTCAGTAGGTCCTATGATTGAGTGTAGTCTGGCCCAGGAGTGTGAAGGTGAACGGAAAGGCACTGTAGCAACGAACCGCCCTTGCTGTCTCTGCCTGGCCAGTTCCCCTCTCTCCACTGGGATTCTTTGCCTCTAACCCTGTTACAGGGGCTGAGTCACTGGCTTACTGGTGCTCTTCCATGCCGTCCCTGGGAGGGGTGCGTCACTTGAGTGAGTTGAGTCACTGACATTATCTTCCTCTCCGGGTTGGCGCCCCCCTTGGGTTGTGCTGTGGCGGAGATCTTTGTGGGCTATACTCGGTCTTGTCTTAGGATGATAAGTTGGTGGTTGAAGATATCCCTCTCGTGGTGTGGGGGCTGTGCTTTGGCAATGTGGGTGGGGTTATATGCTGCCTTTTTGGCCCTGTCCAGAAGTATCGTCGGATGGAGCCACAGTGTCTCCCAACCACTCCTGTCTCAGCCTCCAGTATTTATGCAGCAGTAGTTTGTGTCGGGGGGCTAGGGCCAGTCTGTTATATCTGGAGTATTTCTCCTGTCTTATCCGGTGTCCTGTGTGAATTTAAGTATGCTCTCTCTAACTCTCTCTCGCTTTCTCTCTCTCGGAGGACCTGAGCCCTAGGACCATGCGTCATGACTATCTGGCCTGATGACTCCTTGCTGTCCCCAGTCCAGCTGGCCGTGCTGCTGCTCCAGTTTCATCTGTTCTGCCGTCTGCTGTTTTCAACTCTCTAGAGACAGCAGGAGCGGTAAAGATACTCTGAATGATCGGCTATGAAAAGCCAACTGACATTTACTCCCTTGAGGTGCTGACCTGTTGCACCCTCGCCAACCACTGTGATTGTTATTATTTGACCCTGCTAGTCACCTATGAACATTTGAACATCTTGGCCGTGTTCTGATATAATCTCCACCCGGCACAGCCAGAAGAGGACTGGCCACCCCTCATAGCCTGGTTCCTCTCTAGGTTTCTTCCTAGGTTCTGGCCTTTCTAGGTAGTTTTTCCTAGCCACCGTGCTTCTACACCTGCATTGCTTGCTGTTTGGGGATTCAGGCTGGGTTTCTGCACAGCACTTTGAGATATCAGCTGATGTACGAAGGGCTATATAAATACATTTGATTTGATTTGATTATCAGGTTACCATGGATCACAGTTCTGCAGAGATATCTCTCACTCCCGCAGAGGGGGAGAGTTAAAGAGGGATTGAGGGGGGGGGGGGGGGGTATGACACCTCAAGCCATTGTAAATCTTAAGGCAGCAGACAAATCCTTTGTCCTTTAGTGTTTGGGACTGGAATGTCTGTGTGGGCCCTATGGAGAACCTACCTCAGAACTGTTACATGCAGTAATTGGAAGAGTTTTGATGAAGCCCCTAAATTAAATCTGGTGCAACTAATTACTTTCAGAAGTCACATAATTAGGTAAATAAAGTCCCCCTGTAAGCAATCTAAGTGTCACATGATATGTTACATGATCTCAGTATATCTACACCTGTTCTGAAAGGCCCCAGTGTCTGCAACACCACTAAGCAAGGGGCACCATCAAGCAAGCAACACCATGAAGACCAAGGAGCTCTCCAAACAGGTCAGGGACAAATTGGGGAAGAAGTGCAGATCAGGGTTGGGTTATAAAAAAAATCCAAAACTTTCAGCATCCCACGGCGCACCATTAAATCCATTCATTTTTTTTTTGAAAAAATATGGCACCACAACAAACCTGCCAAGAGAGTGCCGCCCACCAAAATTCACAGACCAGGCAAGGAGGTCATTAATCAGAGAGGCAACAAAGAGACCAAAGATAACCATGTAAGAAGCTGCGAAGCTTCACAGCGGAGATTGGAGTATCTTTCCATAGGACCACTTTAAGCCATACACTCCACAGAGCTGCACTTTACCTAAGAGTGGCCAGAAGAAAGCCATTGCTTAAAGATAAAAATAAGCAAACACGTTTGGTGTTCGCCAAAAGGCATTTGGGAGACTCCCCACACATATGGAAGAAGATACTCTGGACAGATGAGACAAACATTTAGCTTTTTGGCATTCAAAGAGAACACTATGTCTGGCGCAAACCCATCACCTCTCATCACCCCGAGAACACCATCGCCACAATGAAGCATGGTGGTGGCAGCATCATGTCGTGGGGATGTTTTTCATCGGCAGGGACTGGGAAACTGGTCAGAATTGAAGGAATGATGGATGGCGCTAAATATAGGGAAATTCTTGAGAGAAACCTGTTTCAGTCTTCCAGGGATTTGAGACTGGGGCGGAGGTTCACTTTCCAGCAGGACAATGACCCTAAGAATACTGCTAAAGCAACATTTGAGTGGTTTAAGGGGAAACATTTAAATGTCTTGGAATGGCCTAGTCAAAGCCCAGACCTCAATCCAATTGAGAATCTGTGGTATGACTTAAAGATTGCTATACACCAGAGGAACCCATCCAGCTTGAAGGAGCTGGAGCAGTTTTGCCTTGAAGAATGGGCAAAAATCCCAGTTGCTCGATGTGCCAAGCTTATAGAGACATACCCCAAGAGACTTGCAGCTTTAATTGCTGCAAATGGTAACTCTACAAAGTATTGATTTGGGTGGGGATGAATATTTATGCACTCTCATGTTTTCTGTTCTTTTGTCTTATTTCTTGTTTGTTTCACAATAAAAACAAAGTGGTATGCATGTTGTGTAAATCAAATGATACAAACCCATAAAAAATCTATTTTAATTCCAGGTTGTAAGGAAATATAATATGAAAAATGCCAAGGGGGTGAATACTTTCCCAAACCACTGTAAGATCCACAGTGTTGCTCAGCCTCCTCCTGCTTACAGAAAACAAATCTGATGTAAATTCTGAAGTCAGTGGACCTTTGCCATTCCTAAGAGAAGGGGCAAAAATCTTATATCAACTTTGGAGGTGACAATTACATTACATTTTCTCAAGAGCCATTCCTGAGGGGGACACCAAAAGTAGTGCTGTAACATACAACTTACGTTGTAATATGTTAACTGTATATCGAGGAACCATTATTACTGCTACTGGATAATTGATAGGTAGTTAACTGAAGGGTTGTCCCAACTTGTTCAAATGTTTAAATCATTATAATACTACTACTACTAATAGTTATAGCAGTGTTCCTTATCAGTCCAGTGTGTATGCAGGTGTTTGTATATACAACCATTAATACCAAGAAAGGCCAGTAGGGGAAATAGTCCTGTACAGTGTGTATGGGTGCAGTTTTCATAAATACATTGAGCATGCTGTGATCTCATCTAAAATAATCATCATAGAGAACCATCACAAAGTTGGTCTCAGTATTGAATTGACCTTTTTATTAAATTTTTTCTGGTACATTTATATAGTCATTAAATATGTGCCACTGGCCTGAGTCTATTACAATAGCTTTACAAGAACAAAAAGCTCAAAATAAGTACAGTTCTAAAAGCGAAATAACTACTTCAATGAAATCCCCAAAATATCCTTCAAAAATACTTATTTATTGTTCAGTCATTGTCTCAACTCTACAAGCAACAGCTATGGAAAAGTATGTCAAACAAAGTATGCAATTTCAAATAAAATAACATAAAATAAATAATTAGTATTTGTATTGTCATGTATTAACAACTGAAAACTACTAAACAAAAGAACAAATATCATACTATACACCAGGGGTTCTCAAACAGGGGTCCGTGAACCCCTAGGGTCCCTGGTGTAATTGCAAGGGGTCCGTGAAAAAAGTGTAATGAACGTATTCAGTAACACAAGGTTTCCAGTAACTTTACATATAATATAGAGGGGGTGGAGGTCCCTGAGGACCGCTCAAAACCTTGCCTGCCTTGCCTCAAAATATGCAGGGGTTCCAGTACCCAAAAAAGGTTGAGAACCTCTGCTATACACACTACTGAACTAATGAACAAAAGAACCAAACATATGTTTGCAGGTTTCAATTGATCCAACAAATTGCTGGCAGATATTTTCCCTCTTGAGACAGTCCAGTCCAGCCTGTCTTTTTGTACATTACAGACAACTACGCTGTTCAGTCTCTCTTGGCCCATGCTAGCCCGTAGCCAAGTCTTCAACCTGCGGAGTGCACTGAAACTCCTCTCAACCTCACATGAAGACACTGCCACCACAAACAAAATTCTTGTCAGTACCTCAACTTGGTCAAACTAACCCCGCAACTCCACTGGATGCCTCCTGAGGACCTCTGCTGGCTCTCCACTGCTGCTACAGGGGTATTTGTTGCGAATTAGAGGAAACTGCACTGAAAGAGAATCTATGTTCAGCTCAGGGTACTGATCTATAGAGTTGGATGATCTAGAGCAGGGGTGTCAAACTCATTCCACGGAGGGCCTAGTGTCTGCAGGTTTTTGGTTTTTCCTTTCAATAAAGCCCTAGACAACCAGGTGTGGGGAGTTCCTAACTAATTAGTGATGTTAATTCATCAATCAAGTACAAGGGAGGAGCGAAAACCCGCAGACACTCGGCCCTCCGTGGAATGAGTTTGACACCTGTGATCTAGAGACTCATCCAACTCCCCCGTGAGATGCACTCTTTCCAACTGTTGCAGGACGTTTATAATGTCCTGGTCAAAACGGCCGCCAAACTAAACCTCCACACCATCCAACACTTAAAATAATTCTGCCCTATAGTGATCCACTGCTTTGCCAGCAAATCTCATTGAGTGTGTCTCAATGGATTTAGTGGAGTTAATGGAGTCAATCAATGTTGTTGCTTTCTCAGACAGTGCAAAGTAGCTTCATCATTTCTCTTGCCCCTAAGAGATGAAGGAACACACTCGACTGCAGCCTGCATACCAGAGACAGTCTGAGTTTTCTACTGCAGTGAAATGTTTAGGCATTCAACCTCTCCAAGAACAGCAGAGGCAAGTGTGAGGCCCAACACTGTATGACAGAAATCAGAATAAGTTAAAGTAAATATCCTGTCGATGCCATACTTCATAGCAGCGACATCTAACAGGACACTCAAATACACACTACCTTCAGCTTCCTTGTTACCAAATCCTCCCCTCAGGGGTTTATCTTCTGAACAGCATGTAAAACTACATGTTGGTTGTTAGCCTATCCAGCACAGTGTCAAACCTAGGTGGCGAGACCCTCCCTCCTCCAATTGGCTATCGAGCAGATTTGTTTTCTGTAAGTTGGAGGAGGCTGAGCAACTATGTGGATCTTATAGACCACAATCACTGTTAAATGTAGATCTCAAAATCTATTTTAAACTGATATTATATTGCTCACTGACCAAACAAGTCTCATTCAACAGAGGAATGGACCCAAAACTATTTCATATAATTGAGGAATCTAAGAAAGAAAATGTACCCATTTGTTTGAATGTAGTTCTAGTATGTGATGGAAAATATATATTTTCCGTTTTTAAATCGGAAACAGACTGTTTGAAAGATCTGCAGATGAACTTGAGGTAGAATTCCTTTTTCAGAATTAATACGACCATTTTATTTTTGATTGTATTGTTGATGACAATAGTATCACAATAATTATTACTGTAGATGTACCCTATGTTTCTTATTTCCAATAAAGGCTTTAATAATAAAAAAGGCATAATTTAAATAAGTGACACATTTGACCAGACCTGGTCAGAAAAACTCAGGGCCCTATCCATCCTTGACATTTTCCAAAGATTACAGCATATTCTCTTGAATCGTACTAAAGTGTAGTCATTAACAATGGATTAGGGGTTGGAAATGTGATATGCCACACAGGTTTGATGGCAGGTAGATGATGTAGCCCATAGTTGTACCAAGCTCAGTTCTAAGGAGAGACACACTCGCAAAGAGACCGGGAAGAGAGGAGACACCAATCACAGAGTTCAGATTTGATTACACTTTTTAGTCTCTGATATTCGCAGTGTAACTGAGTGAAAAGTTTGCATTGAAATTTCTTACAATTCAATTCAGGTCATTTTCATTGGAAAGTGCAGACACTGACTAACATTCTGAATGATGTTTTTCTGATGTGCCTTTGATATGACGAGTTAACATTGAGCTGTTGTTACCTCTCTCACTCTCTCTCTTTCTGTGTGGTCATTGGAACGTTAAAGTCCGTAATTCATAACTGAGCTTGCACAAAAATGAACTCTTCCAACCATTCCGCTGTCCTCTTCTACTATCTGGAGCCAGGTTACTCTTTAAACACTGCCTGCTATGCAGTCAACCTCATCCTGAGTCTACCCACCAATGGCTACGTCCTGTGGCTGATACTGACCAAAGCCAGAGGTACGATGGCTTCAGAGTTCTTCGCTCTCAACTTGGCTGTATCCGAGATCCTCTACTGTCTGTGTGCTGTCTTTGTATTTGTCTATATACACCTCCCTATTCTGCCTCTCCTAGCTCTAGCGGCATTCTTTAGTGGTTTTATTCTCCCAGGCCGCCCCCTGTTTCAGTGCTGTATATGTTTTGAGCTCTACCTGGTACAGATCCCTGAGATACAAGGTGTAGTGTTCTGAATTGGTTTGGTTTGTTAGGATTTTGTTCTGTATTAGTATTATGATTGTACACCACCAATAGGTCATGTATTATTTGTCTTTGGGTGAAGTTCTGGTCTTAATTTCATTGATGTTATTCTGCTGCCTCAGTTCTCAGGGCTCTGAAACAGCCTGGGCCAGGGGAAGGGGAGAGAGAGAGGGAGGGGACAAATAACATGAAGATGAGGGCGTTTAAGATCATTTTGATTATTCTGGTGTCTATGATTGATACATGGGAAGTGGTTTTCCCTTTTATTGGAGTATTAGATTCTGGGCAGTTGCTTTATGCCACATATATTTGTCTCTTCATCAGTGTGGTCAGTGGGTTTGTGCAGCCCCTCCACTACCTCCACAGGGCTGGGAAACTTCCCTGTATCAGAGGTCTCTGAGAGAGAGTTGATACCCCCCAGTTTCACCTAATAGAGGGACAATTGTAACCTGTTTGTTTGTTTACAAATATTAGGGGATATCTTGTGAAGAGGTTGGTAGTTGTAGATGCGCTGGCAAACATAAGTACAGTTGAAGTCGGAAGTTTACATAAACCTTAGCCAAATACATCTAAATGTAGTTTTTCACAATTCCTGACATTAATCGTAGTAATAATTCCTTGTCTTAGGTCAGTTAGGATCACCACTTTATTTTAATAATGTGAAATGTCAGAATAATAGTAGAGAGAATTATTTATTTCAGCTTTTATTTCTCTCATCACATTCCCTGTGGGTGAGAAGTTTACGTACACTCAATCAGTATTTGGTAGCATTGTCTTAAAATTGTTTAACTTGGGTCAAACGTTTCGGGTGTCCTTCCACAAGCTTCCCACAATAAGTTGAGTGAATTTTGGCCCATTCCTCCTGACAGAGCTGGTTTAACTTTTCCTCCAAAACATAACGATGGTCATTATGGCCAAACAGTTATTTTTTTGTTTAATTAGACCAGGGGACATTTCTCCAAAAAGTACGATCTTTGTCCCCATGCAGTGTTGCAAACCATAATCTGGCTTTCTTATGGCGGTTTTGGAGCAGTGTCTTCTTCCTTGCTGAGCGACCTTTCAGGTTATGTCGATATAGGACACGTTTTACTGTGGATATATACTTTTGTACCCGTTTCGTCCAGCATCTTCACAAGGTCCTTTGCTGTTGTTCTGGGATAGACATATACACTATACTACTTCCACACTTTTTTTGTATTGTATATTTCAATATATTAACCTGAATTCCTTACCACCCAAATAAGTGTATCACTACCAAAACATAGTGAACAAGTTGCAACAAAGGGAGAACGAATGCAGAGTAGTGATCATTTTAATCAACCTTATATTACAGATTTCTTTGAGACATTCTTATCTGTATACCAAATTAATAAAATAGTGAAAACAAGATTTTCAAAACCTTTACATTGAAATTGGAGAAGTATCAGCGCTCTTATCTTCTTGTGAATAGGGGGCGCTGTTTTCACTTTGGAAAAAATCGTGCCCAAATTAAACGGCCTCGTAATCTGTTCTAGATCATACAATATGCATATTATTATTACTATTGGTTAGAAAACACTCTGAAGTTTCTAAAACTGTTTGAATTATATCTGTGAGTAAAACAGAACTCATTTGGCAGCAAACTTCCATACAGGAAGTGAAATATTTGAAAACGAGGATCTGTTTCGGTTGAGAAAAAAGAGAGAATTAGAGATACATACTTAAATTCACACAGGACACCGGATAAGACAGGAGAAGTACTCCAGATATAACAAACTGACCCAAGCCCCCTGACACATAAACTACTGCAGCATAAATACTGGGGGCTAAGACAGGAGGGGTCGGGAGACACTGTGGCCCCGTCTGACGATACCCCCAGACAGGGCTAAACAGGCAGGATATAACCCCACCCACATTGCCAATGCACAGCCCCCACACCACTAGAGGGAAAGCTTCAACAACCAACTTACCATCCTAAGACAAGGCTGAGTATAGCCCATAAAGATCTCCGTCACGGCACAACCAAAGGGGGTGCGCCAACCCAGACAGGAAGATCATGTCAGTGACTCAACTCACTCAAGCGACGAACCCCTCCTATGGACGGCAAGGAAGAGCACCAGTAAGCCAGTGACTCAGCCCCTGTAATAGGGTTAGAGGCAGAGAATCCCAGTGGAGAGAGGGGAACCGGCCAGGCAGAAACAGCAAGGGCGGTTCGTTGCTCCAGAGCCTTTCCGTTCACCTTCACACTCCTGGGCCAGACGACACTCAATCATAGGACCTACTGAAGAGATGGGTCTTCAATAAAGACTTCTAGGTTGAGACAGAGTCTGCGTCTCTCACATGGATAGGCAGACCATTCCATAAAAATGGAGCTCTATAGGAGAAAGCCCTGCCTCCAGCTGTTTGCTTAGAAATTCTAGGGACAGTAAGGAGGCCTGCGTCTTGTGACCGTAGCGTACATGTAGGTATGTACGGCTGGGCCAAATCTGGAAGAAAGATAGGAGCAAGCCTATGTAACGCTTTGTAGGTTAGCAGTAAAACCTTCAAATCAAATATAATACAAATTTTGGTTTCTAGTCAAGATTCTAGCAGCCGTGTTTAGCACTAACTGAAGTTTATTTAGTGCTTCATCCGGGTAGCCGGAAAGTAGAGCATTGCAGTAGTCTAACCTAGAAGTAACAAAAGCATGGATACATTTTTCAGCATAATTTTTGGACAGAAAGTTTCTTGTTTTTGCAATGTTACGTAGATGGAAAAAAGATATCCTTGAAACAGTCTTGATATGTTCATCAAAAGAGAGATCAGGGTCCAGAGTAATGCCGAGGTCCTTCACAGCTTTATTTGAGACGACTGTACAACAATCAAGATGAATTGTCGGATTCAACAGAAGATCTCTTTGTTTCATGGGACCTAGAACAAGCATCTCTGTTTTGTCCGAGTTTAAAAGTAGAACATTTGCCTCCATCCACTTCCTTATGTCGAAACACAGGCTTCCAACGAGGGACATTTTGGGGCTTCACCATGTTTCATCGGAATGTATAGCTGTGTGTCATCCGCGTAGCAGTGAAAGTTAACATTATGTTTCCGAATATAATATATGTATTCTATTCTATTCCACTGTATTTTAGTCTATGCTGCTCTGACATTGCACGTCCAAATATTTATATATTCTTAACTCCATTCCTTCACTATAGATTTGTGTGTATTGCTGTGACCTTGCTGTGACCTGTAAGTTCTTATGTGCAGGTCAGTCTACGTCGTTTGTTATTTTGTAATCAATTCAAGTGCTCTTCGTGTTTCGTCTTTATTTAAATAAATCAGTATGTCATCATACAACGCTGCGTTTTGGTCCGACCCTTACTCCTTCTCCTCATCCGAGGAGGAGGAATTAGACAGCCGTAACAGACAGGTCGCCACTGGTTACAGTTAGGTAAGGAATTGAAGTAAATATGTTAAAATATGCAATACATCAAAAGTTTGTAAGCATTATATACAGTATATCAAACTGACATTATGTTGGAAGACATATGTGCTGAAAGTTTGGGGGAAACAGGATACCATTTTTTTAACCCCCAATTTGCACCACTTCTGTAGAATGACCCATAAAAGGATATATGGGTGCGATTTTGGACACAGACTAGAGCACAGATAAGAGGAGTGACTGTGCCCTTGCCTGCTTGCACTCATTTAGAGTATATCATATTTCCTTTCACCTGACATGCAAATAGGCTGTTAATTCTGATTGGACCCAAACCCATCTAAGACACAAATGTGTATGCAAAGACCTCTCACAGTTCTTAAACGTTTTCTGACTGCATGGCTGCTGAATTGTTTCTTCTAAACAAAAAGTACAAATAAATAAATACATGAACAGTTCAACAAAGGTTTTTATTGAATATTAAGGATAAAAAAATACAAATAAACAATTAATATACACATTTGTTTAACCCTTTGTCACGACTCCGACTGAAGCCGGCTCCTCTTCCCGTTCGGGTGGCGCTCGGCGGTCGTCGTCACCGGCCTATTAGCTGCCACTGATTCTTTTCTCCCCCTCCTTATGTGTTTATTGGTTACACCTGTTTTGTGTCTGTTCTAATTAGTTGTGCTTTAGTAGTCAGCCGGCCCGCCTGTTTCTTTGTGCGTGATTGTTTATTGTAAGCCTGGTGCTTTGTTACAGACATACGTGTTTGTGTATGTTCGTGTATAGTGCTGGACTGTTTTCATTCCCCGTGTCTGGGGCAGTTTATTTTGAGCACCCAGTGTTGAGTGGGGTGGCCGAGGTTCATTGTGTTGCATTAAAATAACATTATATCGAACTCTCTGTTTTCCTGCGCCCGACTTCACACTCCGACACCCAGTACCTTACACCCTTGAAATATGTTGGTCTTATCGTCCGAACTATCTAATAAATACAGACACAAAGATGCAATGTGAAGCACTAGCAAGAAGATTGATAAGTAATCTTCCCAGATATGGAATGAATCTAACCTAGTGTTACAAAATTCTGGATATGCTGGTAATTCCCTCCTGATTACAGGAATCTTCTGACCAGGATTTCTGGAGAACATTACGGTAAATTTACATGAATATGGCAACCCTAATCAAAACACATATATATTTTTGCCAGCGCATCTACAACTACCAACCTCTTTACAAGAAATCACATAACAGTTGTAAACAAACAGGTTATAATTGGCCCTCTGTATCAGATGAAACAGAGGGTATCAATCTCCTTCAGAGACCTCTGATACAAGGCAGTTTCCCAGCCCTGTGGAGGTAGAGGAGGGGCTGCACAAACCCACTGATCACACTGACAAATAGACACACATATGTGACATTAACAAACTGCCCCGAATCAAAGATTCCATTCAAAAGCAAAACCACTAACCATGGAAAGTAGTCTGCAGTCATAGACACCATGATAATCAAAATGATCTTAAATGCCCTCATCTTCATGTTATTTGTCCCTTCCCTCTCTCTCTCCCCTTCCCCTGGCCCAGGATGTTTCAAAGCCCTGAGAACTGAGAGGCAGCAGAATAACATAAATGAAAGTAAGACCAGAACTTCACCGAAAGACACATAACATATGACAATTTCTTTTACAAGCATAGAAGTTAAACAGAAACCAATCAAAACCAGCCAAACCAATCCAGAACACCCCACCTTGTATCTCAGGGGTCTGTACTTCAGGAAGACCACAGGGTGGACCACTGCCAGGTAGCGCTCAAAACATATACAGCACTGGAACAGGGGGCGGCCTGGGATTATAAAACCATCAAAGAACTCTGCTAGAGCTAGGAAAGGAGGAATAGGGTGGTGTATGTAGACAAAAACAAAGACAGAAGACAGGCAGAAGAGTATCTCAGATACAGCCAAGTTGAGAGCGAAGAACTCTGAGGCCATCGTCCCTCCAGGTCCGCTCAGTATCAGCCACAGGACATAGCCATTGGTGGGTAGACTCAGGATGAGGTTGACTGCATAGCACCCAGTGACGACAGCAACATTAAGTCCCAGATAGCCAGAGAAGACAGAGGAATGGTTGGAGGAGTTCATTTTTTTTTTATTAAACCAACCTTAGTTTGGAAGTACCAGCTTCCGGAGAGAGAGAGAGACAGACAGACGTGACAAGAACACCACCATGTTTACTCTTCATATCAAAGGCACATCAGAAAAACATAATTTAGATTATCAGTCAGTATCTGCACTTTCCGATGAAAATAAGATAAACTGAATTGAAAGTAATTTAAATACAAACATATAACTCAGTTACACTTCTAATCTCAGAGATTAAAAAGATTCAACCAACCTGAACTCTGTTATTGGTGGGTCCTCTCTTTGGGGTCTTTTTACGATTGTTTCTCTCCTTAGAAGTCAGCTAGGTACATCTATAGGCTACATCAAATACCTGCCAACACACCTGTGTGGAATATCACATTGTAGCTACACCCAAGGACCTCATGCCATGCAAATATCCTACTCAGTGTGACAGGAACCACACCTATAAATATGATTGATGAGGATGCGTTGCTATTGATATTGTAGGCCTACTTGTCACTACATGCTAGACAAAAATAATACATTTGCTTGACATGCTAGAATATACAGATGCTTTTTATCAAGTTGTACACAAGGCTTACTGTAGAATTCCAAAGAGACCAAAATGTGTATGCAAAGGTTAATAAGGTGTCCTCTGACATTTGCTCAGTCTTAGTTTGCTTTAGCCTCCTCCCATATTATAGTAGTACTAGTGGCACTCTGCCCTATGGGCTGTAAATCATTGGATGTGATTAATTTGATTCAATTTCATTTCATTTCGGTCTGTAATCTGATGCTGCCCATCACATCACTTGATGGACCACGCCTGACATGCAAATGTTGTGCATTTGTTATGACAACACTTTAGTATGATTGAAGAGAATATGACATGATGTGTGGAAAGTGTTATGGATGGATAGGACCCTGAGTTATTCCTTACCAGGTCAGGTCAAATGTGTTACTTATTTAAATGATGCCTGTATTATTAGACACACGTGGGAACTCAACTTCAGCCTTTACTGGAAATAAGATAATGGGGGGAAAATCTAAAGAGTAATAATTCTAGTAAACCATTGTCATAAACGATACTAACCCCCAAAATATGGATTGGTTTTTATTAATTACGAAATAGTAATTATATAGCAAGTTAATCTGCAAATCTATCAAACAGTCAGATTCCAAAGTAAAACTGAAAATGCAATTTGTCAATGTTGTGCTGGAACCACATTCAAACAAATGTGTCCATTTTCTTTCTTACATGCATCAGTTCTATTTTCTGATCCTTTCCTTTCTTCGATAAACCCTTTTTGTTCAGCTTCTACAAACAGTGAAAAATATAATATCAGTTCCACAGTGTTGCTCAGCCTCCTCCTGCTTACAGAAAACACATCTGATGTCAATTCTTATGTCAGTGGACCTTTGCCATTCTTAAGAGACTCAAATAACATCAAAATTAGTTGGTTAATCATTTTACAATAATTTAATTGAAATGTTTACAGGACTAACTTATTCATTATTTACTTTATAAAAGTTTATACAATTACATTTTAATTATTTATGATATCCACTACTTATGTCCTTTTTAAAAACTCTATTCCTACATTATCTATCACACAAGTATATATTCTTTTGCACTTTGCCTAGTTTTGATTTTGAAAAGGATTTTGACAGAAACCTGATGAAGTGAAACTAAATATCTTGTTGATGCCATTCTTCATAGCAGTGACATCTAACAGGACACTCACTACCTTCATCTTCCTTGTTGCCAAAACCTCCCCTCAGCGGTTTAGCTTCTGAACAGCATGTAAAACAATATGTTAGTTGTTAGCCTATCCACCAGTCTCAAAGCTAGCTAGCGAGTCCCTCCCTCCTCCAATCTGCTATCGAGCAGATTTGTTTGTTGGAGGAGGCTGAGCAACTATGTGAATCTTACAGACCACTGATCACTGTAGATCTCAAAATCTATTTTAAACTGATATTATATTTTTCACTGTTAGAAAATGCTGACCAAACAAGTCTAATCCAACAGAGGAATGGATCCGAAACTGTTTCATATAATTGAGGCATCTAAGAAAGAAAATATACCCATTTGTTTGAAAGTAGTTATAGTTTGTGATGGACAAGTTGCATTTTCAGTTTTTAAATCAGAAACAGACTGTTTGATAGATCTGAATATGAACTTGAGGTAGAATTACTCCTCCATCTTTTTTTGGTTGTATTGATGATGACAATAGTATCAGTATATTTATTATTGTAGATTTTGACTCCATGTCTTATTTCCAATAAAGGCTCAAGCTGAGTAAACACATTTGTCTGCCTGGTTATGGAAGAAAAAAAGCATAATTTAAAAAAGTGACAAATTTGATCTGACCTGGTCAAGAAGAACTCAGGGCCCTATCCATCCATAACACTTTCCACAGAGCCCAGCATATTCTCTTCAATCATACTGAAGTGTTGTCATAACCAATGGATCACATTTGCATGTCAGGTGTGGTCCATCAAGTGTAGTGATGGGCAGCGTCAGTTTACAGATGGTAGTGACTGAGGTGTGTGGGTGAGGGTGAGTGGCTCTGTGTTGCAAGCCTCAACAACGAAATTGTCTTGAATTAAATTAATCAGATCCAATGATTTAATGCTCATATGTCAGGGTGCAGCTCGTACTACTAGCAAATGGAGGACACTTCATTAACCTTTGCATACATGTTTTGGTCTCTTTAGAACTCTGTATCTACAGTAAGCCTTGTAAACAACTTGATAAATAATTTCTGGCATATTCTAGCACATCAAGAAAATATACAATTTTTGGTTAGCATGTAGTAGCTTAAACCAACTCTGTGTTTAACAAGTAGGACTACACTAGCAACACCAACACATCCTCATCAATCACATTAAAAGGTGTGGTTCTTGACACACTGAGTAGGATATTTGCATGACATGTGGTCCTTTGGTGTAGCTACAGAGGTTGGCAATGTGATATGTCACACAGGTGTGTTGGCAGGTATTTGATGTAGTCTATAGTTGTACCAAGCTCAGTTCTAAGGAGAGACACAATCGCAAAGAGACCGGAAAGAGAAGAGACACCAATCACAGAGTTCAGGTTGGATTACACTTTTTAGTCTCTGATATTAGCAGTGTAACTGAGTGAAATGTTTGTATTTAAATTCCTTACAATTCAATTTAGGTCATTTTCAATGGAAAGTGCAGACACTGACTAATATTCTGAATGATGTTTTTCTGATGTACCTTTGATATGACGAGTTAACATTGGTGTTGTTGTCTCTCTCTCTCTCTCTCTCTGTATTTCTGTGTGGTCATTGGAATGTTAAAGGCCGCATTTCGTAACTGAGCTTGCACAAAAATGAACTCTTCCAACCATTCCACTGTCCTCTCTGACCATCTGGAGCCAGTTTACAATTTTAAAACTGCCTGCTATGCAGTCAACCTCATCCTGAGTCTACCCACCAATGGCTACGTCCTGTGGTTGATATTGACCGGAGCCGGAGGGATGGTGGCCTCAGAGTTCTTCGCTCTCAACTTGGCTGTGTCTGAGATCCTCTACTGCCTGTGTGCTGTCTTTGTCTTTGTCTATATACATCTCCATATTCCCCTTATCCTGGCTCTACTTACATTCTTTAGTGGTTTTATGTTCAACGGCCGCCCCCTGTTCCAGTGCTGTATATGTTTTGAGCGCTACCTGGCAGTTGTCCACCCTGTGGTCTTCCTGAAGTACAGACCCCTGAGATACAAGGTGGGGTGTTCTGGATTGGTTTGGCTGGTTTTGATTGGGATCAGTTTAACTTCTATGCTTGTAGAAGACCACCAAATTGTCATATGTTATGTGTCTTTTGGTGAAGTTCTGGTCTTACTTTCATTTATGTTATTCTGCTGCCTCTCAGTTCTCAGGGCTCTGAAACAGCCTGGGCCAGGGGAAGGGGAGAGAGAGAGGGAGGGGACAAATAACATGAAGATGAGGGCGTTTAAGATAATTTTGATTATCATGGTGTCTATGATGGTGAACTACCTCCCATGGGTGGTGGTTTTACCTTTTATTGGAGTATTAGATTCTGGGCAGTTTTTTTATGCCAAATATGTGTGTTTCTACATCAGTGTGGTCAGTGGGTTTGTGCAGCCCCTCCTCTACCTCCACAGGGCTGGGAAACTGCCTTTCATCAAAGGTCTCTGAGGGAGAGTTTATATTCCCAGTTTCATCTGATACACAGGGCCAAATGTAACCTGTTTACAACTTTTATGTGATAGCTTGCAAAGAGATTGGTAGTTGTAGATGTGCGAGCAAAAATACGTATGTGTTTAGGGTTGCAATATTCTGGAAAGTTGACCTAAAAGGTTCTCCATAAATCCTGGCCAGAAGATTCTAGCAATCAGGAGGGAATTACAAGGAAATACAGAATTTTGCATCCCTAGGTTTGATTCATTCCCTTTTATCTGGGAAGATTATTTATCAATCTTCTTGCTTGTCTTTCACAATGCATCTTTGTGTTTGTATTTAGTAGTGAGATGGGAGGATAAGACCCACATTTAATGTTTTTTTTAATACTTCATATTCAATAAATGCTTGTGTTGAACTACTCATGTCTTTTACTTTTTGTAGAGCAGAATTTTTATTTTTTTTTAACTATTAGCGGTCTTTGCATGCACATTCGGGACTCTAAGATGGGTTTGAGTCCAGTCAGAGTAAACAGGCTATTTGATTGTCAGGTCAAGGGAAATATGATACATAACTGCAGGCAGGGGGGCAGACACTTCTCTTTGTCACGTTCCTGACCGGTTTTCTGTTATTTTGTATGTGTTTGACGGTCAGGGCGTGAGTTTTGGGTGGGTAGTCTATGTTGTGTGTTTCTATGTTTGTTAAGGGTGACCTGATATGGCTCTCAATTAGAGGCAGGTGGTTTTCATTTCCTCTGATTGAGAGCCATATTAAGGTAGGTGTTTTCACACTGTTTGTTTGTGGGTGGTTGTCTCCTGTGTCAGTGTCTGTGTTATGTTACACCACATGGGACTGTTTCGGTTTTGTTTGTTCGTTTTATGTAGGCAGTTTTCCTGTTCATGCGTTCTTCGTGTTTCATGTGAGTTCGTCGTTCAGGTCTGTCTACGTCGTTTATTGTTTTGTAACTATTCAAGTGTTCGTTACTGTTTTCTGTTTTGTTAATTAAAAATCATTATGTCATTTCACAACGCTGCGTTTTGGTCGAATCCCTGCTCCTCCTCTTCGGATGACACTCTTGTTGGTGCTCTGGTCTGTATACAAAATGGCACCCTATACCATATCAAGGGCTCTGGTCAGAAGAAGTGCACTGTATAGGGAATGTGGTGCCATTTTGGACACACCTTGGTTAAATCGTCAGTGTGACGTAACACAGGTGGGGCAGGGAAGGGTCTGGTAGAGCAGAGATTTGGATCAGGACCAGCGTCTGTGACAGGCACAATCACAACACACCCCAGGGGACAGGGACGCTGCAAGATGGGTTTGAGTCCAGTCAGAGGAAACAGGCTATTTGCATTTGCATGTAAAAAATAAAAATAAATAATTACAATTTGAATTTAAACCCCAATTGAATAAAAACGTAAAATGTTGGAAAATATATTGTTAAGGATTTTATTTCCCCTTAATCACATCACAAGCAACTTTTACCAGTTGAATGTAGACAAAAATATAATAATTTTCTGGACACTAGACTTAATCAGACTTAATATTTTGGTTTCATTTTGATACTCCAGGACTGGATTTACTCAGAGCAGATTGTGGATTAATACATTTTTCTTCTTTCTATCTGTAAAATGCTAAAGAATGCCTTTTTGACACATTTTTCAAATAAAGTTTATAGAGAATAAAAAATGTACAACATATGAATAAATCCCTATGGACAAGTCTCTGAAATATATTGAAGGACAGCCACACACAATGTGGTTTATGCAGATGCTTCTGAAACTGAGAAAAGTGTCTTGGCGTGTGGGAAGAGTTTGACTTTCGGGAAATAGCAGTTAAAAATATGTCGACTGAATCTAGACTACGACATGCCAAACACATTTTTTGACTCATTCGCCATTTCTTCAAACTAAGTTACTACATAAGGTATAGTCCAATTTGTTACATTCTTTATGAAATGGGCATTTAAATTATGTGTAATTCGATGTAGTGAGACTTTGGAACTATGGATGTACGTCCATTTTAAAGTATTCATGAAATTCTTACGACACTGGTAATGAAAAGATAGATTTATATCAAGATTTTGACACCTATGTTTATTGAGGCCAATACGTAAAGCTTATTAAAGAGCAGTGATACTACCAAGAGCAGTGTGTAGGTTTCTTCTTTTTTCTCATGTTACTTTTTGAAAGTACTAATATTAACGGACCAAAATACCAACAAATCTCAAAATTCATGGGTAGATGCAAAAATATTGGAATATTCAGATGTTGACTACAGTATGACATTATATGCATGTATTTGTCGTGTCTTTGATAATATAGTTGGAGAAAATGAGGTGTTTCAAGTGACAACTTGATGATCATCTTCTCTTGATGCATTTGTGTGTTTCTGATCTGATCGTGTCTCACTTCTCCCAACACCAGGGTTGTGTCCCAAATGCCACCCTATTCACTACAGCAGGTATTCCCAAACTGTCGGGGGTACGCCAAATAAAAATGTGATTCACATTTGGGTGAGGTTTTTTCTTACCTGTTTAACCTCGTTTCACTGCAGCAAAAAATTATATATTACCGTCATGTGTTCAGCGAAACAACAACACATTGTCAAATACAGGAAGCCTAGTCAAATAATTAACATCCAATCACATTAACCGTACTCTCTCGCGAGAATTCCACTGCAGCATCCACTGAGAGGCTCTTGCTGCCAAGGGAATGCCTGACAGCTTGAAAGACGTTTTGGACACTACAGTGAAAATGATTAACTTTGTTAAAGCAAAGCCCTTGAACTCTCTTGTATTTTCTGCACTATGCAATGATATGGGCAGTGAACATGTAACGTTTTTACAACATACAGAACTGTGCTGGTAATCAAAGGGCAAAGTATTGACGCAATGTTTTGAATAAAGAGACGAGCTTAAACGTTTCCTTTACTGACCGTATGTTTCACTTGTCTGACCGCTTGCATGATGACGAGTATGGCGACTGGCACGACTGGCCTATCTGGGTGATGTTTTTTCTCGCCTGAATGATCTGAATCTAGGATTACAGGGACTCTCCACAACTATATTCATTGTACTGGAGAAAATTAAGGCTATGATTAAGAAGTTGTAGCTCTTCTCTGTCTGCATTAACCCTTTCACACGTACCATCACACGGATGTGATCGTTCTACAGTGGTCCCTGAAGCGTAAGATCACACACGTGTGATTGGAACACTCATTTAGAACGCTCATTTAGAACGGCCAGTTTCGAATGACGCAACAATCAGCGTTTGAGTTGGCCACACTTTTTTCAGAAATTATTTACACAAACAGTCATTACAAAGTTATGTCCAGAATGTGAGCAGTTTATTTTTGGATTCAATGTTCAGATATTCACAGATGAATATATAGCATAACACAATCATCCTAACTGGAAAAATGTAGGCTACATTTGTCCTAGCGCTAACTGAGGAAAGATTGACCCAACACACGCAGTCATATTTTCTAACTCTCGGCTGACAAACTACAATATGAATTAGCTAATAGCAATTACTATGTATAATTAATCACATCACGGGTGAGCTCACCATTGATCTAAATAATTAGGTAAAGCACTTTTTAGAAAAAGAAAGTAATCCGACGATTAGTTTCAGCGCGCACTCATGCATTTTTTCCTCACAGAAACCGAAGACAATAAGAGAAGAGGAGATGAGTTTGGTCTGTTTATAGTATGCATGTTGAAGGGGTGTGTCATCCACCGTCGTTCACATCCCACCATTCATTTCCGGAAGTCCTCAAAAAATTAGTGAACTCTTACTCACCTCATTTTGTTATAACATCTTTGGTCAAACAGACGATTACGTGAACCCAGAATGCATTGAATGTCAACAAACATGGCTACACAGCTGGAATTAGCTTAGCTCATCATAATCAGTACAACCTTCAAAAAAGTATTTTACACACATAATATGTGCCCATTACAATCTGTGCAAGAATCGGAATGCATGATTTGTCACCTAGATTTGAAAACATGTGAATAAAACCGTAAATACACAAATAATTGCCACACAAAACATTTTCTGATAGTGATTTATTGATACAAGTGGCGCGTGCCGGCAGTCAACCACGTACCCTCTCACTGTAAACCATTCAGTGTTGTTGTTTATGTATGTAGCTAGTGAGCTAAGCTGAAGCATTAGCAATGTCTTTCAAAAGGAGACAACAAACAAATGTGGAAATTCTGGGGATTTTGTTTTTAAATTCTGACAATGAGTCAGTATGAAAGTCAGGAATCAGATTCTGACAGTGAGTGAGGAGCTGCCCCCCAACCTTGTAGCCATTGAGAACCCTGAATCTGAATTTCCCTTGTCCACTGACAAAGTCCCAGGTCCCTTTGAAGATGCTGGTGGTGATGGAGGCATACCAACAGTGGATGAAGTACAGGAGTTCTGTGGTAGCTGGAAGGCCACCAGTCATTTCACCCCTCCTGGCCCTGCTGTTTGCTTTGGCGAGTCCCAGTCTGGAGTGCAACGCCCCTTGCCATTTCCAACTGAGGCAGAGTGCTTCAAGTTGTTTCTGACAGAGGAGCTGGTGGGAGACATAGTAGAGACCAATCGCTATGCCTTGGAGCTACAGGATAAGAGAGAGCCAGGAGTGGGGGACAACCACAATTAGTGAAATGTATACATTCCTGGTGACAGTAAAGACTGCTTTCTAGTTCTGCTGCTATGACTGCATTTCATCAACGCTACTACCATCCTAAATGACCCGTTATACAAAATAAGAAATGTTAACAGCTGGTAGTAAAGTGGCATGACAAACGAGACGTCCATGTCCTCTCCACTGTCCATACAGCAACCATGTCGGCCACAGGGAAGGTGGACCACCTGACGGGAGAGAGAAACAAACCAGACAGAGAAACATCAAACCAGACTGCGTGCTTGACTATTACCTCAAAATGGGGGCAGTGGATAAGGCTGACATGATAAACAGCTTTGTGGAATGCACTCAGAAAACGACCAAGTGGTAAAAGATATTTTTCCAGGGTAGCGTCAAAATACAACATGCCAATACTTCTGACGCATTTAGCATTGTTTTACAGAACGAATAGAATAATGTAACTAGCTACATAAGCACGATTGAATATAACACCATAAAAGGTGAGTAACATGAGTAACGTTACCTAGCGTGTCCGCGGTTATAAGGAATATACACACATATATTATGCTCCATTCACACAGTGAGTTACAGTAGAAACGGTATAACACGACACAATAACGTAATTAGGCACTTACTTTGATAGAAACGCAGTCTTGATTTGAAGATGGGTCTCTGTAGTGACGCTTCTAGCACTGAGACGCGGTGCCACTTGGGAGTCATAAGGCCAGGGTAGATTCGAAATACAACACATGCTAATACTTCCCTGATGCAATTAGCATTGTTTTTCAGAGCTAATAGGAGAATGTAGCTAGATACCTAAGCATTGAGTATAACACCATAAATGTTATGAAATGAGTAACGGTACATCGCGTGTCCGCGGTTATAAGGAATATACACAAAAACATGATGTTACAGTAGAAACGACATAACACGACATGCAGAAACTACTATAACGTATTAAGGCACTTTGATAGAAACGCACACATTTCCAAAGGTATTATTGGTAACGAAAACAACTGATTTCGATGCAGGCGACAGGTGGAAAATATGAACACGTGTATGCAGGACGGCAGATGAGTAAATGTCCTGCACAAACAATTGAGAAGTGTTTGGGGAATTTTGTCCGGGTCAGAAATGTCAAAAAAATGAATTGGTCCGCAAAAGTAAAAATGACTACTTTTATGTGAATGAAGGAGGCGGAACACACCTAATTTCAAACTGTTATTAGAAAATAAAAAACTTGTTAGAAAATAATTTCAAATTGACAAATAAAACAGGCTGCGTGCTTTGGTTTGAGGGCAGCGCAGATTAAATGTACTGTTATATAACAATCACATTCTTGAATGGAGAGAACGTTCTAACATCACGTGCATAAAAAAACTCACGCTGGGGCGACCGTTAGAAATATTTGGAACTTGCGCATGAAAGGGTTAACAAGGACAACACACAGGTCTTTCCATCATTGAATTATTTTTTGTGTGAAAATTAACTCAAGCTTACAGACAATGTCAAATGTGATATATCGAAACACCTGAGTGAGTTGGGGGCTCAATTACGCAGGGTTTTTCCCGAATCGGATGACACAAACAACTGGAGTCGTTATCCCTTTCATGCCCTACCTCCAGTCCACTTACCGACATCTGAACAAGAGAGCCTCATCGAAATTGCAACAAGCGGTTCTGTGAGAACTGAATTTAATCAGAAGCCACTGCCAAATTTCTGGATTGGGCTGCGCTCAGAGTATCCTGCCTTGGCAAATCGCTCTGTTAAGAGACTGATGCCCTTGCAACCACGTACCTATGTGAGAGTGGATTCTCGGCCCTCTCTAGCATGAAAACTAAATAAAGGCACAGACTGTGTGGAAAATGATTTAAGACTGAGACTCTCTCCAATACAACCCAACATTGCAGAGATATGTGCATCCTTTCAAGCGGACCCTTCTCAATAACCTGTTGTGAGTTATTCACAATTTTCGATGAACAAATAAGGTTTTATATGTAAGATGGTTAAATAAGGAGCAAACTTATTGATAATTATTATATTATTACTTGTGCCCTGGTCCTATAAGAGCTCTTTGTCACTTCCCACAGGCCAGGTTGTGACAAACTCACACTCATTCTTATGTTTAATAAATGTATCTTATAGTGTGTCTGTGGCAGGCTTACAATAATGGCAAAAAAACAACAAAAAATTGTGAGCTAACCCTGGTGCTAGGTGGAGGTCGAATGTTTTAAGGGGTACGGGACTATAATAGGTTTGGGAACCACTGCCCTACAGTACATAGTACACAGGACTCTGGTCCAAAGTAGTGCACTATGTAGGGTAAAGGGTGACATTTGAGATGCATTCCAGGACTCAACCGTTCACTCCTCCATCTGTACCCACAGAAGCAGCTTCCAGAGAGGTGATGAACACTTCTGAAGGGGGATTCTTATTTCCCCTCTGTGGTCAACAACACCGGCCTTACATCACAACCAGAGACATTATTAGTTGTGTTCCATGCTGTTACGAATCCCGCCGAGGATGGTGCCTCTTCCCGTTCGGGCGGCGCTCGGCGGTCGTCGTCTCCGGCCTACTAGCTGCCACCGATCCCCTTTTCTGTTTTCATTTAGGTTTGTCTAATTGGTTACACCTGTTTTGTGTTTAGGGTAGGGGGTTATTTAAACCCAGTTGGCCCGCCGACTTTTGTGCGGGCTTGTTATTCTGTTTGTTGTGGCGGTGATTTATATAGTGGATTCTGTCCTAATTTATGTTGGACTGTATTTTTTGACGCGCCCTTTGTTGTGTGGCGTAGCCGTCTCATAGATTATTTCTGGTTGAAATAATAAATATCCACTTGCTCGGAACTACCCTGCTCTCTGCACCTGACTCCTTCATTTCACTATTGGAATTGTGACACATGCAATCATCCTCATCCTGAGTTCCCCACCAATGTCTATGTCCTGTGGCTGACAGGAGGAACGATGGCCTCAAGAGTTCTTCACTCTCAACCTGACAATGTCTGAAATGATTGTCTGCCTGTTTGACATATTTTCTTTGAGTTATTACTTCCATGCGTCTATATTTAGTCTGCTGTGAAATTTCTCTCTGGTTTCTTGATTGCTGCTCAGCCCCTGTTCCAGTGCTGTGTCTGTGTGGAGCGCTACCTGGCAGTGGTCCACCCTGTGGTCTACCTAAAGTACAGACCCTTCAGATACAGGGTCGGAATCACTGGTTTAGTCTGGTTGGTTGTGATCAGGTTCTGTTTGGACATAATTTTCACAGGTTTGTTTGCTCCCTACTTTAGACTGACCATGAGCGCTGACATCGTGATTTTATTAGTGATGTCAATCTGCTGACTCTCAGTTCTCGGAAACACCCCGAGCAGGGGGAAGGGGAGAAGGAGGGGACAAACAACATGAAGATAATATTATTTTGTTCATTCTTATAGCTATGGTGGTGAACTACCTCCCAATGCCAATGGTAGCAGCTCTTCACAGGAAGTTGGGATCCAGATTACATCAGGCTTTGATTGTGTCTCTCATCATTGCTGTGGTGACTGGGTTTGTGCAGCTAATCCTCTACCTCCACAGGGATGGGAAACTGCCCTGAATCAGAGGTCCCTCAGGAAGAGGTGACTTCCTTATACGGGGTGCTCATAATGCTCACTACTTTCAGTTACTAAGCTACTAGAAATCCGTCATATCTAATGGGAGGACAATGTCAGTAATGTAACAGTTGGCGACTAGAGAAATCTGACTAAAGTTCAAGAAGTTTCCAACTTTATGCAAATGTTCAGTGATGCGACCGCTCGATAGCTAATTAGTGAAGGAAGGGTCTCGCTAGATAGCTTTGACACCGTGCTAGATAGGCTAAAAATCAACATGTTGTTTTACATGCTGTTTAGAAGATAAACCGCTGAGGGGAGGTTTGGCAACAAGGTGGCTGAAGGTAGTGAGTAGTGGGATTGTCCTGTTAGCAGTATGTCACTGCTCTGAAGAAAGGCATCGACAAGATATTTAGTTTGACTTAATCTTATTTCTGTCATACATCATTTTCAATGTTAAACTATACTTATGTGATAGAATATTTACAAATAAGATTATAAAAAGTTTATATTTAGTGGATATAATGAAAATATCATGTTTTAAACGGCACATTTATAATCAATAAGTTAGTCATGTTAACCGTTCAATTAAAATGACTAACACATTTATTGTGATGTTATATGAGTATTTTAGGAATAGCTAACATCCACAGACTTTACAATTGGCTACAAATTGTATTTCTGTACGCAGGAGGAGGCTGAGCAAGTTTCTGGATCTTCTAGACCACTACCACTGTTAAAAACCTCTTACAGCTCCCCCCCCCCTTCTTTCAATTTCTGCCTGAAGACATACCCAAATCTAATTGCCTCTAGCTCAGGCCCAGAAGCAAGGATATGCATATTCTTGGTACCATTTGAAAGAAAACACTCTGGAGTTTGTGTAAATGTGAATTGAATGTAGGAGAATATAACATAATAGATCTGGTTTAGATAACACAATGAAAACATGCGTTTTTTCTTTTTAATTGTTGTATCATCATCTTTAAAATGAACAAGATACAACAAACATTCAGATATGAATATGGGGACAATTTCAGTGAAAAACATACGAGGGCAACAGTACTTGTGCAAAGTTTCAGAATGATAACTTCCAAAATGAGTGTGCTACATGACATTTATCATGAAGTCACCCAGGTGTCCCACACAATTAGCCCAAATGTACCCAAGTGGCCAAATTTGTGAAGGTATACATTTTGAAACAAATAACTATATACAAAATACCAAAATGGTATTCTAGCACACCCCCCCCCCCCGAAATAAAAATGGAGGGGAAAAAATATGAAGAAAAAAATATATACATTTACAAAATAACATGGGTAGCTATTTACACACTTTCAATATTTGGAAGACCCTCAGTCCTCTATCAAATCAAATCAATTTATATAGCCCTTCGTACATCAGCTAATATCTCAAAGTGCTGTACAGAAACCCAGCCTAAAACCCCAAACAGCAAGCAATGCAGGTGTAGAAGCAAGGTGGCTAGGAAAAACTCCCTAGAAAGGCCAAAACCTAGAAAGAAACCTAGAGAGGAACCAGGCTATGAGGGGTGTCCAGTCCTCTTCTGGCTGTGCCGGGTGGAGATTAAAACAGAACAGATTTTCAAACGTTCATAGATGACCAGCAGGGTCAGACACTAATAATCACAGTGGTTGTAGAGGGTGCAACAGGACAGCACCTCAAGAATAAATATGAACAGTTTACCTCTAGTTGGCCTGGGAGGTGTGGAGCCAGAGACAGCAGGGGTCCAGCTGGATGAACCAGCTTCAGAGGGGGATGGACACGTTGGCACTGGGGGCTCCCATTAGGAGTCAGTGTCACTGTGAAAGAAAATGTTCAGTTAGAATAGTTTCACATATGAGCCCTGTATCAACAGGTATAATAAACAGATATATAGAGTACAGGGAACATAAAGTGCTGTTTCATTTCACTTTGGCCATTGTTGTGGGCCTGCCTCAAATAGGCTATTTCATGTGGGGGTGGGGTGGAGCGGCAGACACACGCATTTCGACCATGCTCCCTCTAATCCATAATATGTAGACTGAGTGGAGGAAGCATGCCGCTGGAGGAAGTATAGCCAATGTGTACTTTACACATTTCATTACATTTTTAGATATTGCAAATAAAATAGAAAAACAATCACAAATAATATTTTATATTATTAATTTCAAACATTGGCATTAGCATGAGAAGAACTTACCAGTCCAAAACAATGTCCTCTCCGTTCAAATAATATGCTTCCATTTGAGTCATGTTCGCTAACTGAGTCGTCTTCCAAAAGCATATGTTTCACTTTCACAATCAATTTCCTGTATAATTTTGTCTACATTCGTATATCTAGTCTTAGATTTAGCTTTCCCTGACTTATTCGCCATGATGTTCGATATATAAACAGCTGAAGATGCGTGTTACCGAAATGGATCTGTGCGTAACGAGCTTGGCTCCTCCAGTATGAATCTTCAATGGCGAATGAGCGTCTTTACGCCGGAGTTTACTACATGGGTTGGTCTTCCAACACAGAAACATTACATATTGCCGTTTACCTCTGCTCATTGGCTATCTACCCAGCTAGATTTCAAGACGATCAGTGGTCATTGGGTTAAAATACAGTCAATCAATGAAACATCGGTCATATAATTGGTGCACAATGCGGTCATTACTTGTTGTCTTCCAATCAGTTTCTTTGGGTCAATACGTTCCGCAAAATGACCCATCAAGTTTGGTTGTGTTACAAACAAACAGTTGATTGCAAGGAAACCAAACATGACTGGATAAAGTCAGGTTTAGTCTGTGTATTTACGTCGAATGTTTCTTCGAAAATTGAATGACACGAAATTCAACGAGATAAGCGTTCACAAAATGTTTTGTGTTAGGCTATAAAAATGGATTTAACCGAATAAAAGACCATTCATTGTGTAACAATGAGCCTTGGGATTGCAAACAGAGCAAGATCTTCAAAGGTAAACGATTTATTTCATTGCAATCTGTGATTTTGCTATGCCTGTGCTGGTTGAAATAGTATTTTGGTATGGGGCTCTGTGCTCAGATAATCGGATCGTATTCTTTCGCAGTAAATCCTTTTTTAAATCTGACAACGCAGTTGGACTAGCAAGATTCTAGGCTTTTGAAGCACGTGAGACACTTGTATTTTCAGGAATGTTTAATATGACTATTTATGTGGCGATCACCGTATGTTGTCGAATTTAAACCCGCTACCGGTATCCGTAGCTCAGAGAAGTTAAATGTAGATCTCAAAATCCTTTAAAACTGCAGCTAGATTGTGAACTGCTTGTAAATGCTGACCAAACAAGGTTAATCCAACAGACGAAAGGACCATAAAAATAAATGTCAATTTTTTCATAGAATTTAAGCATCTACAGATGAAAATATATCGGTTTGTTTGAATGTAGTTGTTGACAAATTGCATTTTACATTTAAAAAAAAATTCAGTAAGTGACCTGATCAGGAATAACTCAGGGCCATATCCATCCCTAACACGTTCCATACAACACGGCATGTTCTCTTCAATCATACTAAAGTGTTGTCATAACTAATGGATTACATTTGCATGTCAGGTGCGGTCCATCCAGTGAGGGGATGGGCAGCATCAGTTTACAGATGGGAGCACTGAGGTGTGTGGGTGGGGATGAGTGCTTCTGTGTTGTTTTCCTCATTAACTTGGATTTAATCAAATGAATCAGATCCAATGAGTGCCACCAGTACTAACATAATTAATGTGAGGAGGATACAGCTAACAAAGACTGAGCAAATGTCAGAGGACACTACATTAACCTTTGCATACACATTTTGGTTTCTTTACTAAGCCTTGTATACTATTTGATAAATAACTTATATTTCTTTGAGGATTTCAAGAACATACTATATTATTTTTGGCTAGCATGTAGTACAACCAAACAGCTCTGTGTTCAACAAATAGGCCTACAGTATCAATACCTGTCATCCTCATCAATCACATTGGTAGGTGTGGTTCCTGTCACACTGAGTAGGATGAATGCATGGCATGTTGTCCTTCAGTGTAGCTACAGAGGTTGTCAATGTGATATGCCACACAGGTGTGAAGGCAGGTATTTGATTTAGCCTATAGATACCTAGCTCAGTTCTAAGGAGAGGCAAAATGACCGAGAAGAGAGGAGACACCAATCACAGAGGTCAGGTTAAACTTTTCAGTCTCTGATATTTTCACTGTAACAGAGTGAAATATTTGTATTGAAATTCCTTTCAAATCAATGTATGTTATTTTCAACGGAGTGCAGACATTGATATTCTGAATTATGTTTTTGATAGGAATTGATAGGAATCATGTTTTTGATAGGAGTTCAAATTAAGGTGTTGTTATTGTTACCTAAATCCCTCAATTCAATTCAAGGGTGTCACGTTCGTTGAAATGAAGGGACCAAGGTGCAGGGTTCTTACAGTTCCACATATTTTAATTAATCGAAACTCACCAAACAAAACAATCAAGCACAAACGAAACGTGAAGCTACTGGCGTGCACACAGGCAACTAACCAAAAAACAAGATCCCACAAACTAAGGTGGAGCAAAAGGCTGCCTAAGTATGATCCCCAACGATAGACATTTGCCTCTGATTGGGAACTATATCCGGCCAACAAAGAAATTGAAAAACTAGAATTCCCACCCAAATCACAACCTGACCTAACCAAATAGAGAAATAAAAAGTCACTCTAAGGTCAGGGCGTGATAGCACCCCCCCCAGCCCCCCCCCCCCCCCCAAAAGTGCGAACTCCGGCCGCAAAACCTGACTGTATAGGGGAGGGTCCGGGTGGGCATCTATCCTCGGTGATGGCTCCGGTTCAGGACATATACCCCGCTTCACTCACTGATCCCTCTGCTTCCGTGGAACCAAACCGTGGATCGTCGCTGGGGACTCCGGACTGTGGATCGTCGCCGGAGGCTCCGGACTGTGGATCGTCGCCGGAGGCTCTGGACTGGGAACCCCCGCTGGAGGCTCTGGACTGCAGACCGTCGCTGGAGACTCTGGACTGCAGATCGTCATTGGAGACTCTGGAATGCAGACCGTCGCTGAAGAATCTGGACTGCAGACCGCGCTGCAGACTCTGGGCTGCAGACCGTCGCTGGAGACTCTGGGCTGCAGACCGTCGCTGGAGACTCTGGGCTGCAGACCGTCGCTGGAGACTCTGGGCTGCAGACCGTCGCTGGAGACTCTGGGCTGCAGACCGTCGCTGGAGACTCTGGGCTGCAGACCGTCGCTGGAGACTCTGGGCTGCAGACCGTCGCTGGAGACTCTGGACTGCAGACGGTCACTGGAGACTCTGGACTGCAGACCGTCTCAGGAGGTTCCATACTGTGGACCGTCTCAGGAGGTTCCATACTGTGGACCGTCTCAGGAGGTTCCATACTGTGGACCGTCTCAGGAGGTTCCGGACTGTGAACCGTCTCAGGAAGTTCCGGACTGTGGACCCTCTCAGGAAGCTTCGGGCCGTGGATCATCACAGCAGGCTTCGGGCCATGGATCATCACTGGAGGCTTCGTGCCATGTATCATCACTGGAGGCTTCGGGCCATGGATCATCACTGGAGGCTCCGGGCCATGGATCCTCACTGCAGGCTTCGTGCCATGGATCATCACTGGAGGGTTCGGCCATGGATCATCACTGGAGGCTTCGTGCCATGTATCATCACTGGAGGCTTCGTGCCATGGATCATCACTGGAGGGTTCGGCCATGGATCATCACTGGAGGGTTCGGCCATGGATCATCACTAGAGGCTTCGGGCCATGGATCATCACTGGAGGCTTTGTGCCATGGATCATCACTGGAAGCTCCAGTCCATGGATCATCACTGGAGGCTTTCGGCCATGGATCATCACTGGAGGCTTCGTGCCATGGATCATCACTGGAAGCTTGGTGCATGGAGCCGGCACATGGCGTACCAGGTTGGGGAGACGCACTGGAGACCGGGTGCGTGGAACAGGCACAGGGCGTACCGGGCTGGGGAGACGCACTGGAGACCGGGTGCGCGGAGCTGGCACAGGATATACTGGGCCGTGGAGGCGCATTGGAGGTCTGGAGAGTAGAGCTGGCACAACCCGTCCTGGCTGGATGCTCACTTTAGCCCGGCAAGTGCGGGGCGCTGGCACAGGACGCACAGGGCTGTGAAGGCGCACACCCCACTTTCTTTGGCAATGTTAACACGTTTCCCATTCCAAAAGACCCTTTGTCACGCCCTGACCTTAGAGAGCCTTTTTATTTCTCTATTCGGTTAGGTCGCGACAAAGGGTTTATTGGAATGGGAAACGTGTTAACATTGCCAAAGAAAGTGAAGTAGATAATAAACAGAAGTGAAATAAATAATACAAATGTACAGTAAACATTACACTCACAGACGTTCCAAAAGAATAACGGAATTTCAAATGTCACATGTCTATATACAGTGTTATAACGACGTGCAAATAGTTAAGTACAAAGGGAAAATCAATAACATATATTTATTTATTTTATTTAACCTTTATTTAACCAAGTAGGCTAGTTGAGAACAAGTTCTCATTTACAACCGCGACCTGGCCAAGACAAAGCCAAGCAGTGCCACACAAACATCAACACAGAGTTGCACATGGAATAAACAAGCATACAGTCAATAGCATAATAGAAAAAAAAGAAAGTATATATACAGTGTGTGCAAATGGCGTGAGGAGGTAAGGCAAGAAATAGGCCATAGTAGTGCAGTAATTACAATTTAGCAAATTAACACTGGAGTGATAGATGTGCAGATGATGATGTGTAAGTAGAAATTCCGGTGTGCAAAATAACAGAAAGGTAAATTAAAACAATATGGGGGTGAAGTAGGTAGATTGGATGGGCTATTTTCAGATGGGCTATGTACAGCTGCAGCGATCGGTTAGCTGCTCTGATAGCTGATATTTAAAGTTAGTGAGGGAAATATAAGTCTCCAGCTTCAGCGATTTTTGCAATTCGTTTCAGTCATTGGCAGCAGAGAACTGGAAGGAAAGGCGGCCAAAGGAGGTGTTGGCTTTGGGGAAACCAGTGACATATACAGTGGGGAGAACAAGTATTTGATACACTGCCGATTTTGCAGGTTTTCCTACTTACAAAGCATGTAGAGGTCTGTAATTATTATCATAGGTTGAAAGCGTGCATTTAGTATTACTAGTGTTTAAGAGCAGTTGGAGTCCACGGAAGGAGTGTTGTATAGCATTGAAGCTCGTTTGGAAGTTCGTTAACACAGTGTCCAAAGAAGGGACAGATGTATACAGAATGGTGTCGTCTGCGTAGAGATAGATCAGGGAATCACCCACAGCAAGAGCGACATCATTGATATATACAGAGAAAAGAGTCGGCCCTGAATTGAACCCTGTGGTACCCCATAGAGACTGCCAGAGGTCCGGGCAGCAGGCCCTCTGATTTGACACACTGAACTCTATCTGAGAAGTAGTTGGTAAACCAGGCAAGGCAGTCATTAGAGAAACCAAGGCTGTTGAGTCTGCCGATAAGAATACGGTGATTGACAGAGTCAAAAGCCTTGGCCAGGTCGATGAAGATGGCTGCACAGTACTGTCTTATATCGATGGCGGTTATGATACCTTTTAGTACCTTGAGCGTGGCTGAGGTGCAGCCGTGACCAGCTAGGAAACCGGATTGTACAGTGGAGAAGTTATGGTGGGATTCGAAATGGTCAGTGATCTGTTTATTAACTTGGAATTTGAAGACTTTAGAAAGGCAGGGCAGGATGGATATAGGTCTATAAACGTTTGGGTCTAGAGTGTCACCCCCTTTGAAGAGGGGGATGACCGCGGCAACTTTCCAATCTTTAGGGATCTCGGACGATACGAAAGAGAGGTTAAACCGACTGGTAATAGGGGATGCAACAATGGCGGTGGAAAATTTTAGAAAGAGAGGTTCCAGATTGTCGAGCCCAGCTGATTTGTACGAGTACATATATGGGTTATATTTACAATGGTGTTTGTTCTTCACTAGTTGCCCTTTTCTTGTTGCAACAGGTCACAAATATTGCTGCCGTAATGGCACACTGTGGTATTTCACCCAGTAGATATGGGAGTTTATCAAAATTGGGTGTGTTTTTCCAAATTCTTTGTGGATCTGTGTAATCTGAGGAAAAGATGTGTCTCTAACATGGTTATACATTTTGCATAAGGTTGGGAAGTGCAGCTCAGTTTCCACCTCATTTTGTGGGCAGTATGCACATGTGTCCATCTACGGCAGCCTTTCTCAATAGCAAGGCTATGCTCACTGAGTCTGTACATAGTCAAAGCTTTCATTAAGTTTGGGTCAGTCACAGTGGTCAGGTATTCTCCCACTGTGTACTCTCTGTTTAGGGCCAAATAGCTTTCTAGTGTGCAAATGTTTTTGCTAATTCTTTCCAATGTGTTAAGTAATTATCTTTTTGTTATCTCATGATTTGGTTTGGTCTATTTGTGTTGCTGTCCTGGGGCTCTGTGGCATCTGTTTGTGTTTGTGAACAGAGCCCCAGGACCAGCTTGTATAGTGGACTTTTCTCTAGGTTAATCTCTCTGAAGGTGATGGCTTTGATATGGAAGGTTTAGGAATCGCTTCCTTTTAGGTGGTTGTAGATTCTAACGGCTCTTTTCTGGATTTTGATCTTCATTTGTTCAGCTCTTCTGAAATGCACACCAACAGATTTCAGAAGTCAGAACCGTAGGATACATAAAAGGGGAATATATGCAGACAATTAAAGCTCTTCAAATAATCAATGATTACATTTCTCTAAAACAGGCTATAGGCTACATGTGCACCACCAAGTCACAGTAGGCTAAATTAAGAGTGGAAAAGGGACCAAATTATTAGGGTGAGGCACATGGGATACTAACAACTTACTACACAACCTACACTTAGTATTACTTTCTTATCTACAGTATACATATCTCCCTGGCATATTACATAATTTATGCAGCAGCAAGTGAACAGGAAGATGGCGCAGCTGTCCTTCATGGGCAAATTTTGTCATCAAACTTTGTCATCATAGATGACTCTGGATTTATGATATTTTCAAGACAATTGCAAACTCAAAAAAAAAAGGTTGAATCATGATGATGTCAGTCATCTTCAGATCAGAGTTCTAGAAAGAATTACCTATATATGGTATAGGGTGTCATTTTGGACAGAGACTAGAGCAAAGACAATAGGAGTGACTGCGCCCCTGCCTCCCTGCCTACACTCATTTGGAGTATATTATATTTACCTTGACCTGACATGTGTCATGACGTTGCCGTGTTGGTGAGGTTTATAACCCCATAAATACCTTTCCCGCTTTTCTCTCTCAACTCTACAGATTTGGCTCTTGGAAAGCCATTTGTTAACATAGAGAGAGTATGGTAACATCAAAAGGCTGGGGATCAGAACCATATTTTGGTAATCCAACCAGTTGAAAATATACGTTGGTACTTAAAACTTCTTGAGAATACAGGGGGTGCTGTTTTCGCATTAGCATAATTTCCTCTACAGATTAAACTGCCTCTTATTCAATTATTGCTCTTACTATATGCATATAATTAATACCATTGGATAGAAAACAATCTATAGTTTCTAAAACCGTTTCAATTTTGTCTCTGAGTGAAACAGAAGTCATTTGACAGCACTTTCCCTGACCAAGAAGAAGAATGCAAGATGTGTATGCTCGCTTCAACGCTCTGCCTATATATGGTCACGCCACCTATGACCCGAAACACACTTCATTCGTCTTCCTCTGGGTGTCAAGAGGACGTCAGAGGAGAATTTTTTTGTTTATCTTGTACTGACGTGAAATAAGACCTATTTCTTTGGCGTGACAGACAACTTCCGGTTCTCTGAATCGCACGTTTTGGAGGTGCGATTGTCTTTTGTTTTGCTGCCGTTACGGATGAAAACTATCTCCGTCTCGAAGTTTGTTTGATACACGTGACCATATCATCTTAATGTATGTTTTTTCAATATAGTTTAATCAGATTATTTGAATTTTTTCGGGAGTTTTGCCGTGTTCCGTTCTGTGAGTTTTTTTACTTTGGACAGAACCGTGCCAGTCGACCAGTACCTATGCTAAATGAAGAGGGAAAGTTGCCATTATGAATGGATTGAACGACTCATCAGGACTAAGGACACCTTGATCAACATTCTGATGAAAGATCAGCAATAGTAAGACCCAATTTACGATGTTATTTCATATATCTGTCGTGCATGTGAACTGGTCGGGGGCGCCCAGCTGGTTCTGGCTGGCGTGGCTATGCTAATTTAGCGCTACATTTTGTTTTCGCTATAAAACATTTAATAAATCTGAAATATTGTTTGGATTCACCAGATGTTGGGCTTTCAATATCTGTACGCTGTGTATTTTTTCTGAAATGTTTTAAGACAAGTAATTAGTTATATGACGTTGGTCTCTGTAATTGTTCTGGCTGCGTCGGCACTATTTCAGATTGCAGCTGCAATGTAGAACTGTGATTTATACCTGAAAAATGCACATTTAAAAAAAAATAACTATGCTATACCATAAATATGTTATCAGACTGTCATCTTATGAAGTTGTTTCTTGGTTAGTGGCTATATATATATTTATTTAGTTGAATTAGTGATAGCTAATGACGCAGGAAAAAACTGTTGGAGTAAAAAAATTGTGTCTTTTGCTAACGTGTTTAGCTAATAGATTTACATATTGTGTCTTCCCTGTAAAACATTATAAAAATCTGAAATGGTGGCTTTATTCACAGGATCTGTATCTTTCATTAGGTGTCTTGGACTTGTGATTTAATGATATTTAGATGCTACTATTTAATTGTGACGCTATGCTAGCGATGCTAATCAGTGTGGGGGGGGTGGGGGGTGCTCCCGGACCCGGGGTAGGTGCTCGGTAGAGGTTAAACCTGTTAAGGCTAGGGGGTGCTGTTGTCACTATTTATGGAAATCGTGTAATTTTTGAAACGGCTTCCTACAAAATTCTTGATCGTACAATATGCATATTATTATTATTATTGGATAGAAAACAGTCTATAGTTTCTATAGCCGTTGAAATTTTGTCTCTGAGTGGAACAGAACTCATTCTACAGCAATTTCCCTGACATGGAGTCAGATTTCACACATTTTGGCCCCTGTTCTGGAGTCAGTTTTAAGACCACTGTTATTGCTATGAGTATACGGACACTGCTTACGTCTTCCCCTGGATGCCTTTACGTGATGACGCTTTGAATGGTATCGATTGCCCAATCACAGCCCCTATAAAACAAAAACACGTGTAGGTAGGAACTCTTTTCTAGGTGCGTCAGGCGCGCGGAGGACACCGACCTACTGTTTTTCCAAGCATTAGTGTAGCCAGTTATATTTCTCCGGTCATGTTTCTACTCGTTATAGGAGTTAAAAACATCATAAGGTAGTTCATTTAAATCGTTTTATAGCAATTTATATCCGTTTAGTGCGATTTTGGGACATTTATTTCTGAGACACTGTGAATCTCTGGGCACCGTTCCAGTTCATGCCGAACGCAATGTGCATTTCTACATGGCAAGAGGACAGCTTTCGACCAAAAGACGATTAGACCCAAGAAAGGATTCTTTGACCAAGATTCTGATGGAAGAACAGCTCAAAGTAGGAACAATTTATTATGATAAATCGTGTTTCTGTCGAAAAATGTTAATGTTTAGGACGCCATCTTTTTTGACGTAGCTTCGCTTGGCGCAAACTGTATTGAAAAGTAAGGATAATTTAAAAAATGTAAATCCGCGATTGTATTAAGAATTAAATAGTCTATCAATCGCTGTCCACCCTATATTTTTTAGTCACGTTTATGAGTATTTATGTATACGACTAGATCACTGTCTAATGTGGCGCAGGACATTTTTTGACCAGCTGGGCTACTTTTCTCATTGTCTAACCATGATTTTGGTGGCTAAATATGCACATTTTCGAACAAACTGTATATGTATGTTGTAATGTGATGTTACAGGAGTGTCATCTGAAGAATTCTGAGAAGGTTAGTGAAAAAATTAATATATTTTGGCGATGTTTACGTTATCGCTCTCTTTGGCTAGAATCAATGCTGGTGTAATGTTTGCACATGTGCTATGCTAATATAACGATTTATTGTGTTTTCGCTGTAAGACACTTAGAAAATCTGAAATATTGTCTGTATTCACAGGATCTGTGTCTTTCGATTAGTGTATGCTGTGTATTTTTACGAAATGTTTAATGATTAGTAGTTAGGTAAAGACGTTGCTCATTGTATTTATTCTAGTCCATTTGTGACGGTGGGTGCAATTGTAAACTATGACATCTACCTGAAATATGCACATTTTTCTAACAAAACCTATCCTATACCATAAATATGTCTTTTTTCTTGGTTAGTGGCTATCAATATCTTAGTTTAGCCGAATTGGTGATAGCTACTGGTGTTGGTGGACAAAGAAAAGATGGTGGAATGCTAATGTGTTAAGCTAATAGATTTACATCTTTACATATTGTGTCTTCCCTGTAAAACATTTTAAAAATCGGACATGTTGGCTGGATTCACAAGATCTGTGTCTTTCATTAGCTGTATTGGACTTTAATGTGTGAAAGTTAAATATTTAAAAAAAATATTTTTTTTGAATTTCGCGGCTCTGCCTTTTCAGTGGGGGTGGGGGGGGTGTGCCGCTAGCGGCACCCCGGGGCTAGACAGGTTAAAGAATATGATGTCAGATCAGTTGTCGTCTGAGACTTTATTGCTGATGATAGGATGACATAAACTGTCTCTTGGAAAGTTTACAAATTCTAGTTATCAGACTCATATGGAATTGTTGTGCAATTTAAATGTTTAACCTGTTGAGGACAGAGGGCGCTGTTTTCACTTTGGGGGAAAATCGTGCACAATTTAAACGGCCTCGTACTCAATTCTTGCTCGTACAATATGCATATTATTATTACTATTGGATAGAAAACACTCTCTAGTTTCTAAAACCGTTTGAATTATATCTGTGAGTAAAACAGAACTCCTTTTGCAGCAAACTTCCTGACAGGAAGTGGAAAATCTGAAATCGATGCTCTGTTCTAGGGTCTGCCTATAAATGGCCTTCATATATATCAGTATACATGCACTTCATACACCTTCCACTGGATGTCGACATGCAGTGAGAGAAGAAATGGAGTGTATAACTTGATCTGGGGTCGAATAAAAGCTCTTGGCATGACGTGTCACCAGTTTCCTGTTTTCTGGAGCGTGCGAGAAGGGACCTGGTATTGCCTTCTGAAAAGCTGTCGTTATAGACGACTAATATCTCCGGCTTTGATTTTATTTGATAAATGTGACAATATCATCGTAAAGTATGTTTTTTCAATATAGTTTTATTAGATTATTTAAATTTATTCGGGACGTTAGGCGTGTTGCGTTGTGTGCCTTTGTTCAGAAAGAATAGCTCTGCGCTACTTTGCTAGCTTTCCGTGCTAATTGACTGGAGAAGAGGACATTCTAAAACCAACCAACGATTGTTCTGGACAAAGGACCCCTTGTACAACATTCTGATGGAAGATCATCAAAAGTAGGACCCATTTTATGATGCTATTTCATATATCTGTCGAACATGTGAAATAGTAGTTTGCGCCCAGATTTTGGGCACGCTCTCGCTATAACTAAGCTGGATGTCGTAATGAAGTTATTTTTAGAATTCTAACACGGCGATTGCATTAAGAACTAGTGTATCTATCATTTCCTATACAACATGTATTTTCTAGTAACGTTTATGAATAGTTATTTGGTCAGAATAGTTGAGTGTCATAAAAATATCCGCACATTCTGGGAAAAAGATGCTACGTTGGCACAATGTATAACCACTGATTCCAGCTCTAAATATGCACATTTTCGAACAAAACATAAGTGTATGTATAACCTGATGTTATAGGAATGTCATCTGATGAAGGTTTATGAAGGTTAGTAAAAATTAATATCTTTTGCTGGTTTATTCGCTATCGCTAACGTGCCTATTGCTATCGCTAACGTGCCTTGATGAATGAATGCGGTAGTGTGGTAGGCTATTGTAGTAAGCTAATATAATGCTATATTGTGTTTTCACTGTAAAACACTTAAAAAATCGGAAATATTGGCTGGATTCACAAGATGTGCCTAGTCTTTGATGTGCACAGTCTTTAATTTGCTGTACACCATCGATTTTTCAGAAATGTTTTATGGTGAGTATTTAGATATTTGACGTTGGTGTCTGTAATTACTCTGGCTGCTTCGGTCCTATTTTTGACGGTAGCTGTGATGGTAGCTGCAATGTAAAACTGATTTATACCTCAAATATGCACATTTTTCGAACAAAACATAGATTTATTGTATAACATGTTATAAGACTGTCATCTGATGAAGTTGTTTACTGGTTAGTTTGGTTGGTTCTTGGTTAGTTAGGTTGGCTTTGTGCATGCTACCTGTGCTGTGAAAAATGTCTGTCCTTTTTTGTGTTTGGTGGTGAGCTAAAATAAATATATGTGGTGTTTTCGCTGTAAAACATTTTAAAAATCGGACATGTTGACTGGATTCACAAGATGTGTATCTTTCATTTGCTGTATTGGACTTGTTAATGTGTGAAAGTTAAATATTTCTCAAAAATATTTTTTGAATTTCGCGCTCTGCCTTTTCAGTGGAATGTGGGAGGAGTTCCGCTAGCGGAACCCCTGTGCCAGGCAGGTTAAATGTAATTTTAGCTTCTAAATGAGAGAATTGTTTTCATAAGTGAACTATGCTCAACTCAGTGGCTCCGCCCACATGAACAGACATTGGTTGTAAACTATGAAACACGCTGTCACGCCCTGGCCTTAGTATTCTTTGTTTTCTTAATTATTTTAGTTAGGTCAGGGTGTGACATGGGGAATGTATGTGTTTTTTGTAGTGTCTAGGGTGGTTGTAAAGTTTAGGGGGTTTATTAGAGTAGTTGGGTTTATGTTTAGTATAGAAGTCTAGCTGTGTCTATGGTTGAGTGTAGGTATCTAGGAAAGTCTATGGTTGCCTGAATTGGGTCTCAATTAGAGACAGCTGGTTATTGTTGTCTCTGATTGGGAGCCATATTTAAGGCAACCATAGGCTTTAGCTGTTTGTGTGGAATTGTCTATGTTGAACGTAAGTAGTTTGTGTGTGCACTTGCGTTTGTAGCTTCACGGTCGTTTGGTGTTTTGGTTAGTTTGTGTATAGTGTTTGTTTCGTGGTTTTTCCCTCTCTTACAAAATAAAGAGATGTATTTTCAATACGCTGCGCCTTGGTCCAATCAATCACAAGAAGACGATCGTGACACACGCCCTTCTCTCCACCACTACAAAAGCCCGTTGACAAAAAGTCAACCTTGTGTTCCCAGTGACGTGAGGGCTGATGGAAGGATGAATTTCGACTATACCAGCCAGAATATAGCATGAGCTTATAGTATGGCAACTTGGTATGAACTTTGAACTCTTATTCGCTAAAGAAGTGATACATCGTAGACGTCAAGTTAGCAGCAGCAGCTGTAAAAGTGGGCTAGGAAAGGACGGACAATCTCTTCAGAAAGACAGGGTACTCCAACGTATCCGTTCTACCAAAGGACGACGGTACTACAATGTATGCGTTCTACCACAAGACATATTCTTCAAAGGACAAGAGAGATCTCTGCTGGGCAACCTAACATTCCATCTACGACCAATCAAAATCAAATAAAATGTATTGGTCACATACACATGGTTAGCAGATGTTAATGTGAGTGCAGCGAAATGCTTGTGCTTGTAGTTTCAACCATATCTATTAAGTCATCTAACAATTACCTTATACACACAAGTGTAAAGGAATGAATAAGAATATGTCCATATGGATGAGCGATGCCCGGACGGCATAGGCAGGATGCAGTAGATGGTATAGAGTACAGTATATACATATGAGATGATGTAATGAGATGAGTAATGTAACTATAAGCTATTTCCCAGGGCTAAAGTCCCAGTTAATAACCTATTTTCTGTTGTGTCTTAGGACTTTTAAAGTTAATATCTCGTATCTTACTCGGCTATATTAGGCTTCCCTCTCCTCATTTTTGGACTTTATTTCAGTATTGAATAGGTTAAGTTAGCTTGAATAGCTAGAATTAGCTAGAATTACCTTCCTTTAACCTTTCGCTATCCTATTTGTACAAAACGACCGTCCTATCTAACAACACCTATTTAATATCCCTTCCTTCCGTTATTTTTATTTGTGGTAGTGCACCTTACCTCAGGTCTTTTCGGACATAACTTCCTTCCTTCCAATCGATTTTGGTTAAACTACAAAGTAGAAACCTAGTGATTTTTTTTAGAATAATTAAGCACCTATCATTGATTCATTCTAAGCCTTTTTAGAACATCAAATCAAAAATATCTTAAATCATTCCCCCCAAATTCGTGAATAAAGATTACCGACCTTGTCTCATAGACTGGGAAAAGCAATGTAGGTTAGATCTCCTCACCAACTCTGTCGTGTATCAGTTCACCACTTGCCTGAAATAAACCCTCAATTCAGAGATCAGGTCTTTGTCTTACGGATCCTGGATCCGCCCGTGCACGGTTTTCAGCAGTTCCTTGGGACGACAGAGGCAGGTCTTGAGATTAGGCTCGTAGGACCAAATGTTAAGAGAATTTTGTTCTCAATATTCATAAACTGAACTTCAATTAAACTATTCGGTCTTACTAAGGATTTGTAAGGTTCTTATTGAAATGAAACAGACAGGCCAGTCTACAATAGTCAGCAAAGTTAATTTACGAGAGCTCTGCTGTGCATATACAAAACGTTCCTTTTATACTATTCTCTTAACCTACGCACAAACATACACACTAACCTTTGGATTCTCTCTTTTTCTCCTGGAGTCTCACCAAAGTTTATTACCACACAGCTGACAGTTCCAGTCCCCTCCAGATACGGGAAATCTCCCCAGAGTTAACTCCCCAGAGTTATAGCCGGGTCGATTCAAACATAGTTTAATGATCAACTTTGTTTTCTTTAGGCACACACATACCTTCCTCTCTTCACATGTACATGCTACATAACCTCTTTCTTATGAACTAACATTATTTATCAATATAGAAAAACAGGGTAGAATTCAATTAGTTATAGTTCTACGTTAAATGTATACATCATTTAGTCATTATTAATAAAATTCATAACACCTTTGCTGATCTTTGTCGGAATCCACTCCTGGGACTCCCACTTCCACAAGAAATGTTTGTTTTGTTCGGTAATGTTCATCATTTATGTCCAAATAGCTACTTTTGTTAGCGCGTTTGGTAAACAAATCCAAAGTCACGAAGAGCGTTCACTAAAAGCAGATGAAATGTCAAAAAGTTCCGTAACAGTCAGTAGAAACATGTCAAATGATGTATTGAATCAATATTTAGGATGTTTTTAACATACAGTGGGGCAAAAAAAGTATTTAGTCAGCCACCAATTGTGCAAGTTCTCCCACTTAAAAAGATGAGAGAGGCCTGTAATTTTCATCATAGGTACACTTCAACTATGACAGACAAAATGAGAAGAAAAAAATCCAGAAAATAACATTGTAGGATTTTTTATGAATTTATTTGCAAATTGTGGTGGAAAATAAGTATTTGGTCAATAACAAAAGTTTCTCAATACTTTGTCATATACCCTTTGTTGGCAATGACAGAGGTCAAATGTTTTCTGTAAGTCTTCACAAGGTTTTCACACACTGTTGCTGGTATTTTGGCCCATTCCTCCATGCAGATATCCTCTAGAGCAGTGATGTTTTGTGGATGTTGCACGGACTTTCAACTCCCTCCAAAGATTTTCTATGGGGTTGAGATCTGGAGACTGGCTAGGCCACTCCAGGACCTTGAAATGCTTCTTTCGAAGCCACTCCTTCGTTGCCCGGGCGGTGTGTTTGGGATCATTGTCATGCTGAAAGATCCAGCCATGTTTCATCTTCAATGCCCTTGCTGATGGTAGGCTTTGTTACTTTGGTCCCAGCTCTCTGCAGGTCATTCACTAGGTCCCCCCGTGTGGTTCTCGGATTTTTGCTCACTGTTCTTGTGATCATTTTGACCCCACAGGGTGAGATCTTGCGTGGAGCCCCAGATCGAGGGAGATTATCAGTGGTCTTGGATGTCTTCCATTTCCTAATAATTGCTCCCACAGTTGATTTCTTCAAACCAAGCTGCTTACCTATTGCAGATCCAGTCTTCCCAGCCTGGTGCAGGTCTACAATTTTGTTTCTGGTGTCCTTTGACAGCTCTTTGGTCTTGGCCATAGTGGAGTTTGGAGTGTGACTGTTTGAGGTTGTGGACAGGTGTCTTTTATACTGATAACAAGTTCAAACAGGTGCCATTAATACAGGTAACGAGTGGAGGACAGAGGAGCCTCTTAATCAAGGTGTGTCCAAAATGGCACCCGATTCCCTATACAGTGCTCTTCTTTTGACCAGAGCCTTTTATATTCTATAGGGTGCCATTTCGGACACAGACCAGAGCACCAACAAGAGGAGTGTCTGCCCCCCTGCCTGCAGTCGTGGATCATATTTCCCTTAACCTGACATGCAAATAGGCTGTTTACTCTGACTGGACTCAAACACATCTAAGAGTCCCAAATGTGCATGCAAAGACCGCTAATTGTTTTGTTTTTGTAAATGATGCCCTGCAAAAAGTAAAAGACATGAGTAGTTCAACACAAGCATTTATTGAATATGACGGATTAAAACAATTAAGAAAATAAATGTGGGCCCTCATTCTCACTATTAAATACAAACACAAAGATGCAATGTGAAGGACTAGCAAGAAGATTGATGAGTAATCTTCCCAGATTAAAGGGAATGAACACAACGAGGGATGGAAATTTCTGGATATCCTTGTAATTCCCTCCTGATTGCTGGAATCTTCTGGCCAGGATTTCTGGAGAACCTTTTAGGTCAAGTTACCAGAATACTGCAACACTAAACACATACATATTTTTGACAGAGCATCTACAACTACCAACATCTTTACAAGATATCACATAACAGTTGTAAACAGGTTACATTTGGCCCTGTGTATCAGATGCAACTGGGAATATAAACTCTCCCTCAGAGACCTTTGATGAAGGGCAGTTTCCCAGTCCTGTGGAGGTAGAGGAGGGGCTGCACAAATCCACTGACCACACTGATGTAGAGACACACATATTTGGCATGAAAAAACTGACCAGAATCTAATATTCCAATTAAAGGTAAAACCAGTAGCCATGGAAGGTAGTTTGCCATCATAGACACCGAGATAATCAAAATGATCTTAAACGCCCTCATCTTCATGTTATTTGTCCTCTCCCCCTCTCTCTCCCCTTCCCCTGGCCCAGGCTGTTTCAGAGCCCTGAGAACTGAGAGGCAGCAGAATAACATCAATGTAATTAAGACCAGAACTTCACCCAAATACACATATATAACAATTTGGGCGTCCCTTACAAGCGTAGAAGTAAAACAGAACCCAATCAAAACCAGGCAAACCAATCCAGAACACCCCACCTTGTATCTCAGGGGTTTGTACTTCAGGAAGACCACAGGGTGGACAACTGCCAGGTAGCGCTCAAAACATATACAGCACTGGAACAGGGGGCGGCCGTGGTATATAAAACCACTAAAGAATGTAATTATAGCTAGGAGAGGAGGAACATGGAGATGTATGTTGACAAAGACAAAGACAGCACACAGGCAGTAGAGGATCTCAGATACAGCCAAGTTGAGAGCGAAGAACTCTGAGGCCATCGTCCCTCCGGCTCCAGTCAGAATCAGCCACAGGACATAGCCATTGGTGGGTAGACTCAGGATGAGGTTGACTGCATAGCAGGCAGTGGTGACAGCGGAATCAAGTTCCAGATAGGCAGAGAGGACAGAGGAATCTTTGGAGGAGTTCATTTTTTTAAATTACAAACCTCCGTTTGGAAGTTTTAATGATCACAGCAGCAGAGAGAGTGAGAGAAAGAGAGAGACAGACAGACATGACAAGAACATCACTATGTTAACTCTTCATGTCAAAGCCACTTAACTCAGTTACATTGCTAATCTCAGAGATTAAATTGCGTCAACCAACCTGAAGTCTGTGATTGGTGGGTCCTCTCTTCAGGTTCTTTATTACGATTGTGTCTCTACTTGGAACTGACCTAGGTACATCTATAGGCTAAATCAAATACCTGCCAACACAGCTGTGTGGTATATCACATTGCCAACCTCTGTAGCTACACCCAAGGACCTCATGCCATGCAAATATCCTTCTCAGTGTGACAGGAACCACACCTATGAATATGATTGATGAGGATGTGTTGCTGTTGCTATTGTAGGCCTACTTGTTACTGCATGCTATCCAGAAATAATACATTTTCTTGACATGCTAGAAGAAACAGACACGTTTTATCATGTTGCACACAAGGCTTTCTGTAGAAAAATAAAAAAAATGTGTTTGCAAAGGTTAATGAAGTGTCCTCTGACATTTGCTCCGTCTTTGTTAGCTGTATCCTCATCACATATTATAGTAGTACTAGTGGCACTCTGCCCAATGGGCGGTAAATCATTGTAAGTAATTAATTTGATTCAATTTCATTTCATTTTTGAGGGATACAACACACAACCACTCACCCAGACACCCCAGCCTGTCTGTAAACTGATGCTGCCGATCACCTCACTTGATTGACCACACCTGTGCCATGACTGGCCTGTGAGGGTCAGGTTACCATGGATCACAGTTCTACAGAGACATCTCTCACTCCCGCAGAGAGGGAGGGGTAGAGAGTGATTGATGGGGAGGGTTATGACACCTCAAGCCATTTTAAATTTTAGGTTAGCAGAGGAATCCTTTGTTCTTTTAGTGATTGGTACTGGAATGTCTGTGTGGGCCTTATGGTGAACCTACCTCAGAACTGTAACATGCAGTAAATTGACTTTGGGACATTATATTTCATCAGCCAAAATGGTGTTGACAATAATTGATGGATTATGAGTGCCCAGCTTTGGTAGGAGGGCTGTGTAGACAAATCGCTTTTGTTATGATGGAATGGTAGTATTAATTATGAAACAGCAATTATACCACAATTTATCTGCAAATCTATCAAAAAGTCTGTTTCTGAAATAAAAATACAATGTGTCCTTGATATATTAGAACTACATTCAAACAAATGGGTACGTTAACTTTCTTAGATGCGTCAATTATATGAAATTGTTTCTGGTCCTTTCCTCTGTTGAATAAACCCTTTTTGGTTAGCATGCACAAACAGTGAAAAATATTATATCAGTTTAAAATAGATTTTGAGATCTATATATAACAGTGATCATGGTCTATAAGATCCACAGTGTTGCTCAGCCTCCTCCTGTTTACAGAAAACAAATCTGATGTCAATGCTGAAGTTAGTGGACCTTTGCCATTCCTAAGAGCAGGGGCAAACATCTGATATCAACTTTGGAGGGGACAATTACATGATGTTTTCTCAAGAACAATTACTAATTGGGACACCAAAAGTGGGGCTGTAACACACATAACACACAGCGTACGTTGAAATATGTTAATGAAAGCTTTGACTATGTACAGACTCAGTGAGCATAGCCTTGCTATTGAGAAAGGCTGCCGTAGATGGACACATGTGCACACTGCCCACAAAATGAGGTGGAAACTGAGCTGCACTTCTCAACCTTATGCAAAATGTATAACCATGTTAGAGACACATCTTTTCCTCAGATTACACAGATCCACAAAGAATTTGGAAAAACACACCCTAATTTTGATAAACTCCCATATCTACTGGGTGAAATACCACAGTGTGCCGTCACAGCAGCAATATTTGTGACCTGTTGCAACAAGAAAAGGGCAACTAGTGAAGAACAAACACTGCTGTAAATATAACCCATATATGGACCCGTACAAATCAGCTGGGCTAGACAATCTGGAACCTCTCTTTCTAAAATTTTCCACCGCCATTGTTGCATCCCCTATTACCAGACGGTTTAATCTCTCTTTCGTATCGTCCGAGATCCCTAAAGGCTGGAAAGCTGCCGCGGTCATCCCCCTCTTCAAAGGGGGTGACACTCTAGACCCAAACGTTTATAGACCTATATCCATCCTGCCCTGCCTTTCTAAAGTCTTCAAAATCCAAGTTAATAAACAGATCACTGACCATTTCAAATACCACCATAACTTCTCCACTGTGCAATCCGGTTTCCTAACTGGTCACAGGTGCACCTCAGCCACGCTCAAGGTACTAAACGGTATCATAACCGCCATCGATATAAGACAGTACTGTGCAGCCTTCTTCATCGACCTGGCCAAGGCTTTCGACTCTGTCAATCACCGTATTCTTATCGGCAGACTCAACAGCCTTGGTTTCTCTAATGACTGCCTCGCCTGGTTCACCAACTACTTCTCAGATAGAGTTCAGTGTGTCAAATCAGAGGGCCTGTTGCCCGGACCTCTGGCAGTCTCTATGGGGTACCACAGGGTTCAATTCTCGAGCCGACTCTTTTCTCTGTATATATCAATGATGTCGCTCTTGCTGTGGGTGACTCCCTGATCCACCTCTACGCAGACGACACCATTCTGTATACATCTGTCCCTTCTTTGGACACTGTGTTAACGAACCTCCAAACGAGCTTCAATGCCATACAACACTCCTTTCGTGGCCTCCAACTGCTCTTAAACACTAGTAATACTAAATGCACGCTTTCAACCGTTCTCTGCCCGCCCGCCCGCCCGACTAGCATTACTACTCTGGACGATTCTGACTTAGAATATGTGGACAACTATAAATACCTAGGTGTCTGGCTAGACTGTAAACTCTCCTTCCAGACTAATTTTAAACATCTCCAATGCTAAATTAAATCTAGAATTGGCTACCTATTTCACAACAAAGCTTCACTCACACCGCAAAACATACCCTCGTAAAACTGACTATTCTACCGATCCTCGACTTCGGCGATGTCATTTACAAAATAGCCTCCAACACTCTACTTCGCAAACTGGATGCAGTCTCACAGTGCCATCCGTTTTGTCACCAAAGCCCCATATACCACCCACCACTGCGACCTGAATGCTCTCGTCAACTGGCCCTCGCTACATATTCGTCACCGGACCCACTGGCTCCAGGTCATCTATAAGTCTTTGCTCGGTAAAGCTCCGCCTTATCTCAGCTGACTGGTCACGATAACAATACCCACCCGTGGCACGCGAGCCAACATGCATATGTCACTGGTTATCCCCAAAGCCAACACCTCCTTTGGCCACCTTTCCTTCCAGTTCTCTGCTGCCAATGACTGAAATTAATTGCAAAAATCGCTGAAGCTGGAGACTTATATTTCCCTCACTAACTTTAAACATCAGCTATCAGAGCAGCTAACCGATCGCTGCAGCTGTACATAGCCCATCTGAAGAAGGAGGCTGAAGAAATTTGGCTTGTCACCAAAAGCACTCACAAACTTCTACAGATGCACAATCGAGAGCATCCTGTCGGGCTGTATCACCGCCTGGTACGGCAACTGCTCCGCCCACAACCGTAAGGCTCTCCAGAGGGTAGTGAGGTCTGCACAACGCATCACTGGGGGCAAACTACCTGCCCTCCAGGACACCTACACCACCCGATGTCACAGGAAGGCCATAAAGCTCATCAAGGACAACAACCACCCGAGCCACTGCCCGTTCACCCCGCTATCATCCAGAAGGCGAGGTCAGTACAGGTGCATTAAAGCAGGGACCGAGAGACTGAAAAACGGCTTCTATCTCAAGGCCATCAGACTGTTAAACAGCCACCACTAACATTTAGTGGCCGCTGCCAACATACTGACTCAACTCCAGCCACTTTAATAATGGGAATTGAAGGAAAGTATGTAAAAATATATCACTAGCCACTTTAAACAATGCCACTTAATATAATGTTTACATACCCTACATTACTCATCGCATATGTATATGTATATACTGTACTCTATCATCTACTGCATCTTGCCATCTTTATGTAATACATGTGTCAATAGCCACTTTAAACTATATCACTTTATGTTTATATACCCTCCATTACTCATCTCATATGTATATACTGTACTCTATACCATCTACTGCATCTTGCCTATGCCGTTCTGTACCATCACTCATTCATATATTTTTTTGTACATATTCTTTATCCCTTTACACTTGTGTGTATAAGATAGTAGTTGTGGAATTTTTAGGTTAGATTACTTGTTGGTTATTACTGCATTGTCGGAACTAGAAGCACAAGCATTTCGCAACACTCGCATTAACATCTGCTAACCATGTGTATGTGACAAATAACATTTGATTTGATTTGATTTGAAAATAGCCCATCCAATCTACCTACTCATCCCCATATTGTTTAATTTTACTTTTCTGTGACGGTCTGCATTCCAGAGTCTCCGGCGACGGTCTGCAGCCCAGAGTCTCTAGCGACAGGCTGCAGTCCTGATCCATGGCCGAACCCTCCAGTGGTGATCCATGGCCCGAAGCCTGCAGTGATGATCCATGGCCCGAAGCCTCCAGTGATGATCCATGGCCCGAAGCCTCCAGTGATGAGCCATGACCGAACCCTCCAGTGGTGATCCATGGCCCGAAGCCTGCAGTGATGATCCATGGCCCGAAGCCTCCAGTGATGATCCATGGCCCGAAGCCTCCAGTGATGATCCATGGCCTGAAGCCTCCAGTGATGATCCATGGCACGAAGCTTCCAGTGATGATCCATGGCCCGAAGCCTCCAGTGATGATCCATGGCACGAACCCTCCAGTGGTGTTCCATGGCCCGAAGCCTGCTGTGATGATCCATGGCCCAAAGTTTCCTGAGAGGGTCCACAGTCCGGAACCTCCTGAGATGGTCCACAGTCCGGAACCTCCTGAGACGGTCCACAGTATGGAACCTCCTGAGACGGTCTACAGTATGGAACCTCCTGAGACGGTCTGCAGACCAGAGTCTCCAGTGACGGTCTGCAGTCCAGAGTCTCCAGCGATGGTCTGCAGCCCAGAGTCTCCAGCGACGGTCTGCAGTCCAGAGTCTCCAGCGACGGTCTGCAGTCCAGAGTCTCCAGGGACGGTCTGCAGTCCAGAGTCTCCAGCAACGGTCTGCAGTCCAGAGTCTCCAGCGATGGTCTGCAGTCCAGAGCCTCCAGCGGGGGTTCCCAGTCCAGAGCCTCCGGCGACGATCCACGGTCCAGGTCCTCCGGCGACGATCCACGGTCCGGAGTCCCCGGCGATGATCCACTGTTTGGTTCCACAGAAGCAGAGGGATCAGCGAGTGAAGCGGGGTCTATGTCCTGAACGGGAGCCGCCACCGAGGATAGATGCCCACCCGGACCCTCCCCTATAGAGTCAGGTTTTGCGGCCGGTGTTCACACTTTTGGGGGGGGGGGGTTGACTATCACGCCCTGACCTTAGAGTGCCTTTTTATTTCTCTATTTGGTTAGGTCAGGGTGTGATTTGGGTTGGCATTCTAGTTTTTCTATTTCTTTGTTGGCCGGGTATGGTTCCCATTCAGAGGCAGCTGTCTATCGTTGGGGATCATACTTAGGCAGCCTTTTTTTCCACCTTAGTTTGTGGGATCTTGTTTTTTGGTTAGTTGCCTGTGTGCACGCCAGTAGCTTCACGTTTCGTTTGTGCTTGATTGTTTTGTTTGGTGAGTTTCGATTAATTAAAATATGTGGAACTCTAAGCACGCTGTACCTTGGTCCCTTCATTTCAACGAATGTGACACCCTTGAATTGAATTGAGGGATTTAGGTAACAATAACAACACCTTCATTTGAACTCTTCCTATCAAAAACATAATTCAGAATATCAATGTCTGCACTTTCCGTTGAAAATAACATACATTGAATTGAAAGGAATTTCAATACAAACATTTCACTCTGTTACAGTGAAAATATCAGAGACTGAAAAGTTTAACCTGACCTCTGTGATTGGTGTCTCCTCTCTTCCCGGTCATTTTGCGTTTGTGTCTCTCCTTAGAACTGAGCTAGGTATCTATAGGCTACATCAAATACCTGCCTTCACACCTGTGTGGCATATCACATTGACAACCTCTGTAGCTACACCGAAGGACCACATGCCATGCAGATATCCTACTCAGTGTGACAGGAACCACACCTACCAATGTGATTGATGAGGATGATAGGTATTGATACTGTAGGTATGTATGTTAAACACAGAGCTGGTTGGTGGTACTACATGCTAGCTAAAAATAATATAGTATGTTCTTGAAATCCTCGAAGAAATATAAGTTATTTATCAAATAGTTTACAAGGCTTACTAAAGAGACCAAAATGTGTATGCAAAGGTTAATGAAGTGTCCTCTGACATTTGCTCAGTCTTTGTTAGCTGTATCCTCCTCACATCAATCATAGTAGTACTGGTGGCACTCATTGGATCTGATTAATTTGATTAAATCCAAGTTAATGAGGAAAACAACACAGAAGCACTCATCCTCACCCACACACCTCAGTGCTCCCATCTGTAAACTGATGCTGCCCATCCCCTCACTGGATGGACCACACCTGACATGCAAATGTAATCCATTGGTTATGACAACACTTTAGTATGATTGAAGAGAACATGCCGTGTTGTGTGGAACGTGTTAGGGATGGATATGGCCCTGAGTTATTCCTGATCAGGTCAAATGTGTCACTTATTGAAATTATTTTTTTAATGTAAAATGCAATTTGTCAACGATTTACAACAACTACATTCAAACAAACCGATACATCTGTAGATCTGTACATCTGTAGATGCTTAAATTGTATGAAAAAATTGTCATTTATTTTTATGGTCCTTTCGTCTGTTGGATTAACCTTGTTTGGTCAGCATTTACAAGCAGTTTACAATCTAGCTGCAGTTTTAAAGGATTTTGAGATCTACATTTAATAAACTATACGTATTGGCCTCAATAAACATAATGTCAAAATCTTTATATAAATCTATATTTTCATTACCAGTGTCGTAAGAATTTCATGAATACTTTAAAATGGACATACATCCATAGTTCCAAAACTGTTACGGGATTTTTATGAATAATGACTAAAATATGTATACATTTGACTTAGAATTATAACTAAACAGAATACTACAATGTTACTGTATGGATGAATGAATCTTATTATAATCATAATGCTGAATATAATGTGTTCCTTGTTAGAAAGAATGGAGTTATCTTCAGACAGGCTGGAATGATGTGTTCCTTATAGGAAATTCTGTCTCTACCCAGGGAGGGGTGAGACCTTGGGTTAGTTGCAGATTGTCTAACAGGTGGCAGACAAAATAAGAACGCTAACTGTACTGCCATTGTATCCGAGAGGAGGAAGGACATTTTAAAACCTATGACGTCATTTTTATTATATAACCTGATGTAAATTGTACTATGATCAGTACTCTCGAGAATAAACGCTATTTATTGATTGATTTTGAGACTGGTTTCTGTCCATTTTATGCTAATAAGTATCTTACAAATTCTTATGTATGGGCAGAGTGTTTTTATTGAATTGGTTGCTAACATATAGGAATTAAATTCCTTTAACAAAAGCTCACTACATCAAATTACACATAATTTAAATGCCCATTTCATAAAAAATGTAACAAACTGGACTATACCTTATGTAGTAACCTAGTTTGAAGAAATGGCGAATGGGTCTAAAAATGTGTTTGGCGTGTCGTAGTCTAGATTCGGTCGACATGTTTTTAACTGCTATTTCCCGAAAGTCAAACTCTTCCCGCACGCCAAGTCACTTTTCTCAGTTTCAGAAGCATCTGTGTAACGGCAGCCTTCCTCCTCTTCGTCTGAAGAGGAGGTGTAGCAGGGATCGGACCAAGACGCAGCGTAGTTCGTGCTCAACATGTTTAATGACAGACGATAAACGTGAACACTATACAAATACAAAATAATAAACGTGGCAAAACCGAAACAGTCCTCTCTGGTGAAATGAACACAAAGACAGGAAACAACCACCCACAAACCCCAACACAAAACAAGCCACCTAAATATGGTTCCCAATCAGAGACAATGACAAACACCTGCCTCTGATTGAGAACCATATCAGGCATACATAGAAATGGACAAACTAGACACACAACATAGAATGCCCACCCAGCTCACGTCCTGACCAACACTAAAACAAGTAAAAAACACAAGAACTATGGTCAGAACGTGACAATCTGCATAAACCACGTTGTGTGTGGCTGTCCTTCAATATATTTCAGAGACTTGTCCATAGGGATTTATTCATATGTTGTACATTTTTTATTCTCTATAAACTTTATTTTTAAAAATGTGTCAAAAAGGCATTCTTTAGCATTTTACAGATAGAAAGAAGAAAAATGTATTAATCCACAATCTGCTCTGAGTAATTCATGTCCTGGAGTATCAAAATGAAACCAAAAAATTAAGTCTGACAATCTAGTGTCCAGAAAAGTATAATATTTTTGTCTACATTCAACTGGTAAAAGTTGCTTGTGATGTGATTAAGGGGAAATCAAATCCTTAACAATATATTTTCCAACATTTAAAGTTTTTATTCAATTGGGGTTTAATTCAAAATGCATTTTTTATTTTTATTTTTTTACATGCAAAGGCAAATAGCCTGTTTACTCTGACTGGACTCAAACCCATCTTGCAGCGTCCATGTCCCCTAGGGTGTGTTGTGGTTGTGCCTGTCACAGACGCTGGTCCTGATCCAAATCTCTGCACTACCCGACCCTTCCCTGCCCCACCTGTTACGTCACACTGACGATTTAATCAAGGTGTGTGCAAAATGGCACCACATTCCCTATACAGTGCACTTCTTCTGACCAGAGCCCTTTATATGGTATAGGGTGCTATTTTGTATACAGACCTGAGCACCAACAAGAGACGTGTCTGCCCCCCTGCCTGCAGTCGTGTATCATATTTCTCTTGACCTGACATTCAAATTGCCTGTTTACTCTGACTGGATTCAAACCTATTTTAGAGTCCCAAATGTGCATGCAAAGACCTCTAATAGTTTAAAAAAATATATAATTCTGCTCTACAAAAAGTAAAAGACATGAGTAGTTCAACACAAGCATTTATTGAATATGAAGTATTAAAAAAAACAAATGTGGGTCTTATCCTCCCATCTCACTATTAAATACAAACACAAAGATGCATTGTGAAAGACAAGCAAGAAAATTGATAAATAATCTTCCCAGATAAAAGGGAATGAATCAAACCTAGGGATGCAAAATTCTGGATTTCCTTGTAATTCCCTCCTGATTGTTAGAATCTTCTGGCCAGGATTTCTGGAGAACCTTTTACGTAAAGTTTTCAGAATATTGCAACCCTAAACACATACATGTTTTTGCCCGCACATCTACAACTACCAATCTCTTTGCAAGCTATCACATAACAGTTGTAAACAGGTTACATTTGGCCCTGTGTATCAGATGAAACTGGGAATATAAACTCTCCCTCAGAGACCTTTAATAAAGGGTAGTTTCCCAGCCCTGTGGAGGTAGAGGAGGGGCTGCACAAACCCACTGAGCACACTGATGTAGAGACACACATATTTGGCATAAGAATACTGCCCAGAATCTAATCCTCCAATTAAAGGTAAAACCACTACCCATGGAAGGTAGTTTGCCATCATAGACACCATGATTATCAAAATGATCTTAAATGCCCTCATCTTCATGTTATTTGTCCCCTCCCTCTCTCTCCCCCCTTCCCCTGGCCCAGGCTGTTTCAAAGCCCTGAGAACTGAGAGGCAGCAGAATAACATAAATGAAAGTAAGACCAGAACTTCACCGAAAGACACATAACATATGACAATTTGGTGGTCTTTTACAAGCATAGAAGTTAAACTGATCCCAATCAAAACCAGGCAAACCAATCCAGAACACCACACCTTGTATCTCAGGGGTCTGTACTTCAGGAAGACCACAGGGTGGACAACTGCCAGGTAGCGCTCAAAACATATACAGCACTGGAACAGGGGGCGGCCGTGGAACATAAAAACACTAAAGAATGCAATTAGAGCCAGGAGAGGAGGAATAGGGAGGTGTATGTTGACAAAGACAAAGACAGCACACAGGCAGTAGAGGATCTCAGATACAGCCAAGTTGAGAGCGAAGAACTCTGAGGCCACCATCCCTCCGGCTCCGGTCAGTATCAGCCACAGGACATAGCCATTGGTGGGTAGACTCAGGATGAGGTTGACTGCATAGCAGGCCGTTTTTAAAGTGTAAACTGGCTCCAGATGGCCAGAGAGGACAGTGGAATGGTTGGAAGAGTTCATTTTTGTGCAAGCTCAGTTACGAAATGATGCCTTTAACATTCCAATGATCACACAGAGAGGAAGAGAGAGAGAGAGACAACAACACCACAATGTTAACTCTTCATATCAAAGGCACATCAGAAAAATATCATTCAGAATATTAGTGTCTTCACTTTCCAAAGAAAATTACCTAAATTGAATTGTAAGGAATTTCAATACAAACATTTCACTGAGTTACACTGCTAATATCGGAGACTAAAAAGTGTAATCCAACCTGAACTCTGTGATTGGTGTCTCTTCTCTTCCCGGTCTCTTTGCGATTGTGTTTCTCCTTAGAACTGAGCTTGGTACAACTATAGACTACATCAAATACCTGCCAACACACCTGTGTGACATATCACATTGCCATCCTCTGAAGCTACACCAAAGGACCACATGTCATGCAAATATCCTACTCAGCGTGTCAGGAACCACACATATCAATGTGATTGACGCGGATGTGTGGGTGTTGCAAATGTAGTCCTACTTGTTAAACACAGAGTTGGTTTAAGCTACTACATGCTAACCAAAAATTATATATTTTCTTGATTTTCCTAGAATATGCTAGAAATTATTTATCAAGTTGTTTACAAGGCTTACTGTAGATACAGAGTTCTAAAGAGACCAAAACATGTATGCAAAGGTTAATGAAGTGTCCTCCATTTGCTAGTAGTACGAGCTGCACCCTGACATATGAGCATTAAATCTTTGGATCTGATTCATTCAAAACAATTTTGTTGTTGAGGCATGCAACACAGAGCCACTCACCCTCACCCACACACCTCATTCACTACCGTCTGTAAACCGACATTGCCCATCACATCACTTGATGGACCACACCTGACATGCAAACGTGATCCATTGGTTATGACAACACTTCAGTATGATTGAAGAGAATATGCTGGGCTCTGTGGAAAGTGTTATGGATGGATAGGGCCCTGAGTTATTCTTGACCAGGTCAGGTCAAATTTGTCACTTATTTAGACATACGTGTTTACTCAGCTTGAGCCTTTTTTGGAAATAAGAAAAAAGAGGGAAAATCTACAGTAATAAATCTAGTGATACTATTGGCATCAACAGTAAAACCAAAAATAGATGGAGGTAGTATTAATTATGAAATAGTAATTCTTCCTCAAGTTCATCTGCAGATCTTTCAAACAGTCTGTTTCCGATTTAAAAACTGAAAATGCAATTTATCCATCACATACTAGAACTACATTCAAACAAATGGGGACATTTTATTTCTTAGATTCCTCAATTATATGAAATAGTTTAGGGTCCATTCCTCTGTTGGATTAGACTTGTTTGGTCAGCATTTTCTAACAGTGAAAAATATAATATCAGTTTAAAATAGATTTTGAGATCTACATTTAACAGTGATTGTGGTCTATAAGATCCACATAGTTGCTCAGCCTCCTTCAACTTACAGAAAACAAATCTGCTCGATTGCCAATTGGAGGAAGCAGGGACTCGCCACCAAGGTTTGACACTGTGCTGGATAGGCTAACAACCAACATGTAGTTTTACATGCTGTTCAGAAGATAAACCCCTGAGTGGAGGATTTGGCAACAAGGAAGCTGAAGGAAGTGAGTGTCCTGTTATATGTCACTGCTATGAAGTATGGCATCGACAAGATTTTTAGTTTGACTTAATCTGATTTCTGTCATACATCATTTTCAATATCAAAACGTGGCAAAGTACAAAAAAATATACTTTTGTGATAGATAATGTAGGAATAGCATTTAGAAAAAGAGATAAGTAGAGGCTATAATAAAATAATAAACATGAAATTGCATTAACTTTCGAAAGTTAATAATTGTTACTGTTGACCTTTCAATTCAATTATTATAAAATGATTAACCAACTGATTTTGATGTTATACGACTCTCTTAGCCATTGGCGGAAATCCCAGGGGGATCCCCCCATTCTGGGAAAAATATGATTTATCCCCCCAATATATCACTGTAAACATAACTATGTAATATCAATAATATTAATAATACGCAATGAAAGCACTTGTGCTGATTATACACCCCCCGCCCTTTGCCTCATAATGGTTTGAATTACATGTCCCTCTTTATGTTAGCTAGCTACAGTAACATCAACCAGTGTTTGCAGATCTTTGAATTTGAGTCAATGAGACAAGCTAGCAATGCAATGTAGTGTTCCTTAGCTGGCAAGGTGACAGAGCGTTTGTGTCTACTGTCTGAAAGGCACTCAATGCACGTAACTAACGTGAGGTTACTCCAGTCAATCGCACCATAGCGATTTCGTTTTATGTTGGCAGGGTTCACAAACACAATAGCTGAATTTGCAGAGCCAGCGAGTAAACCGATGTAGCAAACATTAGCTTGCAGTCTAGCTAGCACCTATTTCATTTATATGGTGTCGTCAAAGATGGAATCTTTGTTATCGTCAGATTATTCCAAGATCAGCATGTAGCTGTAGTGCTTCGAAGTCCATGTGATAAGGTTAGAGATAAACTGAACTCCAAACTGAACAGAACTACACTCTATTCTACCATTGTCATAAAATATCTTTAATGGTCTCGTTGCAAAAGCTAAATTGTCGCTAGGGGACTTTGAAGCACCTGTGTGCCGAAATGATGATAGCAAAGATTATAGTAAACACCACAGAAATGGAATTGGCAAATTCATCTATCGTGGGAAGCCAGCAAATACAAATGAAAACATGAACAATATTAAAATGACAAAAGGTTGCAGCTTATGTTGTGTAAATGGTGAACTCATACAGCTGTCAACCGTTGTCACTGCAATCCATTTCACATTTGAAATTAGCTACCTGGTAGATTGAAGCCCATTATAGAATGATAGAAGATAGATGATAGAAGTCCATCTCCTACTGTAAATAACCTGCACACTTTGTGTGTGTGTGTGTGTGTGTGTGTGTGTGTGTGTGTGTGTGTGTGTGTGTGTGTGTGTGTGTGTGTGTGTGTGTGTGTGTGTGTGTGTGTGTGTGTGTGTGTGTGTGTGTGTGTGCGTGCGTGTATCCAGCCAAGTAGGAAAATGGCAGATAAAAATTAAAAAGACGGCCATCAGAGCATTTTTCAGTACACCAAAACGCAAAGTAAGAACCCTAGTAGCCTAATATCTCAAAGACTAGTTGATAAAATGTTCATAAGAAAGAAGTGAAATGCTAATGGAAATGTCATCAGGCAGAGCAGGCATCAGATGGTACACAGACAGCAGCGCTGGGGACAGATAGGCAGGGACAGACTGGCAGAGGCAGGGAGTCTCATGTATGTTTGTTGAGTCTTTGTTTGGCAACATTATGAAAGGTTCTCTCTTTTTTAGACTTGTAAAATAACGACATAATTGGACAATGCCATGGATACCCACTCTCAACTTAAACTGGTGACTGAACCAAGATTTGTTTAAGGCAATGATATGGCTGTTGTTAGTGTTGTGCTTTCACTGTAGCCAAGGTTTTTCAAGCCAGCCATTTTTTGTCTAAGAGCAGATGCTGCCTTTTTTTTTTTTTTTTTTTGTCATTTAGCAGACGCTCTTATCCAGAGCGACTTACAGTAGAGTCCATACATTTTATTACATTTTACATACTGAGACAAGGATATCCCTACCGGCCAAACCCTCCCTAACCCGGACGACGCTATGCCAATTGTGCGTCGCCCCACAGACCTCCCGGTTGCGGCCGGCTGCGACAGAGCCTGGGCGCGAACCCAGCCCAGCCTGGGCGCGAACCCAGAGACTCTGGTGGCGCAGCCCTAGACCACTGCGCCACCCGGGAGGCCATTTGTGCCTTCATTAGTGCAGGATTTAGGAACCGGAGAAAAGCCATTGTAAAATTGACAGCACATCAAAACTGCCAAACCCACCGCCACTTTGTAACTGTAACAGCACAGCAGCTAAATCCAATCAGTGTCCAGTTATCCAGCGCGTGGGGAAAACAGCAGGAGGACGCAAGGCATTGCTTGATAGAAATTGTTAGTTCGGTGCAGCATGTAGCAAGACAGGGACAAGTCTTTAGAGGCCACATGGATGACAGTGGGAATTTATACCAGCTTTTGAAACTTAGGGCAGAAGAGGATGATCCCATTTTAGTAAAGTAGTTAACAGAGCGTACCACAATGTACACAGGCCCCAAAGCACAGAATGAAATTCTGAACATCATGGCTATACAGTCATTCGAGGAATAGCAGCTGAAATTGTTGATGGTGCTAAAGATGTCTCTGGTGCTGAATAGAAGAGTGTCTGCCTGCGTTAGGGTGACAATGTCCCTCACGAGGGGTGTCCCTCACGAGAAGTTTATTTGGCTATTTTTTTTATTTTTTATTTTTATTTCACCTTTATTTAACCAGGTAGGCTAGTTGAGAACAAGTTCTCATTTGCAACTGCGACCTGGCCAAGATAAAGCATAGCAGTGTGAACAGACAACAACACAGAGTTACACATGGAGTAAACAATAAACAAGTCAATAACATGGTAGGAAAAAGAGAATCTATATACAATGTGTGCAAAAGGCATGAGGTAGGCAATAAATCGAATAATTACAATTTAGCAGATTAACACTGGAGTGATAAATCATCAGATGATCATGTGCAAGAAGAGATACTGGTGTGCAAAAGAGCAGAAAAGTAAATAAATAAAAGCAGTATGGGGGTGAGGTAGGTAAATTTGGTGGGTAGTTTACAGATGGACTATGTACAGCTGCAGCGATCGGTTAGCTGCTCGGATAGCAGATTTTTAAAGTTGTTGAGGGAGCGCAAACTGTATTGAAAAGTAAGGATAATTTAAAAAATGTAATTCCGCGATTGTATTAAGAATTAAATTGTCTATCAATCGCCGTCCACCCTATATTTTTTAGTCACGTTTATGAGTATTTATGTATACGAGTAGATCACCGTCTAATATGGCGCACGGACATTTTCTCACCAGCTGGGCTACATTTCTCATTGTCTAACCATGATTTTGGTGGCTAAATATGCACATTTTCGAACAAACTGTATATGTATGTTGTAATGTGATGTTACAGGGTTGTCATCTGAAGAATTCTGAGAAGGTTAGTGAAAAAAATAATATATTTTGGCGATGTTTACGTTATCGCTCTCTTTGGCTAGAATCAATGCTGGGGTAATGTTTGCACATGTGCTATGCTAATATAACGATTTATTGTGTTTTCGCTGTAAGACACTTAGAAAATCTGAAATATTGTCTGTATTCACAGGATCTGTGTCTTTCGATTAGTGTATGCTGTGTATTTTTACGAAATGTTTGATGATTAGTAATTAGGTAATACACGTTGCTCTATGTATTTATTCTAGTCTAGTTGTGACGGTGGGTGCAATTGTAAACTATGATTTCTACCTGAAATATGCACATTTTTCTAACAAAACCTATCCTATACCATAAATATGTTATCAGACTGTCATCTGATGAGTTTTTTTCTTGGTTAGTGGCTATCAATATCTTAGTTTAGCCGAATTGGTGATAGCTACTGGTGTTGAGAGAAAATGGTGGACAAAGAAAAATGGTGATTTTTGCTAACGTGTTTAGCTAATAGATTTACATATTGTGTCTTCCCTGTAAAACATAAAAAAAATCTGAAATGGTGGCTTTATTCACAGGATCTGTATCTTTCATTAGGTGTCTTTGACTTGTGATTTAATGATATTTAGATGCTACTATTTAATTGTGACGCTATGCTAGCGATGCTAATCAGTGTGTGTGTGGGGGGGGGGGGGTGTGCTCCCGGACCCGGGGTAGAGGCTCGTGAAAGGTTAATAAAATGGATTTGGTCCCGCTTTTGCTGCAATAACAGCCCACACTCTTCTGGGAAGGCCTTCCACTAGATGTTGGAACATTATTGCGGGGACTTGTTTCCATTCAGCCACAAGAGCATTAGTGAGGTCGGAACTGATGTTATGTGATTACGCTTGGTCACAGTCTGCGATCCAATTCATCCCAAAGGTGATCGATGGGGTTGAAGTTAGGGTTCTGTGCAGGCCAGTCAAGTTCTTCCACACCGATCTTGACAAACCATTTCTGTATGGATTACGCATAGTGCACGGGGACATTGTCATGCTGAAACAGGAAAGGGAATTCCCCAAACTGTTGCCACAAAGTTGGAAGCTGAGAATCGCCTAGAATGTCATTGTGTGGTGTAGCGTTAATATTTCCCTTCACTGGAACTAAGGGGACTTGCCCGAACCATTAAAAACATCCCCAGACCATTATTCCTCCTCCACCAAACTATACAATTGACACTATGCATTGGGCAGGTAACATTCTCCTGGCATCCGCCGAACTCAGATTCATCCCTCGAACTGCCAGTTGGTGAAGCGTGATTCTTCACCCTAGAGAACGCGTTTCCACTGTTCCAGAGTCCAATGGTGATGAGATTTACATCACTCCAGCCTGCACTTGGCCTTGTGCATGATGATCCTTGGATTTTGTGCAGCTCCTCGGCCATGGAAACTCATTTAAATGAAGCTCCTGAAAAACTGTTCTTGTGCGGACTTTGTTTCCAGAGGCAGTTTAGAACTCGGTAGTGAGTGTTGTAACAGAGGACAGGCGTTTTTTGCACACTACTCGCTTCAGCACTCGGCTGTCCTGTTCTGTGAGCTTGAGTGGACAACCGCTTGGCGGCTGAGCTGTTGTTGCTCCTAGACGTGTCCACTTCACAGTAACAGCACTTACAGTTGACCGGGGCAACTCTAGCAGTGCAGAAATTTGATAAACTGACTTGTTGGAAAAGTGGCATCCTATGACGGTGCCACCTTGAAAGTCACTGAGCTCCTCAGTAAGGCCATTCTACTGCCAATGTTCGTGTCAGTGTTCGTCTTGTCAATAAATTCATTATGTCAGAATACCTCAATGCATATTGGTCCGATCCCTGCTTCTCCTCTTCAGACGAAGAGGAGGAGAGCAACCCTTACACAATGTTTGTCTATGGAGATTGCATGGCTGTGTGCTCGATTTTATACACCTGTCAGCAACGGGTGTGGCTGAATAGCTGAATCCACTAATTTGAAGGAGTGTCCACGTACTTTTGCGTATTGTGTATCTCTGTGATTTACACTGCTGTTATTTAGCCAAAATAAAGATCAGGAAAGTGAGAATTTAAACATTGAACAACATAAATCATTAAAAGCATAAGTAATTCAATCGATCAACAAGTTTCAGATTCACACAATCAACATTGAAAATTGTACAGATAACAATAGATTATATTTCTGTAATTTAAATGACTCTTTAATTATTTTGGTATGTAGATGCAAATGTCTAAAAATTATCTGTAATAGAAGGTTAATCAAAATAATCACTACTCTCCATGGTTCTCCCTTTAATGAGCGAGCTAGGGTGGACATAGTCAATATAACTATTTGTTCAGCACTGAAAAGTACAGAGACAGAATTCAGAACATGGACCTTTCTTACAGTATTCTCCCTGTACACCAAGTCAGAACTGTAGGATAAATAAAGGGGGCTGTAACGGTAGTCGTCATATTCCTCCTCCTCGGATGAGGAGAGGCGAGAAGGATCGGACCAATTCGCGGAGTGGTTAGTGTTCATGATGAATGATTTATTATAACGGAAAAACTGAACACTGAAAATACAAAACAAATAAACGAAGTGCAGAAAACAGATACAGTACCGTGTGGTGAAAACACAAACACGGAAACAAACACCCACAAACACACACGTGAACCCCGGCTGCCTAAGTATGATTCTCAATCAGGGACAACGATTGACAGCTGCCTCTGATTGAGAATCATACCAGGCCGAACGCACACAACCCCAACATAGAAAACAACACATAGACAACCCACCCAACTCACGCCCTGACCATACTAAATAAATACAAAACAAGAGAAAACAGGTCAGGAACGTGACATAACCCCCCCCCCCCCCCTCAAGGTGCGAACTCCGTGCGCACCACCTAAAATTCTAGGGGAGGGTCTGGGTGGGCGTCTGTCCGCGGTGGCGGCTCCGGCGCGGGACGTGGACCCCACCTTAACAATGTCATTGTCCGCCTCCTTACTCGCCCCTGTGGCCTCCTCCTAACAACCACCCTCCCTGTACGCAGCACCGGACTGAGGGGCAGCTCCGGACTGAGGGGCAGCTCCGGACTGAGGGGCAGCACCGCACTGAGGGGCAGCACTGGACTGAGGGGCAGCACCGGACTGAGGGGCAGCACCGGACTGACAGATGGTTCTGGCAGCTCCTGGCTGGCTGGCGGATCCTGGCTGGCCGGCTCTAGTGGATCCTGGCTGGCCGGCTCTGGCGGATCCTGGCTGTACGGCTCTGGCGGATCCTGGCTGGACGGCTCTGGCGGATCCTGGCCGGACGGCTCCGGCTGGTCCTGGCCGGACGGCTCCGGCTGGTCCTGGCCGGACGGCTCCGGCTGGTCCTGGCCGGACGGCTCTGGCGGCTCCTGTCTGGCGGAAGGCTCTAGCGGCTCCTGTCTGGCGGAAGGCTCTAGCGGCTCCTGTCTGGCGGAAGGCTCTAGCGGCTCCTGTCTGGCGGAAGGCTCTAGCGGCTCCTGTCTGGCGGACGGCTCTAGCGACTCCTGTCTGGCAGACGGCTCTGAAGGCTCAGGACAGACGGGCAGCTTTGAAGGCTCAGTACAGACGGGCGGCTTTGAAGGCTCAGTACAGACGGGCAGCTCTGACGGCTCCGGACAGACGGACATACGGGACAGACGGGACAGGCAGGCAGTTCAGACAGCGCTGGGCAGGCAGGTAGCTCAGACAGCGCTGGGCAGGCAGACAATTCAGACAGCGCTGGGCAGGCAGACAGTTCAGACAGCGCTGGGCAGGCAGACAGTTCAGACAGCGCTGGGCAGGCGGACAGTTCAGACACTGGCTGCGCTGGAGAGGAGGAAGGCTCTGACAGCGCTGGACAGGTGGGAGCAACTGGAGAGAGAAAACGGAGAGACAGCCTGGTGCGGGGGGCTGCCACCGGAGGACTGGTACGTGGAGTTGGCACCGGAAAAACCGGACCGTGAAGGAGGACACGCGCTCTTAAGCACCGAGCCTGCCCAACCTTACCAGGTTGAATGATCCCCGTAGCCCTACCAGTGCGGCGAGGTGGAATAGCCCGCACTGAGCTATGCTGGCGAACCGGGGACACCATTTGTAAGGCTGGTGCCAAACAAATAAACGAAGTGCAGAAAACAGATACAGTACCGTGTGGTGAAAACACAAACACGGAAACAAACACCCACAAACACACACGTGAACCCCGGCTGCCTAAGTATGATTCTCAATCAGGGACAACGATTGACAGCTGCCTCTGATTGAGAATCATACCAGGCCGAACGCACACAACCCCAACATAGGAAACAACACATAGACAACCCACCCAACTCACGCCCTGACCATACTAAATAAATTCAAATACAAATACAAGAGAAAACAGGTCAGGAACGTGACAGGGGCATAGAAGCAGACAATGAAAGCTCTTACAATATTCGATGATTACATTTCTCTAAAACAGACTATAGACTACATGGGGCAGCAGGGTAGCCTAGTGGTTAGAGCATTGGGCTAGTAACCGAAAGGTTGCAAGTTTGAATCCCCGAGTTGACAAAGTACAAATCTGTTGTTCTTTTCAATGATATGTCATTGAAAATAAGAATTTGTTCTTAACTGACTTGCCTAGTTAAATAAAGGTAAAAAAATGTAATGTGCACCATCAAGTCACAACAGTCATTTGAAATTAAGAGCGAAATTAAGATTACCCATGCCAAAAGGGACCAACTTTTTATTAGGGGGAGGCACATGGTTTACTAACAGCTTACCACACAAAATACACTTAGTATTAATTTCTTAGCTACAGTATACATATTTCCCTGGCATATTACATCAAACTTTGTAACCAAAATCTGGTATTCTCTGGATTGATGGTGCTTTCAAGACAACTGTGAACTCAGAAAAAAACAAGATTGAATCATGATGACGTCAGTGATCTTCAAGTCGGAGCTCTAGAAAGAGGCCCGAGTTCCCGACTTGCAATTCCGAGTTAGATGACCGTTCAAAATGTATTTTCCCAGTCGGACCAATTTTTTCTCTACAAATCAAATCAAATCAAACCTTATTTGCCACATGCACCGAATACAACAAGTGTAGACTTTACCTTGAAATTCTTACTTACAAGCCCTTAACCAACATTGCAGTTCAAGAAGAAGAAAATATTTACCAAGTAGGTTAAAATAAAAAAGTAAAAATAAAAAGTAACACAATAAGAATAACAATAACGAGGCTATATACAAGGGGTACTGGTACAGAGTCAGTGTGCAGGGGTACAGGCTAGTTGAGGTAATCTGTACATGTAGGTGGGGGCGAAGTGACTATGCATAGGTAACAAACAAACAGCAAGTAGCAGCAGTATACAAGAAGGGAGGGGTCAATTTAAATTGTCCAATGGCGTTTTTTATGAATTGTACAGCAGTCTAATGGCTTGGGGGTAGAAACTGTTGAGGAGCCTTTTGGTTCTAGACTTGGTGCTCCGGTACCGCTTGCCGTGCGGTAGCAGAGAAAACAGTCTCTGGAGTCTCTGACAATTTTATGGGCTTTCCTCTGACACCGCCTATTATATAGATCCTGGATGGCAGGAAGCTTGGCCCCAGTGATGTACTGGGCCGTTTGCACTACCCTCTGTAGCGCCTTATGGTCAGATGCAGAGCAGTTGCCATACCAGGCGGTGATGCAACCTGTCAGGATGCTCTCGATGGTGCAGCTGTAGAACCTTTTTAGGATCTGGGGACCCATGCCAAATCTTTTCAGCCTCCTGAGGGGGAAAATGTTTTGTCGTGCCCTCTTCACGACTGTCTTGGTATGTTTGGACCATGATAGTTCGTTGGTGATGTGGACACCAAGGAACTTGAAACTCTCGACTCGCTCCACTGCAGCCACGTTGATGTTAATGGGGGCCTTTTCGCACCGCCTTTTCCTTTAGTCCACGATCAGCTCCTTTGTCTTGCTCACATTGAGAGAGAGGTTGTTGTCCTGGCACCCCACTGCCAGTTCTCTGACCTCCTACCTATAGGCTGTCTCATCGTTGTCGGTGATCAGGCCTACCACCGTTGTGTCGTCAGCAAACTTAATGATGGTGTTGGAGTCGTGTTTGTACACGCAGTGGTGGTAAACAGGGAATATTGTAACCTTAATCAAAACACATACACATTTTTGCCAGCGCATCTACAACTACCAACCTCTTCACAAGATATCACATAACATTTGTTAGTATTTAAACCCTGTGTGTTCCTCAGTTCTTTGCTCAGTGTTTGTATGTTAGCACCCAGCCCCAGCCCAAGCCTTTTTGTGTGAAACATTAGTTCTCTTATTGGATTTTCCAGAGGTTCTCTGGTTTAGTTCTTGTGTATTTTTGAGTAGTCTTTTGAGGTTTGTTTTTCCTTGCTGTTTTTACCACTTTGTGGAGTTTCTTTGTATTTTGGAGGATATCCATTTTGTGCCTCTTGGTTTTATTTTGGACGTGGTGGATTTATATTCTTTGCCTGAAGATCTTGTCCTTTTATTAAACCATTATCTCTAGTACTGCTGAGTCTGCCTCATCTTCTGGGTTCTGCCAACTATTAGTGACTTTCTCTCACCGGGTCCTGACAGAAACACTGAGCCATTATAATGAACCCAGAGGCAGCCAGTACCCAGGACTTTTTTCCCATGCTGTCCCACCACGAGGGGACTGTCCAACGCCACGAAGCTGCTCTGGTTCAGCAAGAGGTCTTACTGGCTGGACATTCTCAACTTCTGTCGGAGATGATGACTTCCATTAAGTAGATTTCTGATCAACTTTCCCCTGCAACCGCTTCTGCTCCAGTTCATCAGATTCAAGTGCCCGTGGCAGTTAACCTCCTGGCTGAACCTCGTCTGCCGCCTCCCCAACGGTTCTCAGGTGATCCGAGTGTTTGTAAGGGTTTTTTCACCCAATGTTATCTCTCCTTCGAGCTGCAACCCTCGTCGTTTCCCACTGACCGGTCCAAGATAGCATATATCATCACCCTGCTGTCGGAAAAAGCCCTAGCCTGGGCTACTGCTGTGTGGGATGCCCAAAGTCCCTGCTGTGCCAGCTACTCTACCTTTGCTGAAGAATTCAAGCGAGTGTTTCAAGATCCCACCAGTGGTCCTGACTCAGCCAAACAGCTCCTAACTCTCCGCCAAGGTCGGCGCAGCGTGACGGACTATGCCATCCAGTTCCGCACGGTGGCAGCAGCGAGTGGCTGGAACGACGAGGCGCTCACAGTGTGCTTTTTGAAGGGTCTTTCCGACACCATCCAAGATGAAATGGCCACTCGGGAACCACCGGACAACCTCGAGTCCCTGATCAAGTTGGCTTCACGCATATACCAGCGTCTGAGAGAGAGAGAGCTCAACCGTAGATCTCTCACCCTAGCTCCTATCGGTCCCAGCTCCGAGTCTCCACCTTTATCCTCGCTGACTCCACCGGAACCCATGCAGGTTGGACGCATCTCCCAGGCTGAGAGAGACCGCCGGATGAGGGAGCGATGCTGTCTATATTGCGGCAAACCGGGCCATTTCCTCTCCACGTGTCCCGGGCTCCAGGGAAAACGCACTCTCCTGTGCAGGCCTGGGAGGACTGTAACGGGAAACATAACCTCCTCCCATCCATCCAACTCCCGCCTGCTCATTCCAGTTACCCTTTCCTGGGACAACCACGAGCTTCCCCTTCAAGCCTTGGTAGACTCTGGAGCCGCAGGTAACTTCATGGATGGTGTCTGGGCGAAGGAGAATGGCGTTCCCTCTGAACCTCTAAGTGACCCCATAAGGGTTACTACGTTGGATGGAAGCCCTTTGGGATCTGGACTTGTCACTCGTGTCACTACCCCCTTGCGACTTTCAGTTTCCCAACACCAGGAAGTGATGAACTTTCATCTGACCTCGTGTTACAAGTTCCCTCTCGTCCTTGGATACCCCTGGCTTCACAGCCATAACCCTCACATCGACTGGTCTGTGGGCACTATCAAGCAGTGGGGTCCTACGTGCCAAGCCACTTGTATCTTCCCAAGTTCCCCGAGTTCCCCTCCCGAGTCTCTAGAATCCATCGACCTGTCCCGAGTTCCCGAGTGTTACCATGACCTCAAACTGGTATTTAGCAAACAGAGGGCCACCAAACTACCACCCCATAGACCTTACGATTGCCCCATCGACCTGTTTCCGGGTACCTGCCCCCCCAGGGGTCGGATCTTTTCCCTATCTCCTCCCGAACGAGCTGCTATGGATACCTACATCAAGGACGCTCTGGCAGCAGGCCTCATGCGTCCATCCACCTCGCCGGCGGGAGCAGGGTTTTTCTTTGTGGCCAAAAAAGACGGTGGATTACGTCCTTGCATCGACTACCGGGGACTTAATGCCATAACCGTCCGTAACCGCTACCCGCTACCCCTTATGGCCACAGCCTTTGAGCTGCTCCAGGAAGCAGTGGTCTTCACTAAGCTTGACCTACGGAACGCATACCATCTTGTGCGGATCAAACCCGGTGACGAGTGGAAGACCGCTTTCAACACGCCTACTGGTCACTACGAATACTTCGTGATGCCCTTCGGCCTGACCAACGCCCCGGCTGTGTTCCAAGCGCTCATAAACGATGTGCTTAGGGATATGCTTAACATTTTTGTGTTTGTTTACTTGGATGACATCCTCATCTTTTCGAGCTCCCTTCAAGAACACACTAAGCATGTCAGACAAGTGCTCAAACGCCTCCTAGACAGCCATTTGTACGTTAAGCCGGAAAAGTGTGAATTCCATTCCTCTCGAGTACAATTCCTGGGATTTGTAGTGGAACCCGGTCGGATCCAGATGGACCCAAGAAGGTAGGGGCGGTAGCGGATTGGCCCACCCCCAAGTCCGTTAACCTGTCTAGGATCAGCGTGGCGCTAGCGGCACACCCCCCCCCCCCCCACTGAAAAACCAGTGCCGCGAAATTCAAAAAAAAATTTTTTTTTAAATATTTAACTTTCACACATTAAAGTCCAATACAGCTAATGAAAGACACAGATCTTGTGAATCCAGTCAACTTGTCCGATTTTTAAAATGTTTTACAGGGAAGACACAATATGTAAAGATGTACATCTATTACCTAAAAACACATTAGCATAATCCACCATCTTTTATTTGTCCACCAACACCAGTAGCCATCACCAATTCGGCTAAACTAAGATATTTATAGCCCCTAACCAACAAAAAAACTCATTAGATGACAGTCTGATAACATATTTATGGTATGGGATAGGTTTTGTTAGACAAAAGTGCATATTTCAGGTAGATGGCATAGGTTACAATTGCACCCACCGTCACAAATGGAATAGAAAAACTACTTAGAGCAACGTGTTTACCTACTTACTAATCATCAAACATTTCGTAAAAATACACAGCATACACGAATCGAAAGACACAGATCCTGTGAATACAGACAATATTTCAGATTTTCTAAGTGTCTTACAGCGAAAACACAATAAATCGTTATATTAGCGTAGCACATAGCACATTGCAGCCCAGCATTGATTCTAGCCAAAGTGAGCGATAAAAGTCAACATCGCCAAAAGATATTAATTTTTTCACTAACCTTCTCAGAATTCTTCCGATGACACTCCTGTAACATCATATTACACATTCCATATAGAGTTTGATCGCAAATGTTTATATTTAGCCACCAAAATCATGGTTAGACAATGTGAAATGTAGACAAGCTGGTCAGAAAAAGTCCTTGCGCCACTTAGACAGTGATCTACTCTTATACATAAATACTCATAAACGTGACTAAAAAATATAGGGTGGACAGGGATTGATAGACAATTTAATTCTTAATACAATTGCGGAATAACATTTTTTAATTTATCCTTACTTTTCAATACAGTTTGCGCCTAGCGAAGCTACGTCATAAAACATGGTGTCCTAAGCCACTAAAATGTTTCGACAGAAACACGATTTATCATAATAAAAATGTCCTACCTTGAGCTGTTCTTCCATCAGTATCTTGGGCAAAGGATCCTTTCTTGAGAGCAATCGTCTTTTGGTGGAAAGCTGTCCTCTTGCCATGTGGAAATGCCTACTGCGTTCGGGATGAACTGAAAAGCGTGCCCAACTATTCACATCGTTGCAAAAATAAATGTCCCAAAATCGCACTAAACGGATATAAATTGCTATAAAACGCTTTAAATTAACTACCTTATGATGTTTTTAACTCCCATAACGAGTAGAAACATGACCCGAGTAATATTACCCCCTTCACTAATGCTTGGAACAGGAGCGGGCCGGTGTCCTCTAGGCGCATGACGCAGCTCCAAAAGAATGACTAGCTTCAGGGTTTTTTCATTTGTGGGGCCTGTGAACGCGCAATCGACCCCATTGGAATCGTCATCACGTAAAGGCATCCAGGGGAACACGTAAGAAGTGTCCGTATAGTCATAGCAATAACAGTGCCCTTTTAACTGACTTCAGAACAGTGGCCAACATTTCTGAAATCTGACTCCATGTCAGGGAAATTGCTGTAGAATGGGCTCTGTTCCACTTAGAGACAAAATTTCAACTCCTATAGAAACTATAGACTGTTTTCTATCCAATAATAATAATAAAATGCATATTGTACGATCAAGGATTTTGTGGGAAGCCGTTTCAAAAATTACCAAATTAGCATAAATAGTCTAAACAGCGCCCCCATCCCCAACAGGTTTTAAGGAAGTTCAGCGTTTCCTGGGCTTCACCAACTTTTACCGCAAGTTCATCAAGAACTTCAGCTCGGTGGCAGCCCCTCTCTCAGCTGTAACCAAGGGTGGCAACACAAGGTTTCTGTGGGGAAGAGAAGCTGAGACGGCCTTCCAATGACTCAAGCAGCGCATCCTCTCTGCTCCCATCCTGACACTACCGACGGCGGGTGAACCTTTTGTGGTGGAGGTAGACGCATCAGAGGTTGGTGTTGGAGCTGTCCTGTCTCAGAGGGGTGAAGACAAGAGGCTTCATCCTTGCGCCTTCTTCTCTCACCGGCTTACCCCGGCCGAGAGGAATTACGATGTGGGGGATCGTGAACTCCTAGCGGTTAAGATGGCATTGAAGGAATGGAGACACTGGCTCGAGGGGGCTTCTCAACCATTTCAAGTGCTTACGGACCACAAAAATCTGGAGTATATCCAGCAGGCGAAGCGGTTGAACTCCAGACAAGTTCGATGGTCTCTTTTCTTCAGCCGATTCCAGTTTATCCTCACCTATAGACCCGGGTCGAAGAATCTCAAACCGGACGCCTTGTCACGAATCTACTCTCCTGCCATTCGAGAAGATACTGACATGACTGTCCTTCCTGCCGATAAGATCGTGGCTCCGATCTCGTGGCAAGTGGAGGATACCGTGAAACAAGCTCAAGCCATCGAACCGGGTCCTGGAGGAGGTCCTGCCAATCGGTTGTTTGTTCCCAAGGCAGCAAGGTCCCAAGTCCTTCTGTGGGGGCACTCCTCTCGCCTCACCTGTCACCCGGGCGTAGGTCGCACCTTGGAGTTCATCCAGCGTAGGTTTTGGTGGCCCACCATAAAAGAAGACGTTGCCACTTTCGTCAAGGCCTGTTCCGTGTGCTGCCAGGGCAAATCTTCTCACCTCCGCCCTCAAGGACTCCTTCACCCTTTATCTATTCCCCACCGACCCTGGTCCCATATCTCGTTGGACTTTATTACTGGTCTTCCTCCGTCCCATGGTAATACTACTATCCTAGTCATCATCGACAGGTTTTCTAAGGCGGTCAGGTTTGTTCCCTTGACCAAATTACCTTCTGCCAAGGAAACGGCTGAGTTGGTGATTAACCATGTGTTCCGAGTCTTTGGCATTCCGCAAGATATGGTTTCCGACAGAGGTCCACAGTTCGCCTCTAGGTTTTGGAAGGCCTTCTGCCAACTCATAGGGGCTACGGCCAGTCTTTCTTCAGGGTACCATCCGGAGTCTAACGGCCAAACTGAGAGGATGAATCAAGAGCTGGAAACCACCCTCAGATGTATGGTCTCCAACAACCCATCCACATGGTCATCCTTCATTGTTTGGGCCGAGTACGCGCACAACACCTTGTGCTCCTCCTCCACTGGTATGTCCCCGCACGAGTGTCAGTTTGGCTATGCTCCGCTATTGTTCCCGGACCAGGAGGCAGAAGTCAGAGTGCCTTCAGCCTTGAGGTTCATCAGACGCTGTCGGCTTACGTGGAAGAAGGCCCGTCTTAATCTTCTGCGTGCCTCACAGCAGTACCAGCGACAAGCCAACAGGCGTCGCCGTCCCGGTCCTACCCTGTACCCCGGCCAGAGAGTATGGCTCTCAACAAAAGACTTACCGCTACGGGTGGAGTCTCGCAAGCTGTCCCAGAGATTCATCGGTCCCTTTAAGATTGCCAGGAGAGTCAATCCCGTTACTTTTCGCCTGCACTTACCCAGATCCCTTAAGATCAATCCAACATTTCACATTTCTTTATTAAAACCTGTTGTTTTTTCTCCCCTTATCCCGGCAGGCAGACCTCCCCCTCCGCCCCGTGTCATCGGAGGCCAGTCGGCTTATACCGTCCACCGGATACTGGATTCCCGCCGGGTGCAGTGGTCCTGGCAGTATCTGGTGGACTGGGAAGGCTACGGTCCCGAGGAGCGCTCCTGGGTTCCTGCCAAGGACATACTGGACCCTGACCTCATTCGTCAGTTCAGGGCCCTCCACCCGAGAAGGCTGGTAGGAACGTCAGGAGCCGTTCCTAGGAGGGGGATTCTGTCAGGTTTTGGCCAGGACTGTTCTGGTTTTTGTCACTAGATGTCCCCATTGCACCTTTTTTGAACCTTTTGTTTTTCCTTGCTCTTTTATTGTTTGCACCTGTGTGTCGTTCCCTTGTTAGTATTTAAACCCTGTGTGTTCCTCAGTTCTTTGCTCAGTGTTTGTATGTTAGCACCCAGCCCCAGCCCAAGCCTTTTTGTGTGAAACATATAGTTCTCTTATTGGATTTTCCAGAGGTTCTCTGGTTTAGTTCTTGTGTATTTTTGAGTAGTCTTTTGAGGTTTGTTTTTCCCTGCTGTTTTTACCACTTTGTGGAGTTTCTTTGTATTTTGGAGGATATCCATTTTGTGCCTCTTGGCTTTATTTTGGACGTGGTGGATTTATATTCTTTGCCTGAAGATCTTGTCCTTTTATTAAATCATTATCTCTAGTACTGCTGAGTCTGCCTCATCTTCTGGGTTCTGCCAACTATTAGTGACTTTCTCTCACCGGGTCCTGACAATTTATGACATTTGGCTGCTTTACAAGCATAGAGTAAAACAGAACCCGATCAAAACCATCAAAACCAATCCAGACTTCAGGAAGACCACAGGGTGGACCACTGCCACTGCGCTCCAAACATATACAGCACTGGAATAGGTGGCGGGCTGGGAATATAAAACCATGAAAGAATGTTGCTAGAGCTAGGACAGAGGGAATAGGGAGGTGTGTGTAGACAAAAACAAACAAAGTACACAGGCAGTAGAGGCTCTCAAATACAGCCAAGTTGAGAGCGAAGAGTTCTGAGGCCATCATCCCTCTGGCTATTGTCAACATCAGCCACAGGACGTAGCCATTGGTGGGTAGACTCAGGATGAGATAGCAGGGAGTGGCGAAAGCCAAATTGGGCAGAGGAATGGTTGGAGGAGTTCATTTCTTTTGGGACATACTGGCTTTAATGTTCCATTGAACACCACGGAAGAGAGAGAGAGAGAGAGAGGTGACAAAAACAACACTGTCATGTTAACTCTTCCTGTCAAAGGCACATCAGAAAAACATAATTCTAAATATCAGTCAATGTCTGCACTTTCTGTTTAAAATAACATACATTGAATTGAAAGAAACATTTCACTCTGTTACTGTGAAATATCAGAGATTGAAAAGTTTAATCTAACATGACCTCTGTGATTGGTGTCTCCTCTCTTCCCGGTTGTTTTGCGATTGTGTCTCTCCTTGGAACTGAGCTAGGTACATCTATAGGCTACATCAAATACCTGCCAACACACCTGTGTGGCATATCACATTGACAACCTCTGTGGCTACACCCAAGGACCTCATGCCATGCAGATATCCTTTTCAGTGTGACAGAAACCACAACTACCAATGTGATTGATGAGGATGATAGGTATTGATACTGTAGGCCTACTTGTTGAACACAGAGCTGGTTGGTGGTACTACATGCTAGCCCAAAATAATATTGTATGTTTTTGAAATCCTTGAAGAAATATAAGTTATTTATCAAATAGTATACAAGGCTTACTAAAGAGACCAAAATGTGTATGCAAAGGTTAATGAAGTGTCCTCTGACATTTGCTCAGTCTTTGTTAGCTGTATCCTCCTCACATCAATTATAGTAGTACTGGTGGCACTCATTGGATCTGATTAATTTGATTAAATACAAGTTATCTTTGAGGAATACAGACCATACGACTTCATTCAGTCACTCATCCTCATCCACACATCCCAGTCGCTCCTGTCTGTAAACTGACGCTGCCCATCACCTCACTTGATGAACCACACCTGACATGCAAATATCATAACACTTTAGTATGATTGAAGAGAATATGGCTTGCTGTGTGGAAAGTGTTATGGATGGATAGGGCACTGAGTTATTCCTGACCAGGTCAGGTCAAATGTGTCACTTATTTAAAAAGGAGCGTATTATTATCTAACATGGCAGCAACATGTGTACTCATCTTTAGCCTTTATTGAAAATAAGAAAATGGAGGAAAAGTTTATAGAATAATACATATAGCACCAGCATTGTCATTAACAAGACATCCACAAATAGATGAAATGGTATTATTAATGATGACAAAATAATGATACCACAAGATTATTTGCGAATCTATCAAACAGTTTCATTCCGAAGCAAAAATGTAAAATGCAGTTTGTCCATGATGTAATACAACTACATTCAAACAAAAATGTCAACAATATGAAATAGTTGACATTTATTTTTCTAGTCCTTTCCTGTGTTGGATAAGCCTTGTTTGGTCAGCATTTTAAAGGATTTTGAGATCCACATTTAACAGTGATAGTGGTCTAGAAAAGATCCAGAAACGTTCAGCCTCCTCCTCCTTACAGAAAAACGATTTGTAGCCAATTGTAAAGTCTGTGGAAGTTAGCCATTCCTAAGAGACTCATATAACATCACAATAAATGTGTTAATAATTTTTAAATAATTTTATTAAAAGGTCAACGTGACTAACTTATTGGTTATAAACTGAAGTTTATAACATGCTATTTTCATTATATCCACTAAATATCAACTTTTTATAACATTATTTGTACATTATCTATCACATAAGTATAGTTTAATATTGAAAATGATGTATGACAGAAATCAGATTAAATAATATCTTGTCAATGCCAGACTTCAGAGCAGTGACATATAACAGGACACTCACTACCGTCAGCTACCTTGTTGCCATAACCTCCCCTCGGCGGTGAATATTCTGAACAGCATGTAAAACTACATGTTGATTTTTAGTCTATCCAGCACAGTGTCAAATCTAGCAACAAGACCCTCCCTTCTCCAATTGGCTGTCGAGTGGTCGCATCACTGATCATTTGCATAAAGTTTGAAACTTCTTGAACTTTAGTCAGATCTCTCTAGTCGCCAACTGTTACATTACTGACATTGTCCTCCCATTGAAAATGACGAATTTCTGCTAGGTTAGTTACTGAAAGTAGTGAGCAGTATTAGCGTCCCGTATAGCAAGTCACCTCATAGTCAGAGACCTCTGATACAGAGTTTCCCAGCCCTGTGGAGGTAGTGGATGAGCTGCACAAACCCAGTCACCACAGCAATGATGAGAGACACAATCAAAGCGTGATGTAATGTGGATCCCAACTTCCTGTGAAGAGCTGCTTCCATTAACATTGGGAGATATTTCACCACCGTAGCTATTAGTGTAACGGATGTGAAATGGCTAGCTAGTTAGCTTGTTCGCGCTAATAGCGTTTCAATCAGTTACGTCACTTGCTCTGAAACCTAGAAGTAGTGGGTCCCCTTGCACTGCAAGAGCCGTGACCTTTGTGGAGCGATGGGTAACGATGCTTCGTGGGCGACCGTTGTTGATGTGTGCAGAGGGTCCCTGGTTCGCGCCCGAGTCGGGGCGAGGGGACGCCATAAAGTTATACTGTTACATTGATGCTGTTGACCCGGATCACTGGTTGCTGCGGAAAAGGAGGAGGTTGAAATGGGGGTGAGTGTAACGAATGTGAAATGGCTAGCTAGTAAGCGGGTACGCGCTAATAGCGCTTCAATCAGTTACGTCACTTGCTCTGAAACCTAGAAGTAGTGGTTCCCTTACCTCTGCAAGAGCCGTGGGTTTTGTGGAGCGATGGGTAACGACGCTTCGTGGGTGACTGTTGATGTGTGCAGAAGGTCCCTGGTTCGCGCCCGTGTCGGCGCGAGGGGACGCACTAAAGTTATACTGTTACATTAGGATGATCTAAATTATTTTAAATGCCCTCATCTTCATGTTGTTTGTCCCCTCACTCTCGCCTTCCACCCGATGCAGGGCGTTTCAGAGCCCAGAGAACTGAGAGGCAACAGAATGACATCACAAATAAAATCACGATGTAAGCGCTCATGGTCAGTCTGAAGTAGGAAGCAAACAAACCTATGAAAAATGTGTCCAAACAGAACCTGATCACAACCAATCAGACTAAACCAGTGATTCAGACCCTGTATCTGAAGGGTCTGTACTTTAGGTAGACCACAGGGTGGACCACTGCCAGGTAGCGCTCCACACAGACACAGCACTGGAACAGGGGCTGAGCAGCAATCAAGAATCAAGAGAAATTGCACAGCAGACCAAATATAAACACATGGGAAGAAATAGCTCAAAGAAAATATGTCAAACAGGCAGACTATCATTTCAGACATGGTCAGGTTGAGAGCGAAGAATTCTGAGGCCATTGTCACGCCTGTTCCAGTAACTATCAGCCACAGGACATAGACATTTGTGGGGAAACTCAGAATGAGGTTGATTGAATGTAACACAACTAATAAGGTCTCTGGTTGTGATGTAAGGCCGGTGTTGTTGACCACAGAGGGGAAATAAGAATCCCCCTTCAGAAGTGTTCATCACCTCTCTGGAATCTGCTTCTGTGGGCACAGATGGAGGAGTGAACGGTTGAGTCCTGGAATGGATCTCAAGTGTCACCCTTTACCCTACATAGTGCACTACTTTTGAACAGAGTCCTGTGCACTATATAGGGTGTAGGGTGCCATTTGGGAGACATCCTGGTGTTGGGAAAAGAGAGACACGATCAGATCAGAAACACACAAATGCATCAAGAGAAGATGATCATCAAGTTGTCACTTGAAACACCTGCTTTACTCCAGCTATATTATCAAAGACACGATGGACAAAAACATGAATATAATGTCATACTGTAGTCATCATCTGAATATTCCAATATTCAGATTTAAGGCTGAAATTACATTTTTGCATCTACCTATGAATTTTGAGATTTGTTGGTATTTTGGTCCATTAATATTAGTATTGTCAAAAGGTAACATGAGAAAAAAGAAGAAACCCACACACTGCTCTTGGTAGTATCACTGCTCTTTAATAAGCTTTACGTATCGGCCTCAATAAACATAAAAATGTCAACATCTTGATATAAATTGATATTTTCATTAAATTATAATACAGGCGTAGTAAAAATGTCATGAATATGAACCACTTTAAAACGGACATACATCCATAATTCCAAAGCTCACTACATCGAATTACACATCATTTAAATGCCCATTTCATAAAGAATGTAACAAACTGGACTATACGGTATGTAGAAACTTAGGTTGAAGAGATGGCGATTGGGTCTAAAAATGTATTTGGCGTGTTGTAGTCTAGATTTAGTCCACATGTTTTTATCTACCATTTCCCGAAAGTCAAACTCTTCCCACACGCCAAGTCACTTTTCTCAGTTTCAGAAGCATCTGCATAAAACACATTGTGTGTGGCTGTCCTTCAATATATTCCAGAGACTTGTCCATAGGAATTTATTGATATGTTGTAAATGTTTTATTCTGGAAAATCTTTTCTTTTGAAAAATGTGTCAAAAAGGCATTCATTTGCATCTTACAGACATATAAAAGAAAAACGTATTAATCCACAATCTGCTCTGAGTAATTCCTGTCCTCGAGTATCTTAACGAAATGATACCAAAATATTAAATCTGACAATCTAGTGTCCAGAAAAGTACTATATTTTGTCTAAATTCAACTGGTAAAAGATGCTTGTGATGTGATTAACCTCTAACGAGCACCTACCCCGGGTCCGGGAGCACCCCCCACCCCCCCGACACTGATTAGCATCGCTAGCATAGCGTCACAATTAAATAGTAGCATCTAAATATCATTAAATCACAAGTCCAAGACACCTAATGAAAGATACAGATCCTGTGAATAAAGCCACCATTTCAGATTTTTTAAATGTTTTACAGGGAAGACAAAATATGTAAATCTATTAGCTAACCACGTTAGCAAAAGACACCACTTTTCTAACTCCATCAGTTTCTTACTCCATCAGGTGCTATCACCAATTCGGCTAAACTAAGATATTGATAGCCACTAACCAAGAAAAAACCTCATCAGATGACAGTCTGATAACATATTTATGGTATAAGATAGGTTTTGTTAGAAAAATGTGCATATTTCAGGTACATATCAGAGTTTACAATTGCACCCACCGTCACAAATGGACTAGAATAAATACAATGAGCAACGTGTTTACCTAATTACTAATCCTCAAACATTTCGTAAAAATACACAGCATACACTAATCGAAAGACACAGATCCTGTGAATACAGACAATATTTCAGATTTTCTAAGTGTCTTACAGCAAAAACACAATAAATCGTTATATTAGCATACCGCATATGCAAACGTTACCAGAGCATTGATTCTAGCCAAAGAGAGCGATAACGTAAACATCGCCAAAATATATTAATTTTTTCACTAACCTTCTCAGAATTCTTCAGATGACACTCCTGCAACATCACATTACAACATACATATACAGTTTGTTCGAAAATGTGCATATTTAGCCACCAAAATCATGGTTAGACAATGACAAAAGTTGCCCAGCTGATCAGACAATGTCGTGCGCCATATTAGACAGTGATCTAGTCGTATACATAAATACTCATAAACGTGACTAAAAAATATAGGGTGGACAGCGATTGATAGACAATTTAATTCTTAATACAATCGCTGATTTACATTTTTTTAACTATCCTTACTTTTCAATACAGTTTGCGCCAAGCGAAGCTACGTCTAACAAGATGGCGTCCTAAGCGATTAACATATTTCGACAGAGACACGATTTATCATAATAAATTGTTCCTACTTTGAGCTGTTCTTCCATCAGAATCTTGGGCAAAGAATCCTTTCTTGGGTCTAATCGTCTTTTGGTCGAAAGCTGTCCTCTTGCCATGTAGAAATGCCCATTGCGTTCGGCATGAATTGGAACCGTGCCCAGAGATTCACAGTGTCTCAGAAATAAATGTCCCAAAATCGCACTAAACGGATATAAATTGCTATAAAACGGTTTAAATTAACTACCTTATGATGTTTTTAACTCCTATAACGAGTAGAAACATGACCGGAGAAATATAACTGGCTCCACTAATGCTTGGAAAAAGTGCAGGTCGGTGTCCACCGTGCGCCCGACGCAGCTGGAAAAGAGTTCCTACCTACACGTGTTTTTGTTTTATAGTGGCTGTGATTGGGCAATCGATACCATTCAAAGCGTCATCACGTAAAGGCATCCAGGGGAAGACGTAAGCCGTGTCCGTATCCTCATAGCAATAACAGTGGCCTTAAAACTGACTCCAGATCAGGGGCCAAAATGTGTGAAATCTGACTCCGTGTCAGGGAAATTGCTGTAGAATGAGTTCTGTTCCACTCAGAGACAAAATTCCAACGCCTGTAGAAAGTAGAGACTGTTTTCTATCCAATAATGGTAATAATATGCATATTGTACTATAAAGAATTTAGTAGGAAGCCGTTTAATCTGTAATGCAATTATGCTAATGAGAAAACAGCACCCCCTGTAGTCGCAAGAAGTTAAGGGGAGATAAAATCCTTAACAATATATTTTCCTATATTTGATGTTTTTATTCAGTTGGGGTTTAATAAATTCAAATTGTAATGTAAAAAAAATAAGAAATGTTTGTGTAACCTGTATTGATGCAGCGTCCTTGTCCCCTGGGGTGTGCTGTGGTTGTGCCTGTCACAGACGCTGGACGTGATCCAAATCTCTGCTCTACCCGACCCTTCCCTGCCCCACCTGTGTGTTACGTCACACTGATGATTTAATCAAGGTGTGTCCAAAATGGCACCACATTCCCTATATAGTGCACTTCTTCTGACCAGAGCCCATTATATGGTATAGGGTGCCATTTCGGACACAGACCAGAGCACCAACAAGAGTGTCTGCCACCCTATTTGCAGTCGTGTATCATATTTCCCTTGACCTGACATGCAAATAGCCTGTTTACTCTGACTGAACTCAAACCCATCTTAGAGTCCCAAATGTACATGCAAAGACCGCTAATATATATATATTTTTAATATTCTGCTTTACAAAAAGTAAAAGACATGAGTAGTTCAAGACAAGCATTTATTGAAAAAATAAATGTGGGCCCTCTAGTCCATTCTCACTATTAAATACAAACACAAAGATGCAATGTGAAGGACTAGCAACAAGATTGATAAATAATCTTGCCAGATAAATGGGAATGATTCAAAACTAGGGTTGCAAAATTCTGGATTTCTTAGTTATTCCCTCCTTATTAATGGAATCTTCTGACCAGGATTTCTGGACAACCTTTTCAGTCAAGTTACCTAAATATTGCAACCCTAAACACATACATATTTTTGACAGAGCATCTACAACTACCAACCTCTTTACAAGCTATCACATAACAGGTGTAAACAGGTTACAATTCAACCTCTGTATCAGATGAAACTGGGAATATAAACTCTCCCTCAGAGACCTTTGATGAAGGGCAGTTTCCCAGACCTGTGGAGGTAGAGGAGGGGCTGCACAAACCCACTGACCACAGTGATGAAGAGACAAATAGATGTGGCATGAAAAAACTGCCCAGAATCTAATATTCCAATTAAAGGTAAAAGCGCTACCCATGGAAGGTAGTTTGCCATCATAGACACCAAGATAACCAAAATGATCTTAAACGCCCTCATCTTCATGTTATTTGTCCCCTCCCTCCCTCTCTCCCCTTCCCCTGGCCCAGGCTGTTTCAGAGCCCTGAGAACTGAGAGGCAGCAGAATAACATCAATGCAATTAACACCAGATCAGCCAAATATACACATTTGACAATTTTGCGTTCATTTAAAAACATAGAGAAAAAACAGAACCCAATTACAACCAGCCAAACCAATCCAGAACACCCCACCTTGTATCTCAGGGGTTTGTACTTCAGGAAGACCACAGGGTGGACCACTGCCAGGTAGCGCTCAAAACATATACAGCACTGGAACAGTGGGCGGCCTTGGAACATAAAACCGCTAAAGAATGTAAGTAGAGCCAGGAGAGGAGGAATAGGGAGGTGTATGTAGACAAAAACAAAGACAGAAGACAGGCAGTAGAGGATCTCAGATACAGCCAAGTTGAGAGCGAAGAACTCTGAGGCCATCGTCCCTCCGGCTCCGGTCAGTATCAGCCACAGGACATAGCCATTGGTGGGTAGACTCAGGATGAGGTTGACTGCATAGCCGGTTGTGGAAACAGCGGAATCAAGTTCGAGATAGGCAGAGAGGACAGAGGAATGGTTGGAGGAGTTCATTTTTTTAGTTTGGAAGTTCCAATGATCACTGCAGCAGAGAGAGAGAGGGAGAGAAAGAGAGAGACAGACAGACATGACAAGAACATCACTATGTTAACTCTTCATGTCAAAGCCACTTAACTCAGTTACACTGCTAATCTCAGAGATTAAAAAGCGTCAACCAACCTGAAGTCCGTGATTGGTGGGTCGTCTCTTCAGGTTCTTTATTACGATTGTGTCTCTCCTTGGAACTGAGCTAGGTTCATCTATAGGCTAAATCAAATACCTGCCAACACACCTGTGTGGCATATCACATTGCTAACCTCCGTAGCTACACCCAAGGACCTCATGCCATGCAAATATCCTACTCAGTGTGACAGGAACCACACCTATAAATATGATTGATGAGGATGCGTTGCTGTTGCTTTTGTAGGCCTACTTGTTACTGCATGCTATCCAGAAATAATACATTTTCTTGACATTCTAGAAGAAACAGACACGTTTTATCATGTTGTACACAAGGCTTTCTGTAGATATCGAATTCTAATGAGACCAAAATGTGTATACAAAGGTTAATGAAGTGTCCTCTGACATTTTCTCAGTCTTTGTTAGCTGTAGCCTCCTCACATATTATAGTAGTACTAGTGGCACTCTACCCTATTAGTTGTAAATCATTGGATGTGAATAATTTGATTCAATGGAATTTCATTTTTGAGGGATACAACACACAACCACTCACCCACACAGCCCAGTCTGTCTGTAAACTGATGCTGCCCATCACCTCACTTGATGGACCACACCTGTGTCATGACTGGCCTGTGAGGGTCAGGTTACTATGGATCACAGTTCTACAGAGATATCTCTCACTCCCGCAGAGGGGGAGAGGTAGAGAGGGTTTGATGGGGAGGGTTATGACACCTCAAGCCATTGTAAATCTTAAGGCAGCAGACGAATCCTTTGTCATTTAGTGTTTGGGACTGGAATGTCTGTGTGGGCCTTATGGAGAACCTACGTCAGAACTGTTACATGCAGTAAATGGACTTTGGGACATGATATTTCATCAGCCAAAATGGTGGTAACAATAATTGATGGATTATGAAAATTAATGTTGTTTTTGTTATGTAATTAAATGTGAATGCCGACATTATAATGAAAACATTGTGACTTAAAGAGTTTTCATAATATGTACTAAATGTTTACTTACTGTGCGCTGTGTAGAAAATATCCAGATCAAAGATAATGTTTTTGGAATGATGAACTGTCATTTTACTTGTCTAAACGAGATCCTAGTAAATTCTAAAACCTTGCCTTGTAACAAGCTACACCCCAGGTAACCCAGAGAGAATGTCATAACGACAGAAATACCCCTTTGTGACCCGGAGGTATAAAACATGTGAGTTAAGAATTTACATGCAGACTAAGATTCCCACTCGCTGCAGACGAGGTTCACGACTAGTTGTGACCCAAGAACCGCAACACGAGGAAGAAGACAAAGGAACCTCTAAACAATCAAGGCAACGTTTGACTACTGTATCTAAGAAGGTGAATTCAAGAAGAACCAACCGGTTATTCTCTTCATATCATCAGTTGTCCACACGGCCCTCCTACCCAAGCTGGGAGAGTCTACACAGTGCTGATTATCCTCCGAAGAAAACTACTCTCACAGAAAGAGTGCAAGGAAGCAGACAACCAAGAGAAAGGACAAACAGTGAAAAATATAATATCTGTTTAAAATTGATATTGATATCAATATATAACAGTGATCGTGGTCTATACTGTAAGATCCACAGTGTTGCTCAGCCTCCTCCTGCTTACAGAAAACAAATCTCATATAAATTCTTATGTCAGTGGACCTTTTCCATTCCTAAGAGCAGGGGCAAACATCTGATATCAACTTTGGAGGGGACAATTACATTACATTTTCTCGAGAGCAATTCCTGAGGGGGACACTAAAAGTAGTGCTGTAACACACAGCCTACGTTGAAATATGTTAAATGTATGTTGAGGAACCATGATTACTGCTAATGGATAATTGATCGGTAGTTAACTGAAGGGTGTCCCAACTTGTTCAAATGTTTAAATCATTATAATACTACTAATAATAGTTATAGCATTGTTCCTTATCAGTCCATGTATGCAGGTTTTTGTATTTACAACCAGCAATAACAAGAAAGGCCAGTAGGGGAAATGGTACTGTACACTGTGTATGGGTGCAGTTTTTGTAAATACAATGAGCATGCTGCGATCTCATCTAAAATAATCTCCATTGAGAACCATCACAAAGTTGGTCTCAGTATTGAATTAACCTTTTGATTACATTTTTTCTGATACATTTATATAGTCATTAAATATGTGCTACTGGCCTGAGTCTACTACAATAGCTTTACAAGAACAGAAAGATACAAATAAGTACAGTTCTAAAAGGGAAAGAACTACTTCAATGAAAAACCCAAAATATTCTTCAAAAATACTTATTTGTTGTTCGTTTATTGTTTATTGTTCAGTGTCACTCTTCAAACAACAGCTATGGACGAGTATGTCACACAAAGTATACAATTTTAATTATAATATCATAAAAAATATAATTAGTTAGTGTATTGTCATGTACTAAAAACTGAAAACTTCTAAACAAAAGAACAAATATTGTACTATACACCAGGGGTTCTCAAACAGGGGTCTGTGGACCCCTAGGGGTCCCTGGTGTAATTGCAAGGGGTCTGTGAAATAAAAAGTGAAATGAACGTATTCAGTACCAAAAGGTTTCCAGTAACTTTACATATAATATAGAGGGGGTGGAGGTCCCTGAAAGAATGCTCAAAACCTTGCCTGCCTTGCCTCAAAATATACATGGGTTCCAGTACCCCAAAAAAGATTGAGAACCACTGCTATACACACTACTGAACTAATGAACAAAAGAACCAAACATATGTTTCCGGGTTTCAATGGATTCAACAAATTGCTGGCAGATTTTTTCCCACCTGGGACTGTCCAGCCTGTCTTTATATACATTACAAACAACTACACCGTTCAGTCTCCCTTAGCTCATGCTGGTCCATAAACAAGTCTTCAACCTGTGGAGTGCACTGAAACTCCTCTCAGCCTCACATGAAGACACTGGCACCACAAACAAAATTCTGATCAGCACCTCAACTTGGTCAAACAACCCCCGAACCTCCACTGGAAGCCTCCTGAGGACCTCTGCTGCCTCTCCACTGCTGCTACAGGGGTATTTGTTGTGAAAGAGAGGCAACTGCACTGAAAGAGAATCTATGTTCAGCTCAGGGTACTGATCTAGAGACTCAACTCCCCCGTGAGAAGCGCTCTTTCCAACTTTTACAGGACGTTTAGACTGTCCTGGTCAAAACGGTCACCAAACTGAACCAACACATCATCCAACACTTTAACAAATTCTGCCCTATATGATCCACTGCTTTGTCAGCAAATCATCTTGAGTGTGTCTCAATGGATTCAAGGGAGTCAATCAAAGTTGTTGCTTTCTCATACAGTGTAAGGCAGCTTCGTAATTTCTCTTTCCCCTAAGAGATGACCGCTCACACTCGACTGCAGCCTGCATACCAGAGACAGTCTGAGTTGTCTTCTGCAGTGAAATGTTTAGGCATTCAAGCTCTCCAAGAACAGCAGAGGCAAGTGTGAGGCCCAACACAGTCCTGCCTTTGCTGACGTCCTCAAATAAGCCACTGGCAGTTGAAGCTGTCTTGGATGCAGTTTTTCCCATCTCCTCTAGGCTGCTTAGTATCCGCTCATACTGCCATGGCAAAGCTCTAATAGCAGTATTCGGCACAGCACCTTGTTGGACATAGGGGTTTCAGGGTGGTCAGATGTGTATCTTGGACGTGGCAATTGATTCAAACATGCTCTTAAACTGTCCTGACTGGCCATAGAGGACACGTAACTGATGGACCCAAGAAAGGGAATCCAGGATCAGTGGGGAGGCTGAGCAGCCAGCCTGTGTAATCAGATTTACACAGTGTGCTCCACAATGCACATAGAGGGCTAAGGGCTGCTGCCTCCTCACAATTGCCTTTGCACTGGTTTATTTTCCTGCCATGTTTGAGGCACCATCGTAACTCTGCCCACGTAAGCCAGACATGGGCAAATTGAGCCTCAACAACACATCAGTTGCCAGTTTCGCATTGCCCTCGCCTGTTGTCTCCTACACCCTGTATAGCCCAATAAACTCCCCGTGAGGGACAAGGTCATGGTCAACATAACGCAGGCAGACACACTCCTGTTCAGCACCAGAGACATCTTTAGTACCATCAATAATTACAGAAAATTGCACAATCGAAAGAGACCTAATCTCAGCTGCAACGCCTGGAATGACTCTATTGTCCATGATGTTCAGAATTTCATTCTGTGCTTTGGGGCCTGTGTACATTGTGGTATGCTCTGTTAACCACTTCAGTAAAATGGGATGATCCTCTTTTGCCCTAGGTTTCAAAAGCTGGTATAAATTCCCACTGTCATCCATATGGCCTCTAAAGGCTTGTCCCTGTCTTGCTACATGCTGCACCGAACTAACAATTCTAACAATTTTCATTAAGCAATGCTGTACGTCTTCCTGCTGTTAACCCCACACGCTGGATAACTGGGCACTGATTGGATTTAGCTGGTGTGCTGTTACAGTTACAAAGTGGCGGTGGGTTTGGCAGTTTTGATGTGCTGTGAATTTTACAATGGCTTTTCTCCAGTTCCTAAATCCTGCACTAATGAAGGCAGCATCCGCTCTTTGGCCAAAATATGGCTGGCTATAAAACCCTTGTGAAAACACAACACTCCTTTTATTGATGGATTATAATGTAGCCAGGGGAAATTGTGAAACCATTTCACTTGAAAACGTCAACATGGTTGGCAAGAGCTTGCGGTTCTATAAATTGTTGGTGTGGCTGATATGGTTTTGTGCCATCACCGAGGTAACTGGACCATGCTGTGCCACTGGGGGGAGGCGGTGGATCAAACCATTGTGAGGCAAATGAAAACGCGCTTTTAAGTGTCTGTAATCAGCACAAGTGCTTTCATTGCTTGTTATTAATATTATTGAAAATACATAGTTATGTTTACAGTGATATATTGGGGGGATAAATCATATTTTCCCCCCGGATGGAGGGGTCGTGTCCCCCCGTCCCCTCTGGGATTTCCGCCAATGACAAAGAGACTCATATAACATCAACATCAGTTGGGTAATCATTTAATAATAATTGAATTGACAAGTCAACAGGACTAATTTATTCATTATTAACTTTATAAAAGTTTACACAAATGTAATTTTTTTTTTATATATATATTTTTTTTATTATATCCACTACTTATCTCCTTTTTTACTTAACTCCTTTTTTTAAACGCTATTCCTACATAATCTATTACAAAATTATATTCTTTATACTTTGCCAAGTTTTGATATTGAAAATGATGTATGACAGAAATCAGATTAAGTCAAACTAAATTTCTTGTCGGTGCATCACTTCATAGCAGTGACAGCTAACAGGACAGTCAACTACTCACTACCTTCAGCTAGCTTGTTGGTTGTTAGCCTATCCACCACAGTGTTAAAGCTAGGTGTTGAGACCCTCCCTCCTCCAATTGGCTATCGAGCAGATTTGTTTTCTGTAAGCAGGAGGAGGCTGAGCAACTATGTAGATCTTATAGACCACGATAACTGTTAATTGTAGATCTCAAAATCGATATTAACCTGTCTAGGATCAGCGTGGCGCTAGCGGCACACCCCCCCCCCCCCCACTGAAAAACCAGTGCCGCGAAATTCAAAAAAAATATTTTTTTTAAATATTTAACTTTCACACATTAAAGTCCAATACAGCTAATGAAAGACACAGATCTTGTGAATCCAGTCAACATTTCCGATTTTTAAAATGTTTTACAGGGAAGACTCAATATGTAAAGATGTACATCTATTACCTAAAAACACATTAGCATAATCCACCATCTTTTATTTGTCCACCAACACCAGTAGCCATCACCAATTCGGCTAAACTAAGATATTTATAGCCCCTAACCAACAAAAAAACTCATTAGATGACAGTCTGATAACATATTTATGGTATGGGATAGGTTTTGTTAGAAAAAAGTGCATATTTCAGGTAGATGGCATAGTTTACAATTGCACCCACCATCACAAATGGACTAGAATAATTACAATGAGCAACGTGTTTACCTAACTACTAATCATCAAACATTTCGTAAAAATACACAGCATACACGAATCGAAAGACACAGATCCTGTGAATACAGACAATATTTCAGATTTTCTAAGTGTCTTACAGCGAAAACACAATAAATCGTTATATTAGCTTAGCACATAGCAATTAGCAGCCCAGCATTGATTCTAGCCAAAGTGAGCGATAAAAGTCAACATCGCCAAAAGATATTAATTTTTTCACTAACCTTCTCAGAATTCTTCCGATGACACTCCTGTAACATCACATTACAACATGCATATACAGTTTGATCGAAAATGTTTATATTTAGCCACCAAAATCATGGTTAGACAATGTGAAATGTAGACAAGCTGGTAAAGAAAAAGTCCTTGCGCCACTTAGACAGTGATCTACTCTTATACATAAATACTCATAAACGTGACTAAAAAATATAGGGTGGACAGGGATTGATAGACAATTTAATTCTTAATACAATTGCGTTATTACATTTTTTAATTTATCCTTACTTTTCAATACAGTTTGCGCCAAGCGAAGCTACGTCAAAAAACATGGCGTCCTAAGCCACTAAAATGTTTCGACAGAAACACGATTTATCATAATAAAAATGTCCTACCTTGAGCTGTTCTTCCATCAGTATCTTGGGCAAAGGATCCTTTCTTGGGAGAAATCGTCTTTTGGTGGAAAGCTGTCCTCTTGCCATGTGGAAATGTCAACTGCGTTCGGGATGAACTGAAAAGCGTGCCCAACTTTTCACATCGTTGCAAAAATAAATGTCACAAAATCGCACTAAACGGATATAAATTGCTATAAAACGCTTTAAATTAACTACCTTATGATGTTTTTAACTCCTATAACGAGTGAAAAGATGACCGGAGAAATATAACAGGCTAAACTAACGCTTGGAACAGGTGCGCGCCGGTGTCCTCTAGGCTCATGACGCAGCTCCCAAAGAATGACTAGCTTCGGGGTTTTTTCATTTGTAGGGCCTGTGAACGCGCAATCGACCCCGTTGGAATCGTCATCACGTAAAGGCATCCAGGGGAAGACGTAAGAAGTGTCCGTATAGTCATAGCAACGACAGTGCCCTTTTAACTGACTTCAGAAGAGTGGCCAACATTTCTCAAATCTGACTCCATGTCAGGGAAATTGCTGTAGAATGGGCTCTGTTCCACTTAGAGACACAATTTCAACTCCTATAGAAACTATAGACTGTTTTCTATCCAATAATAATAATAATATGCATATTGTACGATCAAGGATTTTGTGGGAAGCCGTTTAAAAAATTAGCCAAATTAGCATAAATAGTCTAAACAGCGCCCCCATCCCCAACAGGTTAAACTGATTTTATATTTTTCACTGTTTGTAAATGCTGAACAAACAAGTCTCATCCAACAGAGGAATGGACCCAAAGCAATTTCATATAATTGAGGCATCTAAGAAATAAAATGTACCCATTTGTTTGAATGTAGTTGTATTATGTGAAACAGATAGTTTGATAGATCTGCAGATGAACTTGAGGTAGAATAACTTTTTCATAATTAATACCACCATTCTATTTTTGATTGGATTGTTGATGACAATAGTATCACGGGAATTATTACTGTAGATGTTCCCTCTGTTTTATCATTTCCAATAAAGGCTTATAGAATCAAAAAAGGCATCATTTAAATAAGTGACACATTTGACTTGACCTGGTCAGGAACAACTCAAGGCCCTATCCATTCATAGCATTTTCCAAAGAGCCCAGCATATTCTCTTGAATGTTACTAAAGTGTAGTCATAACCAATGGATTACTTTTGCATGTCAGGTGTGGTCCATCAAGTGACGTGATGCGTAGCATCAGTTTACAGACGGTAGTGACAGAGGTGTGAGAGTGAGTGGCTCTGTGTTGACTCAACAACAAAAATTGTATTGAATCGAATGAATCAGATCCAATGATTTTATGCTCATACGTCATGGTGACGCTAGTAATACTATGTGAGGAAGCTACAGCTAACAACGAATGAGCAAATGTCAGAGGACATTTCATTAACCTTTGACTTCACATTTTGGCCTCTTTAGAACTCTGTATTTACAGTAAACCTTGTAAACAACTTGATAAATAACTCTTATTTCTTCTAGCATGTCAAGAAAATACATTGTTTTTGGCAAGCATGTAGTAGCTTAGGATATTTGCAAGACATGTGGTCCTTTGGTGTAGCTTCAGAGGTTGGCAATGTGATATGTCACACAGGTGTGTTGGCAGGTAGTTGATGTAGCCTGTAGTTGTACCAAGCTCAGTTCTAAGGAGAGACACAATCGCAAAGAGACCGGGAAGAGAGGAGACACCAATCACAGTGTTCAGGTTGGATTACCATTTTTTTGTGTCTGATATTAGCAGTGTAACTCAGTGAAAAGTTTGTAATTAAATTTCTTACAATTCAATATAGGTTATTTTCATTGGAAAGTGCAGACACTGACTAATATTCTGAATGATGTTTTTCTGATGAGCCTTAGATATGAAGACCTAACATTGAGCTGTTGTTACCTCTCTCACTCTCTCTCTCTCTCTTTCTGTGTGATCATTGGAACGTTAAAGCCCGTTATTCATAACTGAGCTTGCACAAAAATTAACTCTTCCAACCATTCCGCTGTCCTCTCCTGCTATCTGGAGCCAGGTTATGCTTTAAACACTGCCTGCTATGCAGTCAAATACATCCTGAGTCTACCCACCAATGGCTATGTCCTGTGGCTGATACTGAACGGAGCCGGAGGGACGGTGGCCTCAGAGTTCTTCGCTCTCAACTTGGCAGTATCTGAGATCCTCTACTGCCTGTGTGCTGTCTTTGTCTTTGTTTCCATACACCTCCATATTCCTCCTCTCCTAGCTCTAGCATCATGCTTTGATGGTTTTATTCTCCCAGGCCGCCCCCTGTTCGAGTGCTGTATATGTTTTGAGTGCTATCTGGCAGTTGTCTACCCTGTGGTCTTCTTGAAGTACAGATCCCTGAGATACAAGGTGGGGTGTTCTGGATTGATTTGGTTTGTTGTGATTGCGTTCGCTTTTACTACTATGATTGTACACCACCACAATGTCATATATAAGGCCCTCCCCCGCCCTCCTTTCGGAAAAGCTGACCACGACTCCATTTTGCTGCTTCCAGCCTACAAACAGAAACTAAAACAACAAGCTCCCTCGCTCAGGTCTGTTCAACGCTGGTCCGACCAATCTCATTCCACGCTTCAAGACTGCTTCGATCACGTGGATTGGGATATGTTCCGCATTGCGTCCAACAACAATATTGACAAATATGCTGATTCGGTGAGCGAGTTCATTAGAAAGTGCATTGACGATGTCGTACCCACAGCAACAATTAAAACATTCCCAAACCAGAAACCGTGGATTGATGGCAGCATTCGCGTGAAACTGAAAGTGCGAACCACTACTTTTAACCAGGGCAAGGTGACCGGAAACATGACCGAATACAAACAGTGTAGCTATTCTCCCCGCAAGGCTATCAAACAAGCTAAGTCCTGGTATAGAGACAAAGTAGAGTCGCAATTCAACAGCTCAGACACAAGAGGTATGTGGCAGGGTCTACAGTCAATCACGGATTACAAAAAGAAAACCAGCCCCGTCGCAGACCAGGATGTCTTGCTTTCAGACAGGCTAAATAACTTTTTTGCTCGCTTTGAGGACAATACAGTGCCACTGACACGGCCCGCTACCAAAACCTGCGGGCTCTCCTTCAATGCAGCCGAGGTGAGTAAAACATTTAAACCTGTTAACCCTCGCAAGGCTGCAGGCCCAGACGGCATTCCCAGCCGCGTCCTCAGATCATGCGCAGACCAGCTGGCTGGTGTGTTTAAGGACATATTCAATCAATCCTTATCCCAGTCTGCTGTTCCCACATGCTTCAAGAGGGCCACCATTGTTCCTGTTCCCAAGAAAGCTAAGGTAACTGAGCTAAACAACTACCGCCCCGTAGCACTCACTTCCGTCATCATGAAGTGCTTTGAGAGACTAGTCAAGGACCATATCACCTCCACCCTACCTGACACCCTAGACCCACTCCAATTTGCTTACCGACCCAATAGGTCCACAGACGACGCAATCGCAACCACACTGCACACTGCCCTAACCCATCTGGACAAGAAGAATACCTATGTGAGAATGCTGTTCATCGGCTACAGCTCAGCATTTAACACCATAGTACCCTCCAAACTCGTCATCAAGCTCGAGACCCTGGGTCTCGACCCCGCCCTGTGCAACTGGGTCCTGGACTTCCTGACGGGCCGCCCCCAGGTGGTGAGGGTAGGTAACAACATCTCCACCCCGCTGATCCTCAGCACTGGGGCCCCACAAGGGTGCGTTCTGAGCCCTCTCCTGTACTCCCTGTTCACCCACGACTGCGTGGCCATGCACGCCTCCAACTCAATCATCAAGTATGCGGACGACACTACAGTGGTAGGCTTGATTACCAACAACGACGAGACGGCCTACAGGGAGGAGGTGAGGGCCCTCGGAGTGTGGTGTCAGGAAAATAACCTCACACTCAACGTCAACAAAACAAAGGAGATGATTTTGGACTTCAGGAAACAGCAGAGGGAGCACCCCCCTATCCACATCGACGGGACAGTAGTGGAGAAGGTGGAAAGTTTTAAGTTCCTCGGTGTACACATCACGGACAAACTGAATTGGTCCACCCACACAGACAGCGTTGTGAAGAAGGCGCAGCAGCGCCTCTTCAACCTCAAGAGGCTGAAGAAATTCGGCTTGTCACCAAAAGCACTCACAAACTTCTACAGATGCACAATCGAGAGCATTCATATCTTTATGTACATATTCTTTATCCCTTTACACTTGTGTGTATAAGGTAGTAGTTGTGGAATTGTTAGGTTAGATTACTTGTTGGTTATTACTGCATTGTCGGAACTAGAAGCACAAGCATTTCGCTTCACTCGCATTAACATCTGCTAACCATGTGTATGTGACAAATAAAATTTGATTTGATTTATATTATGTGTCTTTGGGTGATGTTCTGGTCTTAATTTCATTGATGTTATTCTGCTGCCTCTCAGTTCTCAGGGCTCTGAAACAGCCTTGGCCAGGGGCAAGGGAGAGAGAGAGGGAGGGGACAAATAACATGAAGATTAAGGTATTTAAGATCATTTTGATAATCATGGTGTCTATGATGGCAAACTACCTTCCATGGGTAGTGGTTTTCCCTTTTATTGGAATATTAGATTCTGGGCAGTTTTTTATGCCAAATATGTGTGTCTACGTTTGTGCAGCCCCTCTATTAACTCCACAGGGCTGGGAAACTACCCTGGATCAGAGGTGTCTGTCACGATCGCTGTCGTCGTGGAAATGACCGGACCAAGGTGCAGAATGGAGAACGTACATTTATTTTATGTATAAATGTCGCCAACAAAGAACAAGGACACGATCGTGAAGCTTACTTAGACAATAATGCCACTAACAAAGACAACTACCCACAATTACAAAAGAAAAAAAGTCTGCCTAAGTATGATTCCCAATCAGAGACAACGATAGACAGCTGTCCCTGATTGAGAACCATACCCGGCCAAAACATAGAAACAAAGAACATAGAGTTTCCCACCCGAGTCACACCCTGACCAACCAAACATAGAGAATAAAAAGATCTCTACGGTCAGGGCGTGACAGTGTCTGAGGGAGAGTTGATACCCCCAGTTTCACCTAATAAAGAGAGACAATTGTAACCTGTTTGTTTACAAATATTATGTGATATCTTGTGAAGAGGTTGGTAGTTGTAGATGCCCTGGCAAAATATGTATGAGTTTTGATTAGAGTTGCAATGTTCCGGTAACGTTACCAAAAAGCTTCTACATAAATCCTGGTAGGAAGATTCCCGTAATCAGCAGGGAATAACCAGGAAATCCAGAATTGTGCAACCCTAGATTTGATTCATTCCCTCTTATCTGTGAAGATTCTTGCTAGTGCTTCACATTGCATCTTTGTGTCAGTATTTAATAGTGAGATTGGACGATAAGACCAACATGTTTTCAAGGGTTAAACAAATGTGTATAAAGAGTGGTTTTTTTTGCACGTTCTTTTCATTTTTGAATCCTTCATATTCAATAAATGCTTCTGTTGAACCACTCATGTCTGTTACTGTTGATAGAGCAGAAACAATCCATTAATCACGCAGTCAGAAAAAATAAATACAATTATTAGATGCATTAAATGGGTTTGTGTCCAGTCAGAGTAAACACGTGATTTGCATGTCAGGTCAAGGGAAATATTAT